>NC_041390.1:465341031-465456533 GCF_002162155.2 Triticum dicoccoides
TCTTTCATACTTGTCACTCTTGATTCATTGCATATCCCGGTACACCACCGGAGGCATTCATATAGAGTCATACTTTGTTCTAGTATCGAGTTGTAATCATTGAGTTGTAAATAAATAGAAGTGTGATGATCATCATTCAATAGAGCATTGTCCCAAAAAAAGAGAAAGGCCAAAAAAAGGAAGGCCCAAAAAAAGGGGCAATGCTACTATCCTTTTTTCCCACACTTGTGCTTCAAAGTAGCACCATGTTCTTCATATAGAGAGTCTCTTGAGTTATCACTTTCATATACTAGTGGGAATTTTCATTATAGAACTTGGCTTGTATATTCCAACAATGGGCCTCCTCAAGTGCCCTAGGTCTTCGTGAGCAAGCAAGTTGGATGCACACCCACTTAGTTTCTTTTGTTGAGCTTTCATACATTTATAGCTCTAGTGCATCCATTGCATGGCAATCCCTACTCCTTGCATTAACATCAATCGATGGGAATCTCCATAGCCCATTGATTAGCCTCGTTGATGTGAGACTTTCTCCTTTTTGTATTCTCCACATAACCCCCATCATTATATTCTATTCCACCCATAGTGCTATATCCATGGCTCATGCTCATGTATTGCATGAAAGTCTATGAGTTTGAAATTATTAAGGTATGAAACAATTGCTTGGCTTGTCATCGGGGTTGTGCATGATGAGATCATTCTTGTGTGACGAAAATGACTAAACTATATGATTTTGTAGGGATGAACTTTCTTTGGCCATGTTATTTTGAGATGACATAATTGCTTAGTTAGTATGCTTGAAGTATTATTATTTTTAAGTCAATATGAACTTTTGATTTGAGTCTTTCTTATCTGAATATTCATATCACAATTAAGAAGAATTACATTGAAATTATGCCAACTAGCATTCCACATCAAAAATTATCTTTTTTATCATTTACCTACTCGAGGACGAGCAGGAATTAAGCTTGGGGATGCTTGATACGTCTCCAACGTATCTATAGTTTTTGATTGCTCCATGCTATATTATCTACTGTTTTGGGCAATATTGGGCTTTATTATCCACTTTTATATTACTTTTGGGACTAACCTATTAACTGGAGGCCCAGCCTAGATTTGTTGTTTTTTTGCCTATTTCGGTGTTTCGAAGAAAAGGAATATCAAACGGAGTCGAAACGGAATGAAATCAACTAGAGAAGTTATTTTTGTAAGGAAACCTACCGGATAGACTTCTACCCTACGTCAGAAGATGAAGGAGGAGCTCATGAGGGTAGGTGGCGTGCCCATCCCCCTGGGGCGTGCCCCCTGCCTCGTGGCCCCCCCTTCGGTCCACCGACGTACCTCCTGCACTCATATATACCTACGTAACCGAAAACTTCCAGAACGGAGATTAGATCGGGAGTTCCGCTGCCGCAAGCCTCTGTAGCCACCAAAAGTCAATCGGGACCCTGTTCCGGCACCCTGCCGGAGGGGGGATCCCTCACCGGTGGCCATCTTCATCATCCCGGTGCTCTCCATGACGAGGAGGGAGTAGTTCTCCCTCGGGGCTGAGGGTATGTACCAGTAGCTATGTGTTTGATCTCTCTCTCTCTCTCTCTCTCGTGTTCTTGATTTGGTACGATCTTGATGTATCGCGAGCTTTGCTATTATAGTTGGATCTTATGTTTCTCCTAACCTCTTCTCTCTTGTAGTGAATTGAGTTTCCCCTTTAAAGTTATCTTATCGGATTGAGTCTTTAAAGATTTGAGAACACTTGATGTATGTCTTGCCGTGCGTATCTGTGGTGACAATGGGATACCACATGATTCACTTGATGTATGTTTTGGTGATCAACTTGCGGGTTCCGCCCATGAACCTATGCATAGGGGTTGGCACACGTTTTCATCATGATTCTCCGGTAGAAACTTTGGGGCACTCTTTGAGGTTCTATGTGTTGGTTGAATAGATGAATCTGAGATTGTGTGACGCATATCGTATAATCATAACCACAGATACTTGAGGTGACATTGGAGTATCTAGGTGACATTAGGGTTTTGGTTGATTTGTGTCTTAAGGTGTTATTCTAGCACGAACTCTAGGGCTGTTTGTGACACTTATAGGAATAGCCCAATAGATTGATTGGAAAGAATAACTTTGAGGTGGTTTCGTACCCTACCATAATCTCTTCGTTCGTTCTCCGCTATTAGTGACTTTGGAGTGACTCTTTGTTGCATGTTGAGGGATAGTTTTATGATCCAATTATGTTAGTATTGTTGAGGGAACTTACACTAGCGAAAGTATGAACCCTAGACCTTATTTCCTATCATTGCAATACCATTTACGCTCACTTTTATCACTTGCTACCTTGCTGTTTTTATTATTCCAGATTACAAATACCTTTATCTACTATCCATATACCACTTGTTTCACCATCTCTTCGCCGAAGTAGTGCACCTATACAATTTACCATTGTATTGGGTGTGTTGGGGACACAAGAGACTCTTTGTTATTTGGTTGCAGGGTTGCTTGAGAGAGACCATCTTCATCCTACGCCTCCTACGGATTGATAAACCTTAGGTCATCCACTTGAGGGAAATTTGCTACTGTCCTACAAACCTCTGCACTTGGAGGCCCAACAACGTCTACAAGAAGAAGGTTGTGTAGTAGACATCACTTGGCGGCGGCTCTGTATCATAAAACGTGATGAATCCTTCTCTCTGATTTTTTTCTCCCTGAAACACAATATATAGAGTTGGAGTTGGAGTCGGAGAGGCACCAGGGGGCCCACGAGGTAGGGGGGCGCGCCCTAGGGGGGCAGGCGCGCCCCCACCCTCATGGACAAGTGGTGGGCTCCCTGGCCTTCATCTTTTGCAGGTATTTTTTATATTTTCTAAAAAGTTGCTCCGTGAAGTTTCAGGCCATTCCGAGAACGTTTGTTTCTGCACATAAATAACACCATGGTAATTCTGCTGGAAACAGCGTTAGTCCGGGTTAGTTCCATTCAAATCATGCAAGTTAGAGTCTAAAACAAGGGCAAAAGTGTTTGGAAAAGTAGATACGACGAAGACGTGTCAACTCCCCCAAGCTTAAACCTTTGCTTGTCCTCAAGAAATTTAGTTGACAAACTGAAAGTGATAAAGAAAAACTTTTACAAACTCTGTTTGCTCTTGTTGTTGTAAATATGTAAAGCCAGCATTCAAGTTTTCAGCAAAGACTATAACTAACCACATTCACAATAACGCTTAGGTCTCAAGTTTACTCATATCAATAGCATAATCAACTAGCAAGCAATAATAATAAATCTCGGATGACAACACTTTCTCAAAACAATCATAATATAATATAACAAGGTGGTATCTCGCTAGCTCTTTCTGAGACCGCAAAACATAAATGCAGAGCACCTTTAAAGACCAAGGACTGACTAGACATTGTAATTCATGGTAAAAGAGATCCAGTCAAGTCATACTCCATGTAAATTAATAGTAATGAATGCAAATGACAGGAGTGCTCTCCAACTGGTGATTTTTAATAAGAGGATGATGACTCAGCATAAAAGTAAATAGATAGGCCCTTCGCAGAGGGAAGCAGGGATTTGTAGAGGTGCCAGAGCTCGGTTTTGAAATAGAGATGAATAATATTTTGAGCGGTATACTTTCATTGTCTACATAACAACCAAGAGATGGCGGTATCTTCCATGCTACACACATTATAGGCGGTTCCCAAATAGAATGGTAAAGTTTATACTCCCCCTTCCACCAACAAGCATCAATCCATGGCTTGCTCGAAACAACGGGTGCCTCCAACTAACAAGAGTCCCACGGGGAGTTTTGTTCTCAATTATGTTGATTTAGTTTGCATAAAGCATGGGACTGGGCATCCCGATGACCAGCCATTTATCTCGTGAGTAAGGAGCGGAGTCCACTCCTCTTGAGAATAACCCGCCTAACATGGAAGATACGGACAACCCTAGTTGATACATGAGCTACTCGAGCATACAAAACAGGATATTTATTTGAAGGTTTAGAGTTTGGCACATACAAATTTACTTGGAACAACAGGTAGATACCGTATATAGGTAGCTATAGTGGACTCATATGGAATAACTTTGGGGTTTAAGGGATTGGATGCACAAGCAGTATTCCCGCTTAGTACAGGTGAAGGCTAGCAAAAGACTGGGAAGCGACCAGCTAGAGAGCGACAACAGTCATGAACATGCATTAAAATTAATCAACACCGAATGCAAGCATGAGTAGGATATAATCCACCATGAACATAAATATCGTGAAGGCTATGTTGATTTTGTTTCAACTACATGTGTGAACATGCGCCAAGTCAAGTCACTTAAATCATTCAGAGGAGGATACCACCCTATCATACCACATCATAACCATTTTAATAGCATGTTGGCATGCAAGGTAAACCATTATAACTCATAGCTAATCAAGCATGGCACAAGAAACTATGGTCTCTAGTTGTCATTGCAAACATGTTTATTCATAATAGGCTGAATCAGGAACGATGAACTAATCATATTTACAAAAAACAAAAGAGGTCGAGTTCATACCAGCTTTTCTCATCTCGGTAAATCCATCATATCTCGTCACAATTGCCTTTCACTTGCACGACCGAATGATGTGAATAATAATAATAGTGCACGTGCATTGGACTAAGCTGGAATCTGCAAGCATTCAATAAACAGGAGAAGACAAGGCAATATGGGCTCTTTTGTCAGATCAACAATAATGCATATAAGAGCTACTTCAACAATTTAATTATGGTCTTCTCCTATCGACCCCCAAAGAAAAGAAAAGAAATAAAACTATTTACATGGGAGAGCTCCCAACAAGCAAAAGAAGAACAAGAAATCTTTTTGGGTTTTCTTTTTTAATTACTACCACAAGCATGGAAAGTAAACTAATTAAAAGCTACAACTAATTTTTTTTGTTTTTTCTTAAGGTTTATCAAACACACAAGAAGAAAGCATAAAAAGTAAATAAACTAGCATAGATGATACAAATGAAAAACTATGAGCACTGACATCTAGAAATGAGTGTGTGAACATGAATGTAATGTCGGTGGGAAATATGTACTCCCCCAAGCTTAGGCTTTTGGCCTAAGTTGGTCTATGGCCACGTCTGGCCTGGTGGATATCCATAGTAAAAGTTGGGGTCGTACTGAGATGCAGCGGCTATCGCCTGCTGCGCTACAGCGTGGCGATGAGCGGCCTCCGCTCTCCTCTCGTACTCATCTGCCTCCTCTCCGGTAATAGTATATCTTCCTTTTGCCTGATGATCAAAGAAGGCAGGAGCAAGGAGAGTAATATGGACATCACGGCGTCTGTCAAAGATTAGTCGATACTGAAGAGGTGATTCATTCCTCTCGACAAACTGGTGGTGAACCATAGCATTAAAGTCTAGGTAAGAAGGTGGTAATTCAATATAATCTTCGCGTATGGCTACACCAAGAAAATTAGCTATGCGGGTTGCATAAATTCCTCCAAAGAAATCTCCATTAAATCTATTAAGATGCAACCTACATGCAACAATGGCTCCCAAATTATAAGATTTATCTCCTAGCATAGCACTCCTAAGAATACTGAGGTCAGGGACACACATATGACATGCCTCATCTTTACCATTAATGCATCTACCTATGAAGAGAGCAAAATAATGTATAGCAGGAAAGTGAATGCTCCCTATGGTAGCTTGTGTTATATCTATAGATTTTCCCACAGTTATGCTAGCAAGAAAATCCCTAAATTCAGATTTGCGAGGATCCCTTATACTACCCCATTGTGGAAGTTTGCAAGCAGTGGTAAAATCCTCTAAGTCCATAGTATAAGAATTTTCATAAAGATCAAACAGGACAGTTGGAGAATTACGTGAAGATGAAAATTCAAACCTCCTCACAAAGGTACTAGTGAGATTGTGATACTGGCTGTACTTCTCTTCCTTGAAGCTCACAAGATCAGCGTTGCGCAAATATGCGTTGAATTCTTCCTTAATTCTTGCTCGATCCATAAAGTTTTTAGAAGGCCACTCACAAGGACGCACTGGAGCGTCTCTTGGTGGCTCTTCATCAGCATCGCGCATTGCAAGCCTGGGTCCTTGCTTCCTTGAGGAACCACCTTGGAAAATTTTCCTAAGCATTTTTCTTTCTCTGAAAAATTCTGAAATTTTTTAGTAACTTCAAAATAAAAGTAAACCAAACTCAATAATATTGACAGCAACTACTCCTACAAGTGCCTAGGGCCTATATCATGCATCAAAACTACTTTTGACCATATAAATTTGACATGCAAGCTCAAGAATAGGGTCACCTAAGCAGCAAAAATTTGCAATGAATAAAGCACTAGAACAAAAACTAATTGAACCAATGGAGGAGTCACATACCATGGAACAATCTCCCCAAGCAGTTTTGTGAGAGGTGCTTTGAGCAAGGAGATCAAAAATGGCAGCAAGATGAGCTAGAACTCGTGCTTGAGCTAGATATTCGTGTTTGTGGGAGGAACAAGAAGTGTGTGGGTGCAGGAATAAGTGGAGGAGGGCCACCGTGGGCCCATGAGGCAGGGGGCGCGTCCAGGGGGGTAGGACGCGCCCTCCACCCTCGTGGGCAGGTGGTTGACCCCCTGCTGTGTTCTCAGTGCCAAATATTCTCAAATATTCTAGAAAAAATCATATTTAAATTTCAGGGCATTTGGAGAACTTTTATTTTTGGGGTATTTTTATATTGCACGGATAATCAGATAACAGACAGAAAGTACTTACTTTTATTTTATTTAATATAAATATCAGAAAGCAAAAGGAGGGTACAACAGGTTGTGCCTTCTAGTTTCATCCATCTCATGATCATCAAAATGAATCCACTAACAAGGTTGATCAAGTCTTGTTAACGAACTCATTCCGAATAACATGGAACCGGAGAAATTTCGAATAACACTATGTTACCTCAACGGGGATATGCACATCCCCAATAATAAGAATATCATATTTCTTCTTGACAGTAGGTAGAGGAAATTCAAAACCTCCAAATATAATCGATGGACTTTTTCCAATAGAGTTGATAATATGAACTTGAGGTTGTTTCCTCAGAAAGTGTACCGTGTGCTCATTACCATTAACATGAAAGGTGACATTGCCTTTAGTGCAATCAATAACAGCCCCTGCAGTATTCAAAAAGGGTCTTCCAAGAATAATAGACATACTATCTTCCTCGGGAATATCAAGAATAACAAAGTCCGTTAAAATAGTAACATTTACAACTACAACAGGCACATCCTCACAAATACCAACAGGTATAGCAGTTGATTTATCAGCCATTTGCAAAGATATTTCAGTAGGTGTCAACTTATTCAAATCAAGTCTACGATATAAAGAGAGAGGCATAACACTAACACCGGCTCCAAGATCACATAAAGCAGTTTTAACATAGTTTCCTTTAATGGAGCATGGTATAGTTGGTACTCCTGGATCTCCAAGTTTCTTTGGTATTCCACCCTTAAAAGTATAATTAGCAAGCATGGTGGAAATTTCAGCTTCCGGTATCTTTCTCTTATTTGTAACAATATCTTTCATATACTTAGCATAAGGATTCATTTTGAGCATATCAGTTAATCGCATACGCAAAAAGATAGGTCTAATCATTTCAGCAAAGTGCTCAAAATCCTCATCATCCTTTTTCTTGGATGGTTTGGGAGGAAAAGGCATGGGTTTCTGAACCCATGGTTCTCTTTCTTTACCATGTTTCCTAGCAACAAAGTCTTTCTTATCATAATGTTGATTCTTTGATTGTGGGTTATCAAGATCAACAGCAGGTTCAATTTCTATATCATTATCATTACTAGGTTGAGCATCATCATGAATGTTATCATTAACATTATCACTAGTTTCAGGTTCATTACCAGATTGTGTTTCAGCATCAGAGATAGAAATATCATTTGGATTCTCAGGTGTTTCAGTAACAGGTTTACTAGAAGCATGCAAAGCCCTATCATTTTTCTTTTTCTTCTTTTTAGAAGGACTAGGCGCATCTATATTATTTGTCTGAGAATCTTGCTCAATTCTCTTAGGATGGCCTTCAGGATACAAAGGTTCCTTAG
This sequence comes from Triticum dicoccoides, assembly GCF_002162155.2. NCBI lineage: Eukaryota > Viridiplantae > Streptophyta > Magnoliopsida > Poales > Poaceae > Triticum > Triticum dicoccoides. The sequence goes on from NC_041390.1 coordinate 465,349,106, forward strand.
TCATTTTACCACCTCTAGTCATAACTCTAACAACATTATCATTATCCTTACTATTCAATTCATTGAGCAAATCATTTTGAGCTTTAAGTACTTGTTCTACTTGAGTGGTAACCATAGAAGCATGTTTACTAATAATTTTAAGTTCGCCTTTGACATTAGCCATATAATCACCCAAGTGTTCAAGCATATTTGAATTGTATTTCAATTGTCTACCAAAATAAGCATTAAAATCTTCTTACTTAGCCATAAATTTATCAAACTCATCTAATCATGGGCTAGCCAATTTAGTAAATGGGATTTCAGCTTTATCATATCTATAGAGAGAATTTACCTTTACTACCTGTGTCGGGTTATCAAGACCATGAGTTTCTTCAATAGGTAGAGGATCAAGATCATATGTTTCTTCAACAGGCGGTAAATTAAGACCATGTATTTCTTCAATAGGAGGTAAATTCTTAACACTTCAGCTTTAATACCTTTTTCTTTCATAGATTTCTTTGCCTCTTGCATATCTTCAGGACTGAGAAATAGAATACCCTCTTCTTCGGAGTTGGTTTGGGAATAGGCTCAGGAATTGGCTCCGGAGGTGTCCAATTATTTTCATTCGTCAACATATTATTCAATAGAATTTTAGCTTCATCCGGTGTTCTTTCCCTAAAAACGGAACCAACACAACTATCCAGGTAATCTTTGGAGGCATCGGTTAGTCCATTATAAAAGATATCAAGTATTTATTTTTCTTAAGAGGATGATCAGGCAAAGCATTAAGTAATTGGAGAAGCCTCCCCCAAGCTTGTGGGAGACTCTCTTCTTCAATTTGCACAAAATTATATATATCCCTTAAAGCAGCTTGTTTCTTATGAGCAGGGAAATATTTAGCAGAGAAGTAATAAATCATATCTTGGGGACTACGCACACAACCAGGATCAAGAGAATTAAACCATATCTTAGCATCACCCTTTAATGAGAACGGGAATATTTTAAGGATATAAAAGTAACGAGTTCTCTCATCAGTTGTGAACAGAGTGGCTATATCATTCAATTTAGTAAGATGTGCCACAACAGTTTCAGATTCATAGCCATGAAAAGGATCAGATTCAACCAAAGTAATTATATCAGGATCAACAGAGAATTCATAATCCTTATCGGTAACACAGATAGGTGAAGTAGCAAAAGCAGGGTCAGGTTTCATTCTAGCATTTAGAGATTGCTTGTTCCATTTAGCTAATAACCTCTTAAGTTCGTATCTATATTTACAAGCTAAAATAGCTAAAGAAGCTTCTTGATCAAAAACATAACCCTCAGGAATAACAAGTGATTCTTCATCATCACTTTCATCAGTATTATCAGATTCAATATTTTCAATCTCTCTAGCCCTAGCAAGTTGTTCATCAAGAAATTCACCAAGTGGCACAGTAGTATCAAGCATAGAAGTAGTTTCATCATAAGTATTATGTATAGCAGAAGTAGCATCATCAATAACATGCGACATATCAGAACGAATAGCAGAAGAAGTTTTAGGTGTCGCAAGCTTACTCAGAACAGAAGGTGAATCAAGTGCGGAGCTAGATGGCAGTTCCTTACCTCCCCTCGTAGTTGAGGGATAAATCTTGGTTTTTGGATCTCTCAAGTTCTTCATAATGATAAGCAGATATAAATCCCAAGTGACTCAAAGAATAGAGCTATGCTCCCCGGCAACGGCGCCAGAAAATAGTCTTGATAACCCACAAGTATAGGGGATCGCAACAGTTTTCGAGGGTAAAGTATTCAACCCAAATTTATTGATTCGACACAAGGGGAGCCAAAGAATATTCTCAAGTATTAGCAGTTGAGTTGTCAATTCAACCACACCTGGAAACTTAGTATCTGCAGCAAAGTATTTAGTAGCAAAGTAACATGATAGTAGTGGTAACGGTAGCAAAAGGTAACAATAGTAAAAGTAATGTTTTTGGTATTTTGTAGTGATGATAGCAATAGCAATGGAAAAGTAAATAAGCGAAGAACAATATATGGAAAGCTCGTAGGCAATGGATCGGTGATGGAGAATTCTGCCGGATGCGGTTCATCATGTAACAGTCATAACCTAGGGTGACACAGAACTAGCTCCAGTTCATCAATGTAATGTAGGCATGTATTCCGAATATAGTCATACGTGCTTATGGAAAAGAACTTGCATGACATCTTTTGTCCTACCCTCCCGTGGTAGCGGGGTCATTACGGAAACTAAGGGATATTAAGGCCTCCTTTTAATAGAGTACCAGAACAAAGCATTAACACATAGTAAATACATGAACTCCTCAAACTACGATCATCACCGGTAAGTATCCCGATTATTGTCACTTCGGGATTAACGGATCATAACACTTAATAGGTGACTATAGACTTGCAAGATAGGATCAAGAACACTCATATATTGATGAAAACATAATAGGTTTAGATCTGAAATCATGGCACTCGGGCCCTAGTGACAAGCATTAAGCATAGCAAAGTCATAGCAACATCAATCTCAGAACATAGTGGATACTAGGGATCAAACCCTAACAAAACTAACTCGATTACATGATAGTCCCATCCAACCCATCACTGTCCAGCAAACCTACGATGGAATTACTCACGCACGGCGGTGAGCATCATGAAATTGGTGATGGAGGATGGTTGATGATGACGATGGCAACGGATTCCCCTCTCCGGAGCCCCGAACGGACTCTAGATCAGCCCTCCTGAGAGGTTTTAGGGCTTGGCGGCGGCTCCGTATCGTAAAACGCGATGAATCCTTCTCTCTAATTTTTTCTCTCCCCGAAACACAATATATGGAGTTGGAGTTGGAGTCAGAGAGGCACCAGGGGGCCCACGAGGTAGGGGGGCGCGCCCCCCACCCTCGTGGACAAGTGGTGAGCCCCCTGGCCTTCATCTTTTGCAGGTATTTTTTATATTTTCCAAAAAGTTTCTCCATGAAGTTTCAGGTCATTCCGAGAACGTTTGTTTCTGCACATAAATAACACCATGGTAATTCTGCTAAAAACAGCGTCAGTCTGGGTTAGTTCCATTCAAATCATGCAAGTTAGAGTCCAAAACAAGGGCGAAAGTGTTTGGAAAAGTAGAAATGAACGTAGATGTATCAAGTTCCAAGCAGAGCGTCGTGGCGGGATCTACGTGTGAAGCGGAGTACATAGCTGCTTCGGAAGCAGCAAATGAAGGAGTCTGGATGAAGGAGTTCATATCTGATCTAGGTGTCATACCTAGTGCATCGGGTCCAATGAAAATCTATTGTGACAATGCTGGTGCAATTGCCTTGGCAAAGGAATCCAGATCAAGAGACGCTTCAATTCCATCAACAGACGCTTCAATTCCATCCGCGATCAAGTCAAAGAGGGAGACATAGAGATTTGCAAGATACATACGGATCTGAATGTTGCAGACCCTTTGACTAAGCCTCTCTCATGAGCAAAACATGATCAACACCAAGACTCCATGGGTATTAGAATCATTACAATGTAATCTATATTATTGACTCTAGTGCAAGGGGAGACTGAAGGAAAAATGCCCTAGAGGAAATAATAAAGTTGTTATTTATATTTCCTTATATCATGATAAATGTTTATTATTCATGCTAGAATTGTATTAACCAGAAACTTAGTACATGTGTGAATACATAGACAAACATAATGTCACTAGTATGCCTCTACTTGACTAGCTCGTTAATCAAAGAGGGTTAAGTTTCCTAACCATAGACATGAGTTATCATTTGATGAACGAGATCACATCATTAGAGAATGATGTGATTGACTTGACCCATCCGTTAGCTTAGCACTATGATTGTTTAGTTTATTGCTATTGCTTTCTCCATGACTTATACATGTTCCTATGACTATGAGATTGTGCAACTCCTGAATACCGGAGGAACACTTAGTGTGCTATCAAACGTCACAATGTAACTGGGTGACTATAAATATGCTCTACAGGTGTCTTCGATGGTGTTTTTTGAGTTGGCATAGATCAAGATTAGGATTTGTCACTCCGATTGTCGGAGAGGTATCTCTAGGCCCTCTCGGTAATGCACATCATTATAAGCCTTGCAAGCAATGTGACTAATGAGTTAGTTGTGGGATGATGCATTACGGAACGAGTAAAGAGACTTGCCGGTAACGAGATTGAACTAGGTATTGAGATACCGACGATCGAATCTCGGGCAAGTAACATACTGATGACAAAGGGAACAACGTATGTTGTTATGCGGTTTGACCGATAACGATCTTTGTAGAATATGTAGGAACCAATATGAGCATCCAGGTTCCACTATTGGTTATTGACCGGAAGTGAGTCTCGGTCAAGTCTACATAGTTCTCGAACCCGCAGGGTCCGCACGCTTAACGTTCGATGACGATCGGTATTATGAGTTTATGTGTTTTGATGTACCAAAGGTAGTTCGGAGTCCCAGATGTGATTACGAACATGATGAGGAGTCTCGAAATGGTCGAGACATAAAGATCGATATATTGGAAGGCTATGTTCGGACATCGGAATGGTTCCGGATGAGTTCGTGAAAGCACAAGTGCTCCCTAGGTGGTTTTGGTAATTAATGTCAACATATCTCTTGTTGGACTAACATTTTTATCTAGTATGTTTCAGATAAGTTCAACAGTGAAGTGGCATGGACTAGAGGATGTGAAACCCCTTCAAGATGCTAAGGACAAAGGATTGGCTCAAGCTCAAAGCTCAAGAGTCTACATTTTCTATTTTAGTGATCCAAGATCACATTGAGTCTATAGGAAAAGCCAATACTATCAAGGAGGGATGAGGTGTTGCTTAATGAGGCTCTTGCTCAAAATGCTTAGTGATATGCTCCAAAACCCTCAACTACTTTCTCACATCCACATATGACCTAAACCAAAAGTCAAACTCGGCCCCACCGATTGTTCCTATCCGGCGCCGCCGAGTTTCAAATGTCATAGCCACTGCCACAAACCCTAGGCAAATCGGTCTCACCGATAGGGATCTCGGTCTCACCGAGATGGGATTGCAAACTCTCTATTGCCTGTTGCAATACTTTCGGTCTCACCGAAACTTGTGATCGGTCCCACCGAAACTACAATGTAAACTCTCTGGTTCCCTTTTGTAACATTTCGGTCTCACCGAAATGAGCGATCGGTCCCACCGAGTTTACCTGACCAACTCTCTGGTTTGCTTATTACGAAAATCGGTCTCACCGAGTTTGTGTAATCGGGCTCACTGAGATTACGTTATGCCCTAACCGTAATCATATCAGTCCTACCGAGTTGCATGTCGGTCCCACCGAAAACCCTAATGGTCACTAGCTTTGCTGAATCGGTCCGACCGAGTTTAACCATTCGGTCCCACTGAGTTTAACCATTCGGTCCCACTGAGTTTGGAAAGTTATGTGTAATGGTTAGATTTTGTGTGGAGGCTATAAATACCCCTCCACCTCTTCATTCGTGGAGAGAACCATCAGAACATGCCTACACTTCCAATACATATTTTCTGAGAGAGAACCACCTACACTTGTGCTGAGACCAAGATATTCCATTCCTAATCTTGATCTTTATCCTTCCCCAAGTTGCTTTCCACTCAAATCTTCTTTCCACCAAATCCATATCCTGTGAGAGAGAGTTGAGTGTTGGGGAGACTATCATTTCAAGCACAAGAGCAAGGAGTTCATCATCAACACACCATTTGTTACTTCTTGGAGAGTGGTGTCTCCTAGATTGGCTAGGTGTCACTTGGGAGCCTCCGACAAGATTGTGGAGTTGAACCAAGGAGTTTGTAAGGGCAAGGAGATCGCCTACTTCGTGAAGATCTACCGCTAGTGAGGCAAGTCCTTCGTGGGCGATGGCCATGGTGGGATAGACAAGGTTGCTTCTTCATGGACCCTTCATGGGTGGAGCCCTCCATGGACTCGCGCAAACGTTGCCCTTCGTGGGTTGAAATCTCCATCAATGTGGATGTACGATAGCATCACCTATCGGAACCACGACAAAAACATCTGTGTCTCCAATTGCGTTTGAATCTTCCAAACCCTTCTCTTTACATTCTTGCAAGTTGCATACTTTACTTTCCACTGCTCATATACTCTTTGCATGATTGCTTGATATGTATTTTGTTCGTTAAACTTGTGCCTAAACTCCACTTCAACCTAAAGAATTTAAAAACTGCAACTTTTAGCACTTAGTGTCTAATCACCCCCCTCTAAACACCTCTTCTCGATCCTTTCAATTGGTATCAGAGCATTGGTCTCCATTGCCTTGGTTTAAACACCATTGGAGGAAGATGGATGAGTCTACTTTGGGGAGTCTTAGACGTAGAGTGCCTATTCTTGATGGAGAATATTTTCATGAGTGGAAAAATGAAATGCTTGAGATTTTCAATGACTATCATTTGAACAAGTACATTGCTAGCCCTTGTGCACCTCATGTTGGTCCCATGCATCCTACCCTTGATGAGTCTATTGACATGATTCGCAATCTTAGAACTGTTAATCTTATCACTAGAGGCTTGCCTAGAAACTTGATTGGATGTTTGCCTACTCTTAAGTGTGCCTACACCATATGGAAATTTCTTGAGGAACTCTTTCCAACTTATTCCTTGAAAGATCTAGATGAAATCCTCCATAAATCCATTGCCTTGATTAAGATGAATTCCAATGATCCCAAATTTGGTGACTGCTTATTTGAGCTTACTAATCTTACGAGTGCCAAAGGAGATGTTGGAATCATTAGCAATATCATTTCCAGAGCTATTAGAATTCATAAAGATAACTATAGAAATGATCATTTATCTAATGAATTACCCTCTCTAGGAATTGATCAATCACAAGATGATGTTGAACATGGATACTCTGATGAGGATGATGATGATAGTGACTATGACCTTGATGATGCGATGAGACACTTTGGTCTTATGGCAAATCTTCGTGGCTACATGGCCGGAGGAAAGGAATGGGTTCTTGATAGTGGATGTACTGATCATATGACCGGAGATAAAGATATGTTCCGTGAGCTTGCTGAAAACGACGGCCCTCGAAAATATGTCACCTTTGGTGATAACTCAAAGTGTAAGGTGGTTGGCCTTGGTAAGGTGGCCATCTCACATGATAGCTCCATACAAAATGTCATGCTTGTTGAATCTCTTGGGTACAATTTACTTTCAGTATCTAGACTTGCTGATTTCGGTCTCAATGTTTTATTCAGTGAAGTAGATTGCCAAGTGTTTCGTAGAGACAATCGTAAAATGGTCTTTACCAGAATTCATAGAGGCGATCTTTACATTGTTGATTTCACTAAAAAGGCTCAACCTAGAACTTGCTTAATTGCTAAATCTTCTAAAGGTTGGTTATGGCATAGACAATTAGGTCATGTTGGTATGCGAAACCTTGACAAGCTTATTAAAGGTGGTCATATCCTTGGAGTAAAAGATGTTATGTTTGATAAGGATAGACTTTGCAGTGCTTGTCAAGCAGGTAAACAAGTTGGAGGAAGGCATCCCGTGAAGAACATAATGACCACGAGGAGACCACTCGAGCTACTTCACATGGATCTTTTTGGTCCTAACGCTTACAAAACTCTCGGTGGAAATTCTTTTGGTCTAGTTATAGTTGATAATTTTTCAAGATTTACGTGGGTGTTCTTTCTTGATGACAAATCGCAGGTCCAAAAGATCTTCAAAAACTTCGCTAGGAAGGCCCAAAATCAATTTGACGTGAGGATCAAGAAGGTTCGAAGCGACAACGGAGCGGAGTTCAAGAACGCAAATGTTGACACCTTTCTTGATGAAGAAGGGATTTCACATGAGTTCTCGGCTACGTATACACCTCAAAAAAATGGAGTTATTGAGAGGAAGAACCGGACACTCATCGAAATGGCAAGAACGATGCTTGATGAGTACAAGACACCAAAACACTTTTGGGCGAAAGCAGTTGAGACAGCTTGCCATGCAACAAATCGCTTGTATCTTCACAAGCTACTCGGCAAGGCGGCATACGAGCTCCTAACTGGTAACAAACCACAAGTTGGATACTTTTGAGTATTCGGCTCAAAGTGCTACATTCTTGATAAACACCGTCGTTCTAAATTTGCTCCTAAGTCTCATGAAGGTTTCCTACTTGTTATGGCTCAAACTCTCACACATATCGTGTCTACAACAATTTCACCCGAAAGGTTGAAGAGACGGTAGATGTGAAGTTTGATGAATCTAATGGCTCGCAAGTAGAGCAATTGCCAGTTGATGTAGGAGACAAATACCATTCGGAAGCAATCCAAGACTTGTCTATTGGCAAGATTCGTCCAACGGAGGTGAAGGAGAGTGCTACGTCTTGAGCTTGTGTTGGATTTCCCTGAAGAGGAAAGGATGATGCAACAGAGTAGCGTAAGTATTTCCCTCAGTTTTTGAGAACCAAGGTATCAATCTAGTAGGAGGCCACGCTCAAGTCCCTCGTACCTGCACAAAATGATAGCTACTCGCAACCAATGCGATTAGGGGTTGTCAATCCCTTCACGGTCACTTACGAGAGTGAGATCTGATAGATATAATATTTTTGGTATAAAGATGCAAAGTAAAAGTAAAAGCAAAGTAAAAAAGCAAAGCAAGATTAAAGTAATGGAGATTGATATGATGAGAATAGACCCGGGGGCCATAGGTTTCACTAGTGGCTCTCTCAAGAGCATAAGTATTCTACGGTGGGTGAACAAATTACTGTTGAGCAATTGACAGAATTGAGCATAGTTATGAGAATATCTAGGCATGATCATGTATATAGGCATCACGTCCATGACAAGTAGACCGAAACGATTCTGCATCTACTACTATTACTCCACTCATCGACCGCTATCCAGCATGCATCTAGAGTATTAAGTTAAAAACAGAGTAACGCCTTAAGCAAGATGACATGATGTAGAGAGATAAATTCATGCAACATGAAATAAACCCCATCTTGTTATCCTCAATGGCAACGATGCAATACATGCCTTGCTGCCCCTTCTGTCACTGGGAAAGGACATCGCAAGATCAAACCCAAAGCTAAGCACTTCTCCCATGGTAAGAACTACCAATCTAGTTGGCCAAACCAAATGGATAATTCGAAGAGACTTGCAAAGGTAACCAATCATATATAAAAGAATTCAGAGAAGATTCAAATATTATTCATAGATAGACTTTATCATAAACCCACAATTCATTGGTCTCAACAAACACACCACAAAAAGAAGATTACATCGAATAGATCTCCACAAGAGAGGGGGAGAACTTTGTATTGAGATTCAAAGAGAGAGAAGAAGCCATCTAGCTAGTAACTATGGACCCGAAGGTCTGAGGTAAACTACTCACACTTCATCGGAGAGGCTATGATGATGTAGAAGCCCTCTGTGATGACGGCCCTCTTTCGGCGGAGCTCCGGAACAGGCCCCAAGATGGGATCTCGTGGATACAGAAAGTTGTGGTGGTGGAATTAGGTTTTTGGCTCCTCTTCTGATCGTTTGGGGGTACGTAGGTATATATAGGAGGAAGGAGTACGTCGGTGGAGCTTCGAGGGGGCCACGAGGCAGGGGGCGCGCCCTAGGGGGGCACGCCCCCCACCCTCGTGACCGCCTCTTTTGTTCCTTGGCGTAGGGTCCAAGTCTCCTGGATCACGTTCGGTGAGAAAATCACGTTCCCGAAGGTTTTATTCCGTTTGGACTCCGTTTGATTTCGTTTCTTCGAAACACTGAAATAGGCAAAAAACAGCAATTCTAGGCTGGGCCTCCGGTTAATAGGTTAGTCCCAAAAGTAATATAAAAGTGGAAAATAAAGCCCAATATAGTCCAAAACAGTAGATAATATAGCATGGAGCAATAAAAAATTATAGATACGTTGGAGACGTATCAGGCATCCCCAAGCTTAATTCCTACTCGTCCTCGAGTAGGTAAATGATAAAAAGAGAATTTTTGATGTGGAGTGCTACTTGGCATAATTTCAATGCAAATCTTCTTAATTGTGGTATTAATATTCAGATTAGAAAGATTCAAGACAAAAGTTTATATTGACATAAGAAATAATAATACTTCAAGCATACTAACAAAGCAATTATGTCTTCTCAAAATAACATGGCCAAAGAAAGTTATCCCTACAAAATCATATAGTCTGGCTATGCTCTATCTTCACCACACAAAATATTTAAATCATGCACAACCCCGATGACAAGCCAAGCAATTGTTTCATACTTTTGACATTCTCAAAACTTTTTCAATCTTCACGCAATACATGAGCGTGAGCCATGGACATAACACTATAGGTGGAATAGAATGGTGGTTGTGGAGAAGACAAAAAGGGAGAAGATGGTCTCACATCAACTAGGCGTATCAACGGGCTATGGAGATGCCCATCAATAGATATCAAGGTGAGTGAGTAGGGATTGCCATGCAACGGATGCACTAGAGCTATAAGTATATGAAAGCTCAAAAAGAAACTAAGTGGGTGTTCATCCAACTTGCTTGCTCATGAAGACCTAGAGCAATTTGAGAAAGCCCGTCATTGGAATATACAAGCCAAGTTCTATAATTAAAGATTACCACTAGTATATGAAAGTGATAACATGAGAGACTCTCTACTATGAAGATCATGGTGCTACTTTGAAGCACACGTGTGGTAAAAGGATAGTAACATTGTCCCTTCTTTCTTTTTCTCTCATTTTTTATTTATTTTTTTATTTGGGACTTTTCTCTTTTTTATGGCCTTTTTTTTATTTGGGCTTCTTTGGCCTCCTTTTTTTTCATCCGGAGTCTCATCCCGACTTGTGGGGGAATCATACTCTCCATCATCCTTTCCTCACTGGGACAATGCTCTAATAATGATGATCATCACACTTTTATTTTTCTTACAACTCAACAATTACAACTCGATACTTAGAACAAGATATGACTCTACATGAATGCCTCCGGCGGTGTACCGGGATATGCAATGAATCAAGAGTGACATGTATGAAAGAATTATGAATGGTGGCTTTGCCACAAATACAATGTCAACTACATGATCATGCTAAGCAATATGACAATGATGGAGTGTGTCATAATAAACGGAACGGTGGAAAGTTGCATGGCAATATATCTCGGAATGGCTATGGAAATGCCATAATAGGTAGGTATGGTGGCTGTTTTGAGGAAGGTATATGGTGGGTGTATGATACCGGCGAAAGGTGCGCGGTATTAGAGAGGCTAGCAAAGGTGGAAGGGTGAGAGTGTGTATAATCCATGGACTCAACATTAGTCATAAGAACTCATATACTTATTGCAAAAATCTAGAAGTTATCAAAGCAAAGTATTACGCGCATGCTCCTAGGGGGATAGATTGGTAGGAAAAGACCATTGCTCGTCCCCGACCGCCACTCACAAGGAAGACAATCAATAAATAAATCATGCTTCGACTTCATCACATAACGGTTCACCATACGTGCATGCTACGGGAATCACAAACTTCAACACAAGTATTCTTTAAATTCACAACTACTCAACTAGCATGACTTTAATATTATCACCTCCATATCTCAAAACAATTATCATGCTTCAATCTTTTCTTAGTATTCAACACACTCAAAAGAAAGTTTCACAAATCTTGAATACCAAGCATATTATTATTAAGCAAATTACCATGCTATTAAGAGACTCTCAAAATAATTTCAGTGAAGCATGAGAGATCAATAGTTTCTTTAAAACAAATCCACCACCGTGCTCTAAAAGATCTAAGTGAAGCATATAGAGCAAAATTACATAGCTCAAAAGATATAAGTGAAGCACATAGAGCAAAACTACTTAGCTCAAAAGATATAAGTGAAGCACATAGAGCAAAACTACTTAGCTCAAAAGATATAAGTGAAGCACATAGAGCAAAACTACTTAGCTCAAAAGATATAAGTGAAGCACATAGAGTATTTTATCAAATTTTAATTCATGCATGGGTCTCTCAAAAGGTGTGTACAGAAAGGATGATTGTGGCACACTAAAAATAAAATACACAAATAATACAAGACGCTCCAAGCAAAACACATATCATGTTGGTGAATAAAAATATAGCTCCAAGTAAAGTTACCGATAGAAGTAGACGAAAGAGGGGATGCCTTCCGGGGCATCCCCAAGCTTTGGCTTTTAGGTGTCCTTATATTATCTTGGGGGTGCCATGGGCATCCCCAAGCTTAGGCTCTTGCCACTCCTTGTTCCATAATCCATCAAATCCTTACCCAAAACTTGAAAACTTCACAACACAAAACTTAAGGCAGAAAACTCGTGAGCTCCGTTAGCGAAAGAAAACAAAAGACCACTTCAAGGTACTATAATGAACTCATTCTTTATTTATATTGGTGTTAAACATACTGTATTACAACTTCTCTATGGATTATAAACTATTTTACTAGCCATAGATTCATCAAAATAAGCAAACAACACACGAAAAACAGAATCTGTCAAAACAGAACAGTCTGTAGTAATCTGTATCTAGCGCAAGATCTGAAACCCCAAAAATTCTAAAATAAATTTCTGGACGTGAGGAATTTATCTATTAATCATCTTCAAAAATAATTAACTAAATATCACTCTCCAAATAAAAATGACAGCAGTTCTCGTGAGCGCTAAAGTTTCTGTTTTTTACAGCAAGTTCAACAAGACTTTCCCCAAGTCTTCCCAACGGTTCTACTTGGCACAAACACTAATTAAACATAAAAAAGACAACCAAAACAGAGTATAAATAATTTATTTATTACTAAACAGGATCAAGAAGCAAGGAATAAAAATAAAATTGGGTTGCCTCCCAACAAGCGCTATCGTTTAACGCCCCAAGCTAGGCATAAAAGCGAGGATAGATCTAGGTATTGCCATCTTTGGTAGGCAATACATAAGTGGCTCTCATGATAGTTTCATATGGAAATTTTATTTTATTTCTTGGAAAGTGTTCCATGCCCTTTTTAATGGAAATTGAAATCTAATATTCCCTTCCTTCATATCAATAATCGCACCAACCGTTCTAAGGAAAGGTCTACCATGAATAATAGGGCAAGAAGGATTGCAATCTATATCAAGAACAATGAAATCTATGGGCACATAATTAATATTTGCAACGATAAGAACATCATTAATTCTTCCCATAGGTTTCTTAATAGTAGAATCCGCAAGATGCAAGTTTAGAGAGCAATCATCAAAATTACAGAAATCTAGCAAATCACACAAAGTTTTGGGGATAGTGGAGACACTAGCAACCAAATCACACAAAGCATAAAACTCATGATCTTTAATTTTAATTTTAATAGTTGGTTTCCACTCATCATAGAGTTTTCTAGGGACAGAAACTTTCAACTAAAGTTTTTCTTCATAAGATTGCATCAAGGCATCAACAATATGTTCGGTGAAGGCTTTATTATAAGTATGTGGAGAATTTAGCACGGATTCTAACAAGGAAATACAATCAATTAAAGAGCAACTTTCATAATTAAATTCCTTGAAATCCAATATAGTGGGTTTAGCAACATCTAGATTTTTATTTCTTTCAATCCCACTTTCATCAATTTCATCATAAAGATCTAAATACTCCGAATTTTTAGAACGCCTTCTAGGTAAAGGAAGATCATATTCAGTTTCATCAAGATTCATATTGCAAAACAAAGATTTAATAGGAGACACATCAATAACTTTTAGATCTTCATCTTGATTTTCATAGGAATTCGGTTTAGCGGCCATCTTATTGACTAAGGTGGCTTGCATATCTGAAATTTCAGCAGTCATCTTTTCTAGACGAGCAATTTGGAATCTTATACCATCAAATTCTTTAGACATATCATCAAGCTCTTTATTCATATAACCCATAAAACTTTTTTGTTCCTTAAGCTCGTTTCTAAAGAAATTATTATGCTCAAATTGAAAAACCATAAACTTCCTAACGTTGTTTTTGATCTCATCTAACCTTTTAAGGTGAAGATCACCAAATCTTGGTTGAGCCATTGCGACAAACAAGCAAACAAACTAGCACACGAGCAAACAAAGGCAAACGGGCAAAATAGGCAAATAGAGAGGGAGGATAGAGAGAGAGGGCGAATAAAATGGCAAGGGTGAATTGGGGGGGAGAGGAAAACGAGAGGTAAATGGCAAATAATGTAATGCGAGAGATAGGGATTGTGATGGGTACTTGTTATGTTGACTTTTTGCATAGACTCCCCGGCAATGGCGCCAGAAATTCTTCTTGCTACGTCTTGAGCTTGCGTTGGATTTCCCCGAAGAGGAAAGGATGATGCAACAGAGTAGCGTAAGTATTTCCCTTAGTTTTTGAGAACCAAGGTATCAATCCAGTAGGAGGCCACGCTCAAGTCCCTCGTACCTGCACAAAACGATAGCTACTCGCAACCAACGCGATTAGGGGTTGCCAATCCCTTCACGGTCACTTACGAGAGTGAGATCTGATAGATATAATATTTTTGGTATTTTTGGTATAAAGATGCAAAGTAAAACTAAAAGAAAAGTAAAAAAGCAAAGCAAGATTAAAGTAATGGAGATTGATATGATGAGAATAGACCGAGGGGCCATAGGTTTCACTAGTGGCTTCTCTCAAGAGCATAAATATTCTACAGTGGGTGAACAAATTACTGTTGAGCAATTGACAGAATTGAGCATAGTTATGAGAATATCTAGGCGTGATCATGTATATAGGCATCACGTCCGTGACAAGTAGACCGAAATGATTCTGCATCTACTACTATTACTCCACTCATCGACCGCTATCCAGCATGCATCTAGAGTATTAAGTTAAAATAGAGTAACGCCTTAAGCAAGATGACATGATGTAGAGAGATAAATTCATGCAATATGAAATAAACCCATCTTGTTATCCTCGATGGCAACGATGCAATACGTGCCTTGCTGCCCCTTCTGTCACTGGGTAAGGACACCGCAAGATCAAACCCAAAGCTAAGCACTTCTCCCATGGCAAGAACTACCAATCTAGTTGGCCAAACCAAACGGATAATTCGAAGAGACTTGCAAAGATAACCAATCATACATAAAAGAATTCAGAGAAGATTCAAATATTATTCATAAATAGACTTTATCATAAACCCACAATTCATCGGTCTCAACAAACATACCACAAAAAGAAGATTACATCAAATAGATCTCCACAAGAGAGGGGGAGAACTTTGTATTGAGATTCAAAGAGAGAGAAGAAGCCATCTAGCTAGAAACTATGGACCCGAAGGTCTGAGGTAAACTACTCACACTTCATCGAAGAGGCTATGATGATGTAGAAGCCATCCGTGATGACAGCCCTCTTCCGGCGGAGCTCCGGAATAGGCCCCAAGATGGGATCTCATGGATACAGAAAGTTGCGGTGGTGGAATTAGGTTTTTGGCTCCTCTTCTGATCGTTTGGGGGTACGTAGGTATATATAGGAGGAAGGAGTACGTCGGTGGAGCTCCGAGGGGCCCACGAGGCAGGGGGCGCGCCCTAGGGGGGGTGCCCCCCACCCTCGTGACTGCCTCTTTTGTTCCTTGGCGCAGGGTCCAAGTCTCCTGGATCACGTTCGGTGAGAAAATCACGTTCCCGAAGGTTTTATTCCGTTTGGACTCCGTTTGATATTTCGTTTCTTCGAAACACTGAAATAGGCAAAAAACAACAATTCTGGGTTGGGCCTCCGATTAATAGGTTAGTCCCAAAAGTAATATAAAAGTGGAAAATAAAGCCCAATATAGTCCAAAACAGTAGATAATATATCATGGATCAATCAAAAATTATAGATACGTTGGAGACATATCAGAGAGTACCTCGTCCGTCCAAGTGGAAGCTTCTACCTCACGACAAGGTGAACCAAGTGTTTATACGGAAGCATCCACAAGCGGGACACATCAAGATGAAGAAAACGAGGAAGTACATCAAGATGAACGCCAACAACCCCCTTCTCCACCACGATAAGAGAACGACAACGTCAAGAAGTCCAAGAAGAAGAACAAGATGAAGAAGATGTTCAACCAAGATCCAAGCAAAAGCTTTCACGAGTTCGAGCAAGAATTGCTAAAGATCATCCCGTCGAACAAATCTACAATGATATCCAAACCGGGAGAATCACTCGCTCAAAAACTCGTTTAGCCAACTTTTGTGAACATTATTCATTCATCTCTCGCATTGAACCTATGAAGGTTGAAGAAACATTGGAAGATCCAGATTGGATAAATGCCATGCATGAAGAGCTACACAACTTTGAGAGAAATCAAGTGTGGACATTGGTTGAAAAGCCCAACAATAACCACAACATCATTGGTACCAAATGGGTGTTTCGCAACAAGCAAGATGAAGATGGTCAAGTTGTCCGCAACAAAGCACGCCTAGTCGCCCAAGGCTACACTCAAGTCGAAGGTATGGATTATGGTGAGACATATGCCCCCGTTGCTAGACTTGAGTCCATTCGCATCTTACTTGCCTATGCTAATCATCATGATATCACCTTATACCAAATGGACATTAAAAGTGCTTTTCTAAATGGTGAAATCGAGGAGGAAGTTTATGTTAAGCAACCTCCCGGATTTGTCAATCCTAAGAAACCTAATCATGTTTACAAACTTCACAAAGCTCTTTATGGTCTTAAACAAGCTCCTAGAGCATGGTTTAAATGCTTGACCAAGTTCCTTATTGAAAAAGGCTTTGAAATTGGAAAAATAGATTCTACTCTTTTTACTAAAAGGGTTAATGGAGAACTATTTGTATGCCAAATTTATGTCGATGATATTATATTTGGATCAACTAACCCTCATTTTAGTGAAAAGTTTGGATAGCTAATGTCGGAGAAGTTTGAGATGTCGATGATGAGTGAACTCAAATTCTTTCTCGATTTGCAAATCAAGCAAACTAAGGAAGGCACCTTTGTATCTCAAACAAAGTACACCAATGACTTATTCAAGAAGTTCAATATGCAAGAATGCAAAGGTATGACTACACCCATGCCTACTAGCGGACATCTTGATTTAACCAAAGATGGTGAACTGGTTGATCAAAAGGTTTATCGCTCTATGATTGGTTCATTGTTATACCTATGTGCTTCATGTCCCGATATTATGCTAAGTGTGTGCATGTGTGCACGATATCAAGCTACTCCTAAAGAATGTCATCTTAAGGCTGTGAAAAGGATAGTGAGATACTTAATCGATACACCAAATTTTGGCATTTGGTATCCAAAGAGGGCTTCCTTTGATCTTGTTGGCTACTCCGATTCGGACTATGCCGGTGACAAGGTTGATAGAAAGTCAACTTCAGTTTCTTGTCAATTTCTTAGTAGATATCTTATCTCTCGGTCCTCCAAGAAACAAAACTCGGTAATCCTTATCCACCGCCAAAGCGGAATACATTGCCGCTGGATCATGTTGTGCTCAATTACTTTGGATGACCCAAACTCTTAAAGATTATGGGATCAATGTGAAACATGTTCCATTGCTATGTGACAATGAAAGTGCTATTAAGATTGCTCACAATCCCGTGCAACATTCTCGAACTAAGCATATTGAGGTTCGTCATCATTTCATTCGAGATCATGTTGCCAAAGGGGACATTAATCTTAAGCATGTTCGCACCGATAAGCAATTGGCGGATATATTTACCAAACCACTTGATGAGAAAGTGTTCTGCAGGCTAAGAGGTGAATTGAACATCATTGATGCTTCAAACTTGGAGTAGGAACTCCATTTAATACATGCAAGGCATGAGCTTATGACTAATCCTTGATATTTCTCTTATGTTGACTATCTTATGTCTTGGATATATTTGCACCTTGCATGCTATCTAACCTGTGTAGGTACTTGGATGAATCGAAATCTATGAGATTGCAACTCACTCACATCCTGAGCAATTTATATATCACCAAGTCACTACACAATGGTGGATGAAGACAAGGAAGCACACAACCATTCAAACATATCCTTTGACAAATTCTATCATGATTGTCATTTTGGATACACAAGTGCTCTTCCTTGCCAAAACTAACCCATGTAGGTAGATGAACTCAAACTCCAAGTGGTGCTCCCAACTCTTGATGAGCTACATCAACCTTGAGCAACCCACACAATTTCAACTACATGATCATGATCAACACCACCACCCAAGGTATGTTATTCCATCTTAGAGAAGCTTTACTCCAAGTCATGGGATAAAGCAACTCAACAAGATGTGAATACATCAAGATGCTTTAACGAAAAATGGTAACCCCATTTTGAGCTTAAAATGATGAGTATGACCAAAGATCAAGTGATCTCACTTGACTCCTAAGTCAATATACTCTAACATAGGTGACTTTGTCACCGCCCAGTTCTAGATGAAGTTCTCTTGTGTTCTTTTTGTTCTCTTGCATTTGTCTCATGCATAAACTTCATCTAGATTCTTTTTAGTTTCTTCTCTTTTATTTTCTGTTCTGCATTTTCTGCATTAAATTCCTTGCAAATCCTTGTGAGATCTTACTTGTCTAGTGAGTTGAGGTGACAAGTGTTTTCTCTGCGATGAACTCGGTCACACCGGGCTGTTTACTTCGGTCCAACCGAACCCTTTCGGTGCCACCAAAACACCAAACTCGGTGCTACCGATTTCACTGCAGGAAAAACATCTTGCCACTTGTTTCTGAATTCTTTTTAATCCAGCTCCACTCAATGAATCTTGTCCTCGACCAGCATCCTATTCAACTTGCTACTTTGTTTTGTGACTCAAGGACCAAACCCATCATGACAAAGATCCATAAGAACCCTTCTTGGAAATTGATGTCAAAGGGGGAGAGAGAGATCACATCAAAGCTTAATCATATCTATAAGGGGAGAGAATGCTCAAGGGAATAAAGAGTAATCATCAATGACCCCAGATGCTTGGTGTTCAAGAGGAGAGAAGTCACATGTCTTCAAGAGGGGAAAGACATGTTCATATTTGCTCGATTGCATTAGCTCTGTTTATTTCCTTTGAGCTCTGTTTTTGCTCTGATTTCCTGTTCCCCATCTTCTCCCAGCATCCCATGCTAGATTCAGGGGGAGCAAGACATCTAAGGGAAGGAAATCCTTCAATTTATGCACATCTTTACCTTTGGGGACATGTCTATATCCAATGTGGTACTTAGTACTCACTCTACATGTCATCCCAGTCTTGGTACTCTTGTGGTTTATCTTGTTTTCTCTGGCAGTAGGTGTATCTGTGTTATCTAACCTTGTTTACGCAGGTTCATCCCATCCTAAGCCAACTCAAGACCACAAGGTAAGTATATGCATCACAGTCATGTGAATGAGAATTTCTTGCTGATGTACATACTGTTTGCAAGGACTCATGAGCATGAAGGTACATTTCTCATATTTTCTTCATTTGCTCTGATGCATATAGACAAGATACATGTAACACATTGCTTACTCTGTCATGTTTATGCATTCACATGCTCCTATATTCCATAATCACATGATTGCATACATATAGGGGGAGCCTATGCAAGTTACATGTCGTTCCAAAGCTTTACTTACTACTCTTAATATCTTGATCTAAAGCTTTGATGTATGTTGTCATCAATTACCAAAAAGGGGGAGATTGAAAGCACAAGTGCTCCCTAGGTGGTTTTGGTAATTAATGTCAACATATCTCTTGTTGGACTAACATTTTTATCTAGTATGTTTCAGACAAGTTCAACAGTGAAGTGGCATGGACTAGAGGATGTGAAACCCCTTGAAGATGCTAAGGACAAAGGATTGGCTCAAGCTCAAAGCTCAAGAATCTACATTTTCTATTTTAGTGATCCAAGATCACATTGAGTCTATAGGAAAAGCCAATACTATCAAGGAGGGATGAGGTGTTGCTTAATGAGGCTCTTGCTCAAAATGCTTAGTGATATGCTCCAAAACCCTCAACTACTTTCTCACATCCACATATGACCTAAACCAAAAGTCAAACTCGGCCCCACTGATTCTTCCTATCCGGCGCCACCAAGTTTCAAATGTCATAGCCACTGCCACAAACCCTAGGCAAATCGGTCTCACTGATAGGGATCTCGGTCTCACCGAGATGGGATTGCAAACTCTCTGTTGCCTATTGCAATACTTTTGGTCTCACCGAAACTTGCGATCGGTCCCACCGAAACTGCAATGTAAACTCTCTGGTTCCCTTTTGTAACATTTCGGTCTCACCGAAATGAGTGATCGGTCCCACCGAGTTTACCTGACCAACTCTCTGGTTTGCTTATTACCAAAATCGGTCTCACCGAGTTTGTGTAATCGGCCTCACCAAGATTACGTTATGCCCTAACCCTAATCATATCGGTCCTACCGAGTTGCATGCCGGTCCCATTGAAAACCCTAACGGTCACTAGCTTTGCTAAATCGGTCCGACCGAGTTTAACCATTCGGTCCCACTGAGTTTGGAAAGTTATGTGTAATGGTTAGATTTTGTGTGGAGGCTATAAATACCCCTCCACCTCCTCTTCATTCGTGGAGAGAGACATCAGAACATGCCTACACTTCCAATACATATTTTCTGAGAGAGAACCACCTACACTTGTGTTGAGACCAAGATATTCCATTCCTACCATATGAATCTTGATCTCTAACCTTCCCCAAGTTGCTTTCCTCAAATCTTCTTTCCACCAAATCCATATCCTGTGAGAGAGAGTTGAGTGTTGGGGAGACTATCATTTGAAGCACAAGAGCAAGGAGTTCATCATCAACACACCATTTGTTACTTCTTGGAGAGTGGTGTCTCCTAGATTGGTTAGGTGTCACTTGGGAGCCTCTGACAAGATTGTGGAGTTGAACCAAGGAGTTTGTAAGGGCAAGGAGATCGCCTACTTCATGAAGATCTACCACTAGTGAGGCAAGTCCTTCGTGGGTGATGGCCATGGTGGGATAGACAAGGTTGCTTCTTCGTGGACCCTTCGTGGGTGGAGCCCTTCGTGGACTCGCGCAACCGTTACCCTTCATGGGTTGAAGTCTCCATCAACGTGGATGTACGATATCAGCACCTTCCGAAACCACGACAAAAACATCCGTGTCTCCAATTGCGTTTGAATCTTCCAAACCCTTCTCTTTACATTCTTGCAAGTTGCATGCTTTACTTTCCGCTGCTCATATACTCTTTGCATGCTTGCTTGATATGTATTGTGTTTGTTAAACTTGTGCCTAAACTCCACTTCAACCTAAAGAATTTAAAAACTGTAACTTTTAGCACTTAGTGTCTAATCACCCCCCCTCTAGACACCTCTTCTCGATCCTTTCAGTTCGGGCATTTACCGGAGTACAGGGGGGTTACCGGAACCCCCTGGGGAGTCAATGGGCCTTATTAGGCCTTAGTGGGAGAGAGGAGGAGGCAGCCAGGTGGAGGGCGCCCCCCCCAAACCCAATCTGAATTGGGTGGGGGTCGGCCCCCCTTTCCTTACCTCTCTCTCCCTCTTCCTTATTCTCCTACTCCTACTAGGAAGGGGGAAACCTACTCCTACTGGGAGTAGGACTCCCCCCTTTGGGCGCGCCCTATGAGGGCCGGCCCTCCCCTCCTCCACTCCTTTATATACGGGGGAGGGGGGGCACCCCATAGACACACAAGTTGATTTTTAGCCATGTGCGGTGCCGCCCTCCACATAATTCCACATCAGTCATATCGTTGTAGTGCTTAGGCGAAGCCCTGCGTCGATAACTTCATTATCACCGTCATCATGCCGTTGTGCTGACGAAACTCTCCCTCGGGCTCAGCTGGATCAAGAATACGAGGGACGTCACCGAGCTGAACGTGTGCAGATCACGGAGGTGCCGTGCATTCGATACTTGATCGGTTGGATCGCGAAGATGTTTGACTACATCAACCGTGTTTCATAATGCTTCCGCTTTCGGTCTACGAGGGTACGTAGACGTACTCTCCCCCTCTCATTGCTATGCATCTCCTAGATAGATCTTGCGTGATCATAGGATTTTTTTGAAATACTGCATTCCCCAACACAGGGGGCCCACAAGGTCGGGGGGCGCACCCAGGGCGTAGGGCGCACCCTCCACCCTTGTGGCTGGCTGGTGGGCCCCCTATGGTACTTTCTTCACCCAATATTTTTTATATATTCCAAAAACATGCTCCTTGAAGTTTCAGGACTTTTGGAGTTGTGCAGAATAGGTCTCTAATATTTGCTCCTTTTCTAGTCTAGAATTCCAGCTGCTGGCATTCTCCCTCTTCATGTAAACCTTATAAAATAAGAGAGAATAGGCATAAGTATTGTGATATAATGTGTAATAACAGCCCATAATGCAATAAATATCAATATAAAAGCATGATGCACAATGGGCGTATCAACTCCCCCAAGCTTAGATCTCGCTTGTCCTCGAGCGAAAGTCGAAATCGAAAAATATGTCCACATGTTTAGAGATAGAGGTGTCGATAAAAATAAAATACAGACATGAGGGCATCATGATCATCTTTAGAACAACAATCTAATGCCATATAATTCCTTATGCTAAAGTAATAATTCGTTCACAAGGTAGAGTATAAATCGGAAACTTCATTGAAAACTAACAAGCTATGATCTCAGTCATTGAAGCAATTGCAATTTACCATAACATCGGAAAGAGTCAATATAAGAGCTTTTCAGCAAGTCCACATACTCAACTATCATTTAGTCTTTCACAATTTCTAACACTCACGCGATACTTATGGGTTCAAAGCTTCAATCGGACACATATAAAGATAGGGGCTTATAGTTTTGCCTCCCAACCTTTTACCTCAAGGGTAATGTCAACAATAATACTTTATGAAAACCTACATCCAAGTGGGTATATATATTCGGATCTCTCCAACACATAGAGCTTGCCCAAGGAAAAAGTTTAAAAAGGGAAAGGTGATGATCACCATGACTCTTGTATAAGGGTAGGAGATAAAAGTAAAAGATAGGCCCTTCGCAGAGGGAAGCAGAGGTTGTCATGCGCTTTTATGGTTGGATGTACAAAATCTTAGTGCAATAATAGAACGTCACTTTATATTGCCACTTATGATAAGGAACTTTATTATGTTGTCCGTCGCTTTTATTTCTTCCATATCTCAAGTTCATATAAAGCTTATTTTCTTCACACTAATAGATCATACATATTTAGAGAGAAATTTTTATTGCTTGCACCGATGGCAACTTACTTGAAGGATCTTACTCAATCCATAGGTAGGTATGGTGGACTCTCATGGCAAAACTAGGTTTAGGGGTGTTTGGAAGCACAAGTAGTATCTCTACTTGGTGCAAATAATTTGGCTAGCATGAGAGGGAAAGCAAAGCTCAACATGTTGGATGATCCATGACAATATAACTTCTATTCGGATATAAGAAAACATAACCTATTATGCTGTCTTCCTTGTCCAACATCAACCTTTTAGCATGTCATACTTTAATGAGTGCTCACAATTACAAAAGATGTCCAAGATAGTATATTTATATGTGAGGCCTCTCTTTCTTTATTACTTCCTATTAATTGCAACAATGACCAAAACTATGTTTGTCAACTCTCAGCAACTTTTATTCATCATACTCTTTGTATGTGAAGTCATTACTATCCATAAGATCAATATATGATCTTTTTATTTCTTTTTGTTCTTTCTTTTATTTAATTCCCTCAATATCATAGCAAGAAAGCAAAGCCCTTAACTCAAAACTACTCTTAATTATATATATCTCAAGGACTCGATTACATAGAGGGAACATAAAGCAAAACTTAAGGCTAGGTCATACGAAAAACTTTATTCTACTAGATCAAGATATAACCAAAAGGATCAAACTAAGAAAAGCGATAAAGATAAAGATGTGAAGGTGATACGATACCGGGGCACTCCCCCAAGCTTGGTAGTTGCCAAGGGGAGTGCCCATACCCATGTAATTATGTCTCTTTCTTTGGAGGTGGTGATGATGGAGTTGTTGATGAAGGAGGCTTGTCATCCATCTTCCAAGGCATAGGCTCACCACCATAAAAAGATGAACAAGTCTCCGGGATCCTCAAATCTGCAGCCAAACTCATCCTCTTAAATCTGTATTCATACTCACAGTTTTGGTTTTTCATGTCATAGATCTCGGCTTGGAGGTGCTCGATTTTCTCATGAAGCTTGAAGATGGCCTCCCCAATGTTCTTGGCATCCAGCTTGTGATCATTGGTGAACTCCGCGATCATCATGTGATTGGTGTTGATTCCACGCTCCACCATCCCTTGGCACTTGAAAACTTGTTGCTCCATTGCTTCAAGTGTTGTCTCCACGCTTCCGGTCTTCTTAGGCCCATCAACAGCGCGGATGTGCAGCACCCCCTCATGCATCTCAATGGCTTGAGGGTGTCGCAACACCCCCGCAAGGTAGGGGTTGATGACCTTCTCGAAAAACTTGTCCTTGGGGGCGCTTGGAGACGTCATGGTGACCTCAGAGGCGGAGGCATTGGGGGGACGAGCGGGGGCCAGACCCCCCCCATGGTTCCCCGCCCCCCAACGAACTCCAGCGGGGACTAGTACTAATAGTTCAGGCATAATTATCCGACCATCAGGCCATTAGTGCATGGGCTAAACTCATGTCAAGCCCAAAACGCAAGAAGGGCCAAGGGCCAAGGCTGCAGCCTGCATAATACGCATGTATACGCTGGTACCCATCCACATCTCAATCGATCAACGATGAACGACACACACGCGACTAGCTTCCTAGAGACCTGGACTCTTTCATCCGCGATGCGCCGCTAGCCGCTGGTGCTAGGGCTTCATTGATGCCGGCCGCCGGGCGTCACGCCGCCGTGTTTCGCCCGTTGTCGATTGCTGATTCGCGAAGCTGCCGCCGACCGCGCATCAATCCAGGCAGCCGCACGGAATCGCCACAAGCCCACACTGAATTCCTAACTGATCTTGTCCCGTGATCAGAGAAGGAGGTATTATTGTCTACCGACTACAGTCTACAGGTTCATACTACTCGTCAGTTTGATTCAACAAATCAATTGATCAACTATTAGTACTTACTACTTAGTGTTTAGTGACTTAGTATATTTAGGCACTTGTCACATCAATTCTAGATTACATGTCTGCTTTGTACTTATATAAGAACTGCATAGGTCATGAGGAAGAGGAAGACACCGTCGATAAGTAATTTTTTCAAGCCAATTGCTTCAAACTCTACAGTTGAAAATGCAAATGCAACCGTGGAGGTCGATGTCACAGAGCAACCCACTGATCATAATGTCCCCAATCTCAGTTCAGTTGATATGCCACCCCCCGAGCAAAATATTGAGGCATCTGTAGAAGTAGAAGTTCTAGAACAACAAAGAATCAGAAGCACACCATTCGAGCGAGACCCTGGAAAGCGCAAACAGATTTGGGAACTCCTTCTTGATAAGCAAAATGAAGCATGCCAATTCTATATTTCTGAAGGCCAATACATGCCATACATGAGAGAGTATCCGTATAATGATGATCCACCGAAACATCGTCGGCGTTTCTAGTATAGTTGGTTCAAGGATTTTGAATGGCTGGAGTTTTCACCTTACACAAAGCGTGCATATTGCTTCCATTGTTTCCTCTTCTCAAGAAAGCCGATTGGGAAGTGCGGCTTAGAAACATTTACTGTTTTGGGCTTTGATAGGTGGAAGAAGGTGAATAATGGGAAAGAGTGTGCTTTTTTAACTCATATGGGTAAAGATGCTGGTTCAGCCCATAACTTCTCAGTTCGTTGTTATGATAGTTTTAAAAACAACACGACTCATATTGATAAGGTGTATGGGAAAGCAACCGCAAAAACGATTTTAGATGCAAGGCTAAGGCTCAAAGTAATAATTGATTCCATCTGGTAAGCAATATTTTTCTTCCATCTTATGTTACAATAATTAAAATATTGTATGTTATAGTATCCTAACAAAACAATTATATGATATGATGCAGGTGGTTAACATTCCAGGCTTGTGCTTTTAGAGGGCATGATGAATCTCCGGGATCCATTAACGGGGGTAATTTCCTAGAACTGGTAAAACTTTTGGCTTCTTATAACAAGTAGGTGAAAGATGTTGTCTTGGAAAATGCTCCTGGAAACGCAAAGTACACATCTCATCAGGTTCAAGAGGAAATTCTTGCTATACTTTCTTGAAAGGTGCAAAGAACAATTAGAGAAGAAATTGGTGATAGCAATTTTTGTATAATGGTTAACGAAGCTCGCGATGAATCCAAGACAGAGCAAATGGCATTGGTCCTCCGGTTTCCTGACACTGAAGGATTCATACAGGAGCGTTTTGTTGATGTCATTCATGTGAATGACACTCTTGCATTGACTCTTAAGGAGACAATTTGCATTGTTCTAGAAGATAACAATTTAAATGTGAAAGATATCAGAGGTCAGGCCTATGACGGGGCCAGTAATATGCGAGGGGAGTGGAACGGATTGAAGGCTTTAATTCTGAAGGCGTGCCCTTATGCATATTACATTCATTGTATGGCGCATCAGCTTCAATTGGCCCTTGTTGCAGCATCACGAGAGGTACATGAAGTGCATAATTTTTTTCAACATGCCAATTTTGTCATAAATGTTGTTAGTGCTTCACCTAAACGCAATGATGAGTTACTAGCAAATCAAGCCGCCGAAATTGCACGTGAAATTGAACTGGGGGATCTTGATACGGGAAAAGGGGCAAACCGGATAGGTTCTTTACAGAGACCAGCAGACACTAGATGGAGTTCACACTTCAAGTCAATTCGGAGCTTGAGGAAGATGTTTGGTGCAACAATTATAGTCCTACGAAGTATAGCGAATGATCGTTCGGTGACACAATATTCCTGTGGAGATGCTGGAGGCGCCCTAAGGATAATTGTTTCTTTTGATTTTGTGTTCATTTTGCACCTCATGGAGAGTATTATGAAAATCATAGATGTCTTGTGCCGAACACTCTAGAAGAAATCTATGGACATTTTGAATGCATTAGATACACTCTCTAACACTAAGATGCTCCTCGCTGATCTAAGAGAGGAAGGATGGGAACCTCTCATAGAGGAGGTTAAGGCCATTTGTGTGAAGCATGAAATTGAGATCCCAGATATGAGTCGCAAGTATGTCCCTTTCCTCTACTGTATAATAGAATAATATTAATCGCATATGCTTTACTCTAACACATATACTGTATTTGTAATTTACAGGTATGTTGATGTGACTAAGTCTCAGAATAAACATAATAACATCACAGTGCTTCACCACTACAAAGCAGATGTGTTCAATGTGGCGATAGATCAACAACTAGTTGAGCTAAATGACCGATTTAGCGTTCAGAATACAGAGCTAATGACACTCTGTGCATCCTTGGATCCAAGGCATGACTCATTTGACATATCAAAGATTTGCATGCTTGTGGACAAATTCTATCCAGCGGATTTTTCTAGTCAAGAGCAGGCTCGCCTGGAGTCACAACTTCCACACTATCAGTTAGATGTTTGCAACCATCCAGAGCTGAATTCTTCGTCATCACTGGCTGATTTGACCATTGCATTGCATAAAACGGGTAAAGCCTCTGTGTATCCAATGGTTTATAGATTATTGCGCTTGGTCATCACTCTCCCGGTGTCAACTGCAACTGCGCAGAGAGCTTTTTTAGCAATGAAGATTATCAAGACGCGTCTCCGAAGTATAATGGGTGACGATTTTCTTCGACCTTACATGGTTGTATACATTGGGAAGGAAATAGCTGCAAAGTTCAATGTTAATGAGATTATTGATTTGTTTGATCGACCGGCTGGGGGGCGTAGATCTACATTCAAACTAGTAGAAATGTAGTCTTTTTATTGTAAAGCTTATACTGTTACATGTTTGATATCGCTACAATATTCAAGACTTGAAATATTTTTGTGTTATGTCTCCTGTGTGCTTCAATGTGTTCTTCGCCCCCCCATGGTGAAATCCTGGCTCCGCCCCTGGGTGACCTAGATCCGTCAGAAAAATAGCTCAAAATAAGAACAGGAGATATTTGCGTGGTACGGTGGTCAAAACCTTTGGGAGATTATATAATGAATTTTTACCGACCAAAAGAAGTATCGTGCAAGAAAACGGAGTCTGGAGAGCACACGAGGTGGCCACAAGGACGGGGCGCGCGCCCAAGGGGGTAGGGCGCGCCCTCCACTCTTGTGGTGGCCTCATGTCTCTTTTGGAATACTTTTAATTTTCATAATTTTCTAAGTATTCCAAAATGGAGAAATTTATCATTGGAAACGTTTTGGAGTCGGTTTACTTACCGTACCACATACCTATTACTTTTTGGAGTCTGAAACATTCTGGAAAGTGTCCGTTATGTAATCCAGGGTTACAATATCAATTATATTGGTCTCAACATTTATGGGAGTACCTGAGATATAATGTTTGAGTCTTCGACCATTTACCACTTTCAGATTTTTGCCTTCGGCATTGTTAATTTTTATGGCATCAGAACGATAGACCTCCTCGATGATGTAAGGACCTTCCCATTTAGAGAGAAGCTTTCCTGCAAAAAATTTTAAACGAGAGTTGTATAGAAAAACATGATCACCTACATTAAATTCACGCTTTCGTATCCTTTTATCATGCCATCTTTTAACTTTTTCTTTAAACAACTTGGCATTCTCATAAGCTTGGGTTCTCCATTGATCAAGTGAGCTAATGTCAAATAACCTCTTCTCACCGGCAAGTTTGAAATCATAATTGAGCTCTTTAATAGCCCACTATGCCTTATGTTCTAGCTCAAGAGGTAAGTGACATGCTTTTCCATAAACCATTTTATACGGAGACATACCCATAGGATTCTTCTAAGCAGTTCTATAAGCTCATAATGCATCGTCAAGTTTGTTAGGCCAATTCTTTCTAGATCTATTAACAGTCTTTTGTAAAATTAATTTAATCTCTATATTTCTCAATTCTACTTGACCACTAGACTGAGGATGATAACGAGATGCAATTCTATGATTAACATCATACTTAGCAAGCATTTTATGGAAAGCACCATGAATAAAATGTGAACCACCATCAGTCATTAAATATCTAGGGACTCCAAACCTCAGAAAAATATCTTCTTTAAGCATCTTAATAGAAGTGTTATGATCAGCACTACTAGTTGGAATAGCTTCTACCCACTTAGTAATCTAATCAACAATAACTAAAATATGTGTATACCCATTAGAGGAAGGAAAAGGTCCCATATAATCAAAGCCCCAAACATCACATGGTTCAATAACAAGTGATTAGTTCATAGGCATTTCCTGACGTCTACTAATATTACCAATTCTTTGACATTGATCACAAGACAAGACAAACTTACGAGCATCCTTGAAGAGAGTAGGCCAATAGAAACCGGATTGCAATACCTTATGTGCAGTTCTATCTCTAGCGTGGTGTCCTCCGTAAGACTCGGAGTGGCACTTGTGTAGGATCCGTTCCTATTCATGCTCAGGTACACAACGTCTAATAACACCATCTACTCCTTCTTTATAAAGGTGTGGATCATCCCAAAAGTAATGTCTTAAATCATAGAAAAACCTTTTCTTTTGCTGGTATGTGAAACTAGGTGGTATAAATTTAGCAACAATATAATTAGCATAATCAGCATACCATGGAGTATTATGAGAAGCATTTATGACATTTAATTGCTCATCACGAAAGCTATCATCAATAGGTAGTGGGTCATCAAGAACATTTTCTAACCTAGACAAGTTGTCTGCAACGGGGTTCTCAGCTCCCTTTCTATCAATAATATGCAAATCAAATTCTTGTCGCAAGAGAACCCATCTAATGAGTCTAGGTTTAGCATATTTATTTTCCATAAGATATTTAATAGCAGCATGATCAGTGTGAACAGTTACTTTGGAATCAACAATATAAGGTCTGAACTTATCACATGCAAATACAATTGCTAAAAATTATTTTTCAGTGATAGCATAAGTTCTTTGGGCACTGTCTAGAGTTTTGCTAGCATATTGGATACCATTTAATTTCTTATCAACTCTTTGTCATAATCACTAGCATCACACATAATTTCAAAGGGTAAATTCCAATCAGGTGGCTGAACAATAGGAGCAGAAATCAAGGCTTTCTTAAGTATTTCAAATGCTTCTACACAATCATCATCAAAAACTAAAGGAACATCTTTTTGTAAGAGATTAGTGAGAGGCCTAGAAATTTTAGAGAAGTCTTTAGTAAACCTCCTATAGAAACCAGCATGACCAGGGAAACTTCTTATACCTTTGATATCTTTAGGACACGACATCTTTTCAATAGCATCTACTTTAGCTTTATCAACTTCAATACCTCTTTCAGAAATTTTATGCCCCAAGACAATACCTTCATTAACCATAAAGTGGCACTTCTCCCAATTCAAGACAAGATTAGTTTCTTCACATCTCTGCAAAACTCGATCAAGGTTGTTTAATCAATCATCAAAATAAGTTCCGTAAATGG
This sequence comes from Triticum dicoccoides, assembly GCF_002162155.2. Taxonomy (NCBI): domain Eukaryota; kingdom Viridiplantae; phylum Streptophyta; class Magnoliopsida; order Poales; family Poaceae; genus Triticum; species Triticum dicoccoides. The sequence continues at coordinate 465,379,495 of NC_041390.1, forward strand.
AGAAATCATCCATGAAAACCTCAACAATCTCTTCACAAAAAACAAAGAATATAACAGTCATACATCTTTGAAAGGTAGCAGGTGCATTGCATAAACCAAGATGCATACGTCTATAAGCAAAGGTACCGAAAGGGCAAGTAAAAGTGGTTTTATCTTGATCATCTTTTGACACAGGTATTTGAGACAAACTAGAATAACCATCTAGAAAGCAAAAATGTGTATGCTTGGGTAATCTTTCTAGCATTTGATCAATAAAAGGTAGATGGTAATGATCCTTTCTAGTAGCTTTATTTAATTTGTGGAAATCAATTACCATTCTATAACCTGTAACAATTCTTTGTGGAATCAATTCATAATACCTCCTTTCTTAGGGAGACAATGAATATGACTTACCCATTGACTCTCAGCAATAGGATAAATTATACATGCCCCCAGAAGCTTTAGTATTTCATTCCTTACCACTTCTTTCATCTTAAGATTTAACCGTCGTTGATGATCAACAACTGGTTTAGCATCTTTCTCCAATTTAATTTTGTGCTGATAAAGAGTGGGACTAATGCCCTTAAGATCATCGAGAGTATATCCAATAGCGACACGGTGCTTCTTCAGAGTTTTCAATAATTTCTTTTCTTCATGCTCTGAAAGGTTAGCACTAATAATAACAGGATATATCTTCTTTTCATCAAGATAAGCATATTTCAGAGTATCAGGTAATTGTTTAAGCTCAAACACGGGATCACCCTTTGGGGGAGGAGGATCCCCAAGGATTTCAACAGGCAAATTGTGTTTCAAAATAGGTCCTCGATTAAAGAATACTTCATCTATTTCCCTTCTTTCATTCATAAACTTATCATTTTCATGATCTAACAAATATTGTTCTAAAGGATCAGCAGGAGGCACGACAATAGAGGCAAGACCAGTAATTTCATCCTTACTAGGCAATTCTTTATCATGGGGTTGTCTACAAAATTTAGATAAATTAAAATCATGAGACATATCCCCTAACCCAATAGTAACAATGTCTTTCTCGCAATCTATCTTGGCATTAACAGTATTCAAGAAAGGTCTGCCAAATATAATGGGACAAAAATTATCTTGTGGGGAACCAAGAAAAAGAAAATTAGTGGGATATTTTATCTTCCCACACAAGACTTCAACATCTCTAACAATCCCAATTGGTGATATAGTTTCTCTATTAGCAAGCTTAATAGTAACATCAATATCTTCTATCTCAGCAGGTGCAATATCATTCATAATTTCTTTATATAAGGTATAAGGAATTGCACTCACACTAGCACCCACATCACATAAGCCATGATAACAGTGGTCTCCAATTTTAACAGAAACAACATGTCTATGTTTATCTTTCATATTTGGTTTAGCAATTCTAGCAGCTTCATCACAGAAATAAATAACATGCCCATCAATATTTTCAACTAAGAGATCTTTAACCGTAGCGATACTAGGTTCAAATTTAATTTGTTCAGAGGGTTTGGGTGCTCCAATATTACTTTTATTAAACACAATTGAAGCTTTAGCATGATCCTTTATTCTAACAGGGAAAGGTGGTTTCTCGATATAAGCAGTCGGAACAATAGGATCAACATTATAAGTAATAGTGTCTTCTTCAAATTTAATAGGTTCTACTACTTTAACTTCAATGGGAGGATGATATTTAAACCACTTCTCCTTAGGGAGATCAATATGAGTAGCAAAAGATTCACAAAAAGAAGCTACTATCTCAAAGTCAAGTCCATATTTAGTGCTAAAATCACGAAAAGCATTGGTATCCATAAAAGATTTAACACAATAAAACTTAAGGTTTATACCTGACTCTTTACCCTCGTCGAGATACCAATCTTTAGAGTTGCGTTTAATTATTTCCAATAAATCACATTTGAATTCAATATCCTTCTTCATATAGGAACCAGTACAAGAAGTATCGAGCATGGATCGATCATTATGAGAAAGCCGAGCATAATTTTTTTGAATAATAATTTCTCTTGAGAGCTCATGATTGGGGCATGAATATAACATTGACTTAATCCTCCCCCAAGCTTGAGCAATACTTTCTCCTTCACGAGGCTAGAAGTTATATATATAATTCCGATCACGATGAACCAGATGCATAGGATAAAACTTCTGATGAAATTCCAATTTCAATTGGTTGTAGTTCCATGACCCAATATCATCCAATAGCCTATACCATGTCAATGCCTTTCCCTTCAAAGATAAAGGGAAGACTTTCTTCTTGACAACATTCTTGGGCATACCTGCAAGCTTAAATAATCCACAAACTTCATCCACATAGATTAGGTGCACATCAGGATGTAATGTTCCATCTCCTGCATAAGGATTAGCTAGCAGTTTCTCTATCATACCCGAAGGAATTTCATAATAAATATTTTCAGTAGGTGCAGTAAGTTGAGGAGAAACTAATTGTGGTTCCGGTCGAGGTGAAGATACCCCGAACAAACCCCTCAAAGGATTATTTTCCATAGTAACAAGTGACAGTAAATTTTAGAACACTATATAAATGTTTCCTTACCAAATTCCGCTTACCAAAGGCGCTTCACTCCCCGACAACGACGCCAGAAAAGAGTCTTGATGACCCACAAGTATAGTGTATCTATCTTACTGTCACATCCCTAGCTTCTGGTGCTGCCTAGTGTTTGCATCATGTTTAAATTTTGAAACTTGAACTGAGGAAATTTGGAAGCCTCAAAAACTTAAATAAAAGAAGGGCAAAAACCCTAAAATCTCATTCATTGTTCCAAAATGCTCTTCTTAAATGTTTGATAATTTTTGGCAAGGGTTCTGGTCCCAACCAAAATATTGAACATTTTTAAGGATTTATTTTTGGGACTTTGAATTTAAATCATTAGCTTTTGAATTTGAATTGTATTCATATAATTAGAATATAATTTCAAATACCCCTGAAATATTTTATGAGCTTTTGGAAAAGTCCATCCAGCAAAATAAAAATATTCAGAGGAGTTTTTGGCATTGTTTGAATTATTTTAAATTCAAAACAGTGGCAAAACAAATTTTTAAAAATAAATAAATAAAACAAACAGAAATAAAACAGAGCACCTCACCTGGACTCACCTGTCGCGGCCCAGCTGGCCAGCCCATCTGGCCGGCCCAGCCCAGCACCCCCCTTGTCATCTTCCTCCTCTGCCAGGAGGACGAACAGGTGCGTGGCGGGCGCCGACGCTGCCCCGGCCACCTCCTGCTTCCCCGGCCACCTCCTGCTTCCCCGGCCCTCCTAGTGACGCCACGACGACGCCCCGTGTCCCCTCGCTCCTCTCCCCCCCTCGCTCTGGACCCCTTCCTCCTCCTCTGCTCTCTCTCTCTCTCTCTCACGGCCGCCCAAATCAGTCGGTACCCGCCGCTGCAAAGCACTGCGCCCACCGCCGTCCCCTTGCCCCGTGGCTGTGACCTCTAGCTCCGCCTCGATGTCGTGGAGCTCCAAGCCGAAGAACGCGCCTGCGGATGCCCAGCAGCACCGTCGCCAATGCCATCTTCGTTCCCTGCACCGACGGCCGCCCTCGACCGATTCGTCGTCACCAGGCCGTCCCCGAGGCCGCTGAGATCACCTACGACCCCGCCGTGAGCTCCTCTACCTAACCCCTCTCTCTCCGCTGTTGTTCTCCTCCTCTAGCACCGCGGTCCACCGAAGCCGAAAGCTCACCGCCGCCGGGTTCCTTGCCGTCGTGGCCAGGGCCACCGCAGCCCGCGCCTGAGCACGTCACCGTGCTCGGTGAACCCCCAGGAGCACGTAGCACTCTTCGGCTTCTCCTTTAGTGCGCCGTAGCATCGCCACCGTTCGCGCCCGAACTCCGGCCGCCGCGGAAGCGAACGTCGCCGTCGATCTAAGTCGTCTCCGGCGACCCCACTAGCACCAGACGACGCGGACGAGGCTCGGGGTTCCAACGGTGCCATCCGCGCCTCGAACCGTGGCCTGTGCTGCGATTCCGCGCATCGCCGCCGTCTCGGACCTCGCCGGCGGTTAGTCACCGGCAGGTTTGACTGAGTTGACCAGGGTTTGACCCCCCCTGGGTCATTAACATGTGGGCCCGAGGCCCTGCTAATTTAGTTTAGCTGCTAATTAAATTTTAGCTAACCCACTGACTCGCTGACTATGGGCCCCAGCCCTTCTAATTACTTAATTAAGAGTTAACTAAACCCTGATTAGTGCTGAGTCAATGACAGGTGGGGCCCAGCCCTGTTAACTATTTAGGATTAGTTTAAATTAATTTTAGTTTAACTAATTACACTGACACGCGGGACCCACTGTCAGGTTTGACCTGGTCGACGCCTTTGACCTGCTGACGTCACCCCGGCGTCATGCTGACGCAGTAATAGGTTTTCTGGATTTAATTTAATTCAGGAAATTCCAGAAAATACTCTAAACTTCAATAAATCATAGAAATTCAACCGTAGCTCAGAATTAAATAATTTATATATGAAAAATGATCAGAAAAATCCAATCTATCCATATGTACCATTTTCATGCATGTTAGAACAACTTATGACCACTGTTTAGGACAATTCAATTAAATGGCATTTAAATAACCACATGTGGAGTTTGAATTTGAATCTTGGATTCAAACCAACTTCATTTAATCTAGTTTAGTTGCATCAGCACAAATCACATCCTATTGCCATGTCACATTCATGCATCATATTGTCGCATTGCATTGATTGTGTTCTTCCTTGTTTGCCGGTAATTGTCCCCTCTCGATAGACGTGTACCGGCGATGTGATCGATGACACCGATGAAGAGCTATATTATCTTCAGAAGTGCCAGGCAAGCAAACCTGCTTGTTCATTCCGATACAATCCCACTCTCTCGCTTCTGCTCTCTTTTACTGCATTAGGACAACAACGATTCAACTGTTACTTGCTGCGGTAGCTGAACCCCTTTATCCTCTGCATGACCTGTCATTGCCACAGTAAATAGATGAAACCCACTAGCATGAGTAGGAGTTGTTTGAGCCCTGTTGTGCCTACTCATTCATGCTTGTTTGTCATGCCTGCTACTGCTTAGAGTTGAGTCAGGTCTGATTCATCGGGGATGAATCAGAGGTGTGCGAACATGTCCTACTGTGTGTGAGCTAAGTGTGTGAACACAATTTGGTAAAGGTAGCGGTGAGAGGCCATGTAGGAGTACATGGTGGGTTGTCTCATTGCAGCCGTCCTCAGGAACTGAGTTCTGTGTTTGTGATCCATGATTCAGCTACTACCACGCATTGGGCCCGAAACCAATGGACCCTCTCGGCTTCTTATTCACCCTAGTCCTCTGTCCAGGAGTTGCAAGTAGTTTCTGGTGTTTGTAGCCTACTGGAGGCCGTGGACAGCGCTGACCGTAGGGGTGGGCTGTGATGCGGTAGGTACGTGGCACGGTGTACCGGATACCCGTTAGGTATCTCGGGAACCCTGTTCACATCGTTTGGGGCTGTGAGCGAAACTCCGGCCGGATCTCCTCATGGATGGAACCCGAATAGGCGATAAACCTGGACTAGAGACTTGAGTGTTTAGGTAGGCCGTGGCCGACACCCACGTTGGGCTTCCGCTTGAAGGTTGCCGAGTACATATCGTGTAAACGGCGGTAAGTGGTGAGAGCGTGTGTGAAGAAGTACACCCCTGCTGGGTTAACATCATCTATTCGAATAGCCGTGTCCGCGGAAAAGGACTTCTGGGTTGCCTATAACAGTTCATAGACAAGTGTAAGTGGATACTCTAAAATACGCAAGATAAGCGTGAGTGCTATGGATGGCGTTCTCATAGGGAGACGGGAGCGGATCCATAGTGGTGTATTGATATGGTGAATATGTGGACTCGTGTGCGCCACCTCAAAGAGTTACTTGCAGTCGTAGTTCAGGTTAGCCACCGAGTCAAAGCTGGCTTGCTGCAGTTAAACCCCACCATCCTCTCTGTTGATAATGATGCATATGTAGATAGTTCTGATGTAAGTCTTGCTGGGTACATTTGTACTCACGTTTGCCTATTTTATGTTTTTGCAGAGAGACTTCAGTCTCACTAGTAGTTCCGCGTGGACTTCGACGTTTAGCTTGTTACCTCAGCTACGATCTTGTGCCCTCGGCAGGATCTGGTAGATAGTCAGGCTTCTCAGCCTTTTTCATTTATAGATGTCTGTACTCAGACATGATAGCTTCCGCTTGTGCTTTGATTTGTATGCTCTGAATGTTGGGTCATGAGACCCCTGTTTGTAATATCTCGCTCCTCGGAGCCTAATGAATACTTACTTGTGTCGTAGAGTCATGTTGTGATGCCTTGTTGTATTTGCACATATCGAGCATATTGTGTGTATGATTGAAATGCTTGGTATGTGTGGGGTCTGACTATCTAGTTGTTTATCCTTAGTAGCCCCTCTTACCGGGAAATGTCTCCTAGTGTCTCCACTGAGCCATGGTAGCTTGCTACTGCTCCGGAACACTTAGGCTGGCCGGCGTGTGTCCTTCTTCGTTCCTGTGTCTGTCCCTTCGGGGAAATGTCACGCATTGAGTACCGGGGTCCTGTTAGCCCGCTACAGCCCGGTTTACCGGAGTCCTGCTAGCCTAGTGCTACAGCCCGGACCCACTTGTTGATGACCGACACGTTCGATGTTGGGTCATGGACGCCTGTCCCTGTAAGTCTGTGCCACTTTGGGTTTACGACTAGTCATGTCAGCCCGGGCTCCTTATCATATGGATGCTAGCGACACTATCATATACGTGTGCCAAAAGGCGCAAACGGTCCCGGGCAAAGGTAAGGCGACACCCGTGGGAATACCGTGCGTGAGGCCGCAAAGTGATATGAGGTGTTACATGCTAGATCGATGTGGCATTGAGTCGGGGTCCTGACAGCTTTGGTATCAGAGCTTGACTGCCTGTAGGATTACCAAGCCAAACTGGTCGAAGTTGAGTCTAGAAATGCTTTAGTTATGTAAGGAAATTGATTGTGGGATGGAACGTAAGGCTCTTTTTACTCCTTATACCTTATGCCTTCTGATCTGAGTCATCTTATCTTTCCTACGGGGTTAAGAACTAGGCCTTCTCTTCTTTCTATTAGGATCACGTGTTACTAATCCGTAGACTTATAAGATTGTTGATTCAAGCCTCAGTTCAGTTCCTACTATCTTCTGTATGTTAACTGTTGATCTTGAAACCTTGATATTGTGCTTCTGAGTGGTTATGCCACCATTTTTGTAGCATGTCTCCAATCCTTCGAGCATTTACAGCCGTTATGCTGCCCGAGTCATCCCAGGTTTCTAAATAGTCGGATGCATTTGCAAATCCCTTCCTCCTGTTTCCGATGTGCCTTTGGTCAGATTAATCACACAAATCAGTGAGTTGAGGTACTTTATTGCCTTGACATATATGTTGGAGCTGGTATTATGACCCTAGGTGTCTTAGGGGATCATCTAGTAATTTAGCCATGATTTGTGTCCCAGTGTGATGATTCTGGCCATCATTCTCGTAAGCATCCCATGATGCCACCTAGTTAGTAGGCATTCTACTCCTGGGTTTTGAACCCGAGATTCACCCTACTTGCTTCATGTTGATAGTTTTGCTCGTTCCTTTAGGTTATTAGTAACCTTTGCATTAGTCCCCGATGTTCGTGGTATTTCCTTCTTCCAAATACTATGAACCGCTTATGGCAGATGTTCCTCGCTGATCGAAAGATCACAATCAGAGTGCTCTCGATGGGTTCTCAATTCTATATTGTGATTCTGCCAGTTCCACCTTTCTGCACGGGTTATCCGGAAGAAATATGTTGAACTCGTTCGACATGCTAATCTATGCATCCGCAACTCATAAAATCATATGTTCTTTTGAGTTGTCCCATTTTAGTTGTCTTCCGACCCTCGTCTATCAATTGATAGTCAAGAGTAATTGTGCATTCGTGTTATCGATGCTTATTATTCTTGTGGTCCGTCAAGCCATTCTATTCAGGATGACTAGGAGAAACAAACTCCAGTACCTCATCCATATTCAGGATTGGGTCAAAGCAGTTGTACTCCGCAGATCAAATACTAATCCAGTTTTTGTTCTGTTCTACCTTGGAGTATTACCATCTTTATATCAAGAATGTCATGGGAATTGCACACCATCCTATGAACTCTTGACACAGTGATACTTCTTTCCATCATTACTCATTTCTCGATTCCCGTGTTGTTGCAACCGGAATGTCGACAAGTGAATCATGATGTGTGAAATCAATACTGCTAGCAACTCTGTTGCTTGGTAGTTAAATGGACAACAACCTCATTCTTGGCGTGCTGATTATTGAGTCATCATTCTAGGATTGATCGTGCTACCTAGTCCTTATTTCTGGTGCACCCTCTGATCAATGAGTTAGGATTGTGTCAATACCTTGCTCTGTTGATCATATCGTCTTGCCCTAAGAAGCAGGATTGTTCCCAGGCTTAATAACATACCGGTGGTTCATGATATTCCGAATTTCTTCTCGGGAGTATCACCAGGTTGTCGCCTGACCGCTATGTTGATCTCGTGATCAAGTTGGTTTATTCCTGTAAACCACCATTTCTCCAAGAATTCGTGTTGGATACCCCTGAGCTAGTTGGTTAAGCTAAACAACAACTTGGAGAGCTGGAAGATAAAGGCTTCTCCGACTTAGTTCATATTAAGGGATATCTTGTATGTATGTTGAAGAAAGATGATGTCTTCATCGATTGGTCCCTGTGATCAGTTGTTGGACCTATTATCTTGTTAAAACTTTGATTTGAGTGTGGGCTATTCTCAAATCAAATCAGAACCAATGATGTTCGTAATGTTGTCTTACTCGTGGTTGACTCCTCGAGCATACACCATTATATCTTATGGGTCTGACCAATGCTATCACCTGTTCACATAATTAGGGAATTCCATCTTCATGGAAATCTCGATGATTTGTTGTTGAGCCCATCAACATCATTTTATCTTCTCCAAGATCTTGTTGGACAATAAGTTAGTGTTGGAAACTTTTGAAAGCATTTTCTTCATGCTAGCTCATGAAGTATTTGTTTGATGAAAGGAGTGACTTCCTCTTATACACGTGCATTTGGTGAAAGTTGCCGCCATGAATTGAGAAAGTTAGTTTTGCTTCCTCTAGAATCATCGCAAGTCAGTCATGCACACGTGCGAAGTATTCTGTGGTCTGGAGACTTGCAACCTTCATTCCATATGTGTCCCGAGCACACCAAGCCACTGATTGATTTGTTCAAGGAGAAGAAGTTCCCTCATAAGAGCTAATCATATGACTTATGCAAGGACTTCGTTATCCACGGTGATGGTTCCCAACCAGAACTCGGTAGTGTTTTATTGTAAGACTACCACATGGTCATGCTTGTCTAGGACATCGTGTTCACACGTGTGTAGCAGAACCAGCTCATGTCTTAGAGCTTGCTAACGTAGTTCATTTCCCGAGAATCTCGCAACGTCATCTCGTCGATTTGTGTTGCAAACTTTCATTTTTCTTCCTAGACTCGATGAGTCTGGAATATCCTGACACCAACCAGATCTGAATCTCAGGCAGATATGATGGTTGGAACATTTCCCAAGAACTATAATACTGGTCCCTCGATAACCGGTAAAGTGGATGTCATGGCCAACACACCCAGCCGAAAGACCTATTATTGTAGTATCTTGATTGAAGAAGTTGGCCACCTCCCCATAAGGATTTCGTAGGATTTACCTCCCTAGTTGTTCCTTATGGATTTTGTGTTTCCGAAGTCCGGCCTTTACTTGATGTTCTAGATACCAGACCATTTCTATGAATGGGTTACACTAGCACATCAAGGAGAACATTAGAAGCGGAGTGCTAAATGTCTCTCGGTCGATCATCCAGATTTTATTTCCTTGGCCCCGCCAAGGGTGAAATCTGAGAAAGTGTTATCTTTCTTTGCATCTGCATCATCCATCATCATTCATCATGGTAGCAAGTTGTGTTGCCAGGATCCTTGACACGGATATTGGTAAAATCTTGATGATTATGGAAATGCTCAAGTTCTTGAGAGCACGTGCAAGTGCTAGGTTTGATCGTCGGCATTAACTATATAGTGCTCTCAGCTTCCTCGGCAATGCTATGACCTTTTCAAACAGTGAATTCACTCTCTATTGTTGGGTTCTTCCCCAGTTACCAGAATCATTCCGAGCATTTGCATTTTGTTCCCAGCTTGCACCGCCAATGTGCCATTCTACCACGGGTCTCTTCCATTTCCGGTGGTAAGCAAATTCATCCATTACGTTGTCTTCAACAAGGTAATCCACATCGTCCAAGTCCGAGTATGCCATCCTACCGACCCCCTCCAAACGATCGCTCGAGAATTGCCTTAGGCTGGTTTAAAGAGTTTCAATGATCTCTGAATCAAAGGTAATTCTTTTTGCCACTTAAGGGGACATATCTACGAGTCACCATCCTTAAGGTGTCTCGTTGTGGTATCATGGCAACTCAACTCCTCGCTACGTTGACAATCGTTTACCACCTTTTTAAGTGTGAAATTGTTGTCTACCTAGTGAACCTTCGTCATCTGCTTCACTCCATTCCTATGGATGTGTGCTTCGTCTCTCATCTCGAGAGATGTTGCTATGTCTCATTTCGAGAGTTAATAATGAGTTGTTCGACCTTCGAGAAGATTGATCCTTCTAGAGTTCCCTTCTCCTCTCGTTGTCATGTTGGTTGGAGTTCTCGGAACAAGACATCAAGATAATGATGGTGAACGAATCAACGTTCATTTGAAGTGCACCCTGGATCGTGAAGATTATACTAGTTTGCGTTTCCCCTTCATCTTACCCTACGCTTGAATCTCGAGACGAGATTCTTGTTTAGTGGGGGTGAGTTGTCACATCCCTAGCTTCTGGTGCTGCCTATTGTTTGCATCATGTTTAAATTTTGAAACTTGAACTGAGGAAATTTGGAAGCCTCAAAAACTTAAATAAAAGAAGGGCAAAAACCCTAAAATCTCATTCATTTTTCCAAAATGCTCTTCTTAAATGTTTGATAATTTTTGGCAAGGGTTCTGGTCCCAACCAAAATATTGAACATTTTTAAGGATTTATTTTTGGGACTTTGAATTTAAATCATTAGCTATTTGAATTTGAATTATATTCATATAATTAGAATATAATTTCAAATACCCCTGAAATATTTTATGAGCTTTTGGAAAAGTCCATCCAGCAAAATAAAAATATTCAGAGGAGTTTTTGGCATTGTTTGAATTATTTTAAATTCAAAACAGTGGCAAAACAAATTAAAAAATAAATAAATAAAACAAACAGAAATAAAACAGAGCACCTCACCTGGACTCACCTGTCGCGGCCCAGCTGGCCAGCCCATCTGGCCGGCCCAGCCCAGCACCCCCCTTGTCATCTTCCTCCTCTGCCAGGAGGACGAACAAGTGCGTGGCGGGCGCCGACGCTGCCCCGGCCACCTCCTGCTTCCCCGGCCACCTCCTGCTTCCCCGGCCCTCCTAGTGACGCCACGACGACGCCCCGTGTCCCCTCGCTCCTCTCCCCCCTCGCTCTGGACCCCTTCCTCCTCCTCTGCTCTCTCTCTCTCACGGCCGCCCAAATCAGCCGGTGCCCGCCGCTGCAAAGCACCGCGCCCACCGCCGTCCCCTTGCCCCGCGGCTGTGACCTCTAGCTCCGCCACGATGTCGTGGAGCTCCAAGCCGAAGAACGCGCCTGCGGATGCCCAGCAGCACCGTCGCCGACGCCATCTTCGTTCCCTGCACCGACGGCCGCCGTCGACCGATTCGTCGTCACCAGGCCGTCCCCGAGGCCGCTGAGATCACCTACGACCCCGCCGTGAGCTCCTCTACCTAACCCCTCTCTCTCCGCTATCGTTCTCCTCCTCTAGCACCGCGGTCCACCGAAGCCGAAAGCTCACCGCCGTCGGGTTCCTCGCCGTCGTGGCCAGGGCCACCGCAGCCCGCGCCTAAGCACGTCACCATGCTCGGTGAACCCCCAGGAGCACGTAGCACTCTTCGGCTTCTCCTTTAGTGTGCCGTAGCATCGCCACCGTTCGCGCCCGAACTCTGGCCGCCGCGGAAGCGAACGCCGCCGTCGATCTAAGTCGTCTCCGGCGACCCCACTAGCACCAGACGACGCGGACGAGGCTCGGGGTTCCAACGGTGCCATCCGCGCCTCGAACCGTGGCCTGTGCTGCGATTCCGCGCATCGCCGCCGTCTCGGACCTCGCCGGCGGTTAGTCGCCGGCAGGTTTGACCTAGTTGACCAGGGTTTGACCCCCCTGGGTCATTAACATGTGGGCCCGAGGCCCTGCTAATTTAGTTTAGCTGCTAATTAAATTTTAGCTAACCCACTGACTCGCTGACTGTGGGCCCCAGCCCTTCTAATTACTTTAGTTAAGAGTTAACTAAACCCTGGTTAGTGCTGAGTCAATGACAGGTGGGGCCCAGCCCTGTTAACTATTTAGGATTAGTTTAAATTAATTTTAGTTTAACTAATTACACTGACACGCGGGACCCACTGTCAGGTTTGACCTGGTCGACGCCTTTGACCTGCTGACGTCACCTCGGCGTCATGCTGACGCAGTAATAGGTTTTCTGGATTTAATTTAATTCAGGAAATTCCAAAAAATATTCTAAACTTCAATAAATCATAGAAATTCAACCGTAGCTCAGAATTAAATAATTTATATATGAAAAATGATCAGAAAAATCCAATCTATCCATCTGTAGCATTTTCATGCATGTTAGAACAACTTATGACCACTGTTTAGGACAATTCAATTAAATGGCATTTAAATAACCACATGTGGAGTTTGAATTTGAATCTTGGATTCAAACCAACTTCATTTAATCTGGTTTAGTTGCATCAGCACAAATCACATCCTATTGCCATGTCACATTCATGCATCATATTGTCGCATTGCATTGATTGTGTTCTTCCTTGTTTGCCGGTAATTGTCCCCTCTCGATAGACGTGTACCGGCGATGTGATCGATGACACCGATGAAGAGCTATATTATCTTCAGAAGTGCCAGGCAAGCAAACCCCCTTGTTCATTCCGATACAATCCCACTCTCTCGCTTCTGCTCTCTTTTACTGCATTAGGACAACAACGATTCAATTGTTACTTGCTGCGGTAGCTGAACCCCTTTATCCTCTGCATGACCTGTCATTGCCACAGTAAATAGATGAAACCCACTAGCATGAGTAGGAGTTGTTTGAGCCCTGTTGTGCCTACTCATTCATGCTTGTTTGTCATGCCTGCTACTACTTAGAGTTGAGTCAGGTCTGATTCATCGGGGATGAATCAGAGGTGTGCGAACATGTCCTACTGTGTGAGAGCTAAGTGTGTGAACACGATTTGGTAAAGGTAGCGGTGAGAGGCCATGTAGGAGTACATGGTGGGTTGTCTCATTGCAGCCGTCCTCAGGAACTGAGTTCTGTGTTTGTGATCCATGATTCAGCTACTACCACGCATTGGGCCCGAAACCAATGGACCCTCTCGGCTTCTTATTCACCCTAGTCCTCTGTCCAGGAGTTGCAAGTAGTTTCTGGTGTTTGTAGCCTACTGGAGGCCGTCGACAGCGCTGACCGTAGGGGTGGGCTGTGATGCGGTAGGTACGTGGCACGGTGTACCGGATACCCATTAGGTATCTCGGGAACCCTGTTCACATCGTTTGGGGCTGTGAGCGAAACTCCGGCCGGATCTCCTCATGGATGGAACCCGAATAGGCGATAAACCTGGACTAGAGACTTGAGTGTTTAGGTAGGCCGTGGCCGACACCCACGTTGGGCTTCCGCTTGAAGGTTGCCGAGTACATGTCGTGTAAACGGCGGTAAGTGGTGAGAGCATGTGTGAAGAAGTACACCCCTGCAGGGTTAACATCATCTATTCGAATAGCCGTGTCCGCGGAAAAGGACTTCTGGGTTGCCTATAACAGTTCATAGACAAGTGTAAGTGGATACTCTAAAATACGCAAGATAAGCGTGAGTGCTATGGTTGGCGTTCTCGTAGGGAGACGGGAGAGGATCCATAGTGGTGTATTGATATGGTGAATATGTGGACTCGTGTGCGCCACCTCAAAGAGTTACTTGCAGTCGTAGTTCAGGTTAGCCACCGAGTCAAAGCTGGCTTGCTGCAGTTAAACCCCACCATCCTCTCTGTTGATAATGATGCATATGTAGATAGTTCTGATGTAAGTCTTGCTGGGTACATTTGTACTCACGTTTGCCTATTTTATGTTTTTGCAGAGAGACTTCAGTCTCACTAGTAGTTCCGTGTGGACTTCGACGTTTAGCTTGTTACCTCAGCTACGATCTTGTGCCCTCGGCAGGATCTGGTAGATAGTCAGGCTTCTCAGCCTTTTTCATTTATAGATGTCTGTACTCAGACATGATAGCTTCCGCTTGTGCTTTGATTTGTATGCTCTGAATGTTGGGTCATGAGACCCCTGTTTGTAATATCTCGCTCCTCGGAGCCTAATGAATACTTACTTGTGTCGTAGAGTCATGTTGTGATGCCTTGTTGTATTTGCACATATCGAGCATATTGTGTGTATGATTGAAATGCTTGGTATGTGTGGGATCTGACTATCTAGTTGTTTATCCTTAGTAGCCCCTCTTACCGGGAAGTGTCTCCTAGTGTCTCCATCGAGCCATGGTAGCTTGCTACTGCTCCGGAACACTTAGGCTGGCCGGCGTGTGTCCTTCTTCGTTCCTGTGTCTGTCCCTTCGGAGAAATGTCACGCATTGAGTACCGGAGTCCTGTTAGCCCGCTACAGCCCGGTTTACCGGAGTCCTGCTAGCCCAGTGCTACAGCCCGGACCCACTTGTTGATGACCAACACGTTCGATGCTGGGTCATGGACGCCTGTCCCTGTAAGTCTGTGCCACTTTGGGTTTACGACTAGTCATGTCAGCCCGGGCTCCTTATCATATGGATGCTAGCGACACTATCATATACGTGTGCCAAAAGGCGCAAACGGTCCCGGGCAAAGGTAAGGCGACACCCGTTGGAATACCGTGCGTGAGGCCGCAAAGTGATATGAGGTGTTACATGCTAGATCGATGTGGCATTGAGTCGGGGTCCTGACAGCTTTGGTATCAGAGCTTGACTGCCTGTAGGATTACCAAGCCAAACTGGTCGAAGTTGAGTCTAGAAATGCTTTAGTTATGTAAGGAAATTGATTGTGGGATGGAACGTAAGGCTCTTTTTACTCCTTATACCTTATGCCTTCTGATCCGAGTCATCTTATCTTTCCTACGGGGTTAAGAACTAGGCCTTCTCTTCTTTCTATTAGGATCACGTGTTACTAATCCGTAGACTTATAAGATTGTTGATTCAAGCCTCAGTTCAGTTCCTACTATCTTCTGTATGTTAACTGTTGATCTTGAAACCTTGATATTGTGCTTCTGAGTGGTTATGCCACCATTTTTGTAGCATGTCTCCAATCCTTCGAGCATTTACAGCCGTTATGCTGTCCGAGTCATCCCAGGTTTCTAAATAGTCGGATGCATTTGCAAATCCCTTCCTCCTGTTTCCGATGTGCCTTTGGTCAGATTAATCACACAAATCAGTGGGTTGAGGTACTTTATTGCCTTGACATATATGTTGGAGCTGGTATTATGACCCTAGGTGTCTTAGGGGATCATCTAGTAATTTAGCCATGATTTGTGTCCCAGTGTGATGATTCTGGCCATCATTCTCGTAAGCATCCCGTGATGCCACCTAGTTAGTAGGCATTCTACTCCTGGGTTTTGAACCCGAGATTCACCCTACTTGCTTCATGTTGATAGTTTTGCTCGTTCCTTTAGGTTATTAGTAACCTTTGCATTAGTCCCCGATGTTCGTGGTATTTCCTTCTTCCAAATACAATGAACCGCTTATGGCAGATGTTCCTCACTGATCGAAAGATCACAATCAGAGTGCTCTCGATGGGTTCTCGATTCTATATTGTGATTCTGCCAGTTCCACCTTTCTGCACGGGTTATCCGGAAGAGCAGTTGTATACTGAGCTGCACGCCGGATGTCTGGGCTTTCCCCGGATGTCCGGGCCTTCCTGTTACGCCGGATGTCCAGGCCCCATTCCGGATATCCGGGCATAGCTATCCAGAGAACATCTTTATGCTGGGCTGCACGCGGGATGTCCGGCCACCTGCCGAATGTTCGGGCCTTCTTGATATGTCGTATGTCTGGCCCCTCTATTCTTTTGTTCTGCCTTTGTTTTGTTCCTCGTAGCTTACCAAGCCGGATGTCCGGCCCCTTGCCCGGATGTCTGGCCTGCTCACTCACTTACACTACAACGGCCATATTTGAGCTCACACTATATGTAGCCCTTCTTCCCCATGGGAGAGGGTTGACCACTCACTTTGAACAAACCCTAGAACACATTTCACTCTCTCTCTCTCTCACTCCTCCACACCAAATCTTAGATCCCCAAGGGATTTGAGAGCTTTCGAGAGAAGTTGTCCGATCAAGTGATAGATTCACTCCTTCTCCTTCTTTGCGCCAAAGGAATTCGTGATTTGAGCAAGTCTTGAGCTTTTCCCCGTCGTTCTTATTACTATTGGAGGTTGGAGACTCCTAGGCGGTAGGAGTCTTTCGGAGAGGAATCGACCTTTGTGATTACCCCCGGAAAAGTTTGTGACGGTTTGGAGACCACCCCAAGGTCTACCACTAGTGGTTGAGAAACGCCTTCGTGGTGTTGTCTCAAAGGGATAATAGGGTGAGCCTTTGTGGCGTTGGTGTGCCTTCATGGTAACATCCACCTCTCTAACGGTGACGTAGCTTCCCTCCAAGGAAGTGAACATCGGCATACATCCTCGTCTCCCGGAGTTGCGGTTATTCCTAACACTAACTCTCTACTTGTGGTTACTTGTCTCTTAGTACTTATTCATATCATATTGTGCTTTCTTACTTACATACTTGTGTTACTTGATTAGCACTTAGTACTACACTTACAATTGTTAGGCTCATCTTCATATTCCGCATTATTGCCTAAAATTGCTAAGTAATAATTAAAACTTGTAATTGTACCTATTCACCCCCTCTAGGTCCGTCTCGATCCTTTCAATTGGTATCAGAGTCTCGTGCTCTATTCTTGTGGCTTAACCGCCCTAGAGTGAGATGAACCCCGATGGGACTCCCCTTGTTACAGATCCGAAGGATAAAGGTGAGGCTTCTTCAGAAGTCAAGTCCTTTACTTCTGAGGATCTGGAACGGGCCCTTGCTAAGCAAAAAGAGGAGCATGATGCATCTCTTTAGGCCTTGGTCCAAATGAGACTAGCCACATTGTCCATGGTGCATGCACCACTTTCTGGATGTGCGGTTTCAAAGGCCAACTGTGCCTACTCCGTCACTTGGTCAACAACCTCCTAACAATGATCACTCTAGTGTTCCTTGGCTTTATGCAATACCCCAAGTTGAGAAACCAAAATATAACCCTCAAGGCAAACCTCCTTTACTTGATGCCGCTGCCGCTTTTGCCTTGTGGAGAGTTGCTATGCAGGATCATCTTCGATATGGAAACGATGAGATGCTGGAGATCTTGGAGTATGGTTACCATGTGGTTGATCCAAAGAATCCTACACCAAGAGAAGTTTATGACAAGAATCTCAATGACACTGCAACCATGTGTATAAGGAGAGGTATGGTTGAAAAGCAAAGGAGACCTTTCATACACATCACAAGTGCAAAGGAACTATGGAAAGTATTATAAGATCCAAGACCGGTACCTCCACCCTCCGGAGTGCTCAATATGAAATTGCCAAGGGGCAACTGCAAAACTTTTGTATGCATAAAGGTGAAACTCCCAATCAACTCCTTGAGCGTCTCATGACTGTCACTGCTGACATTGAGTCATGTGAGTGTGACAAGACACAAGATGGATTCAACATGACTAAGCGATTTCTTGTGGACAAGTTGCTTCATGCCCTTGCCCCATATCACCACCAAATGGTGTGGGACATAAGACAACACCATGCCTTCAAGGAAATGACTACAAATGACATCATATCCACCTTCCAACTATTTGAAGAGTCAAAGGCAAATGCCACAAAACATCTTGCCATGCATGGTACTCCAACATCAAAGATCAATCTTGCATTGAGGGCCAAGCATGTATGTGAAGATGAGCAAAGTGAAGAAGAAGAAGAATAAGATGATGATGATGATGATGATGATGATGATGATGGTGATGAGGTTGAATCCGATGAGGGCCCTTCATATGAAGACATGGCTCTCTTTGTCAAGAAGTTTAGCGCGGGAAAATTTAAGGGAAGATTTCAACAGAAGAAAGTAAGAAAATGCTACAACTATGAAGAAACCAACCACTTCTCCAACAAGTGTCCTTATGAGAAGAGAGAGGATAAATCAAGGTTTCCTAAGACCTTTACCAAGAAGAAGTTGCCAAATCCTTTGAACTCCAAGCTCAAGAAGAGAGATGGGAAAGCAATGGTTGCTCAAGAAGAATCCGACCCAGATGGTGTTAGTGGTGTTGCCGGAGTTGCTCAAGATTCTCAAAACACGTTGAGGCTAGTCAACAAGAGTGGTGATGTTGTCACCTACAACTATATGAAGGACTACAAGGGCAACACTCACAAGTGCCTAATGGCAAAGGCCATGTTAGAAGAAGGAAATGACCAAAGCTCTCTCGGCAAGGTCAAGGTAACTCCAAGATCATATCCTCCTCTTTTCACTCCTCCTACTCCTAGTGATGAGTATCTTGATGCGGAGGATAGTCATGAGGATGATGATGATATAGATGATCCTATGCTTGCTAAACTAAATAAGTTCATGTGCTCCCTCAAAGGAAAGAAGCTCACTATGTTTCGTATGCTTATGGAGATGGTGAGTAAGAACACCATCACCATTAAGGAACTCGAAACCCTCATCACCGAGGAAAAGGAAAAATATGAAATCCTTGAGCAGAAAGTCCAGTATGAGGAAACACGAAATGATGATCTATGCTTGAAAATTGGTGCAAACATTGATGTTCATACTAAATATCTTGCCTCCTTGAAAAAGTCTAATGACTCTTGCGAAGAGTTGATGAATGATAAAAGTAAGCTTGTGAAGTCGAATGCTTCTCTCTCTAAGGATTGTGAGCTCCAATCCGTGTCCCTTAAGACTAAGGAAGAAGAGCTCACCCTTCTTACAAAGAGTTTTGAGACACTCAAGCTTACTTATCTTGAAACTCTAGCCAAGGCTTACTCTTCTCCTATTATCAATGTTGATGCTTGTACTACTAAATCTAGTAGTGATCTAGCATCTATTCTTGAGGAAAATTGCTTTGTCAAGGCTCAAATCGAGAAAGGGCTCATGGCGTGTGCTCAAGGGCAAAAGAACCTTGATGAGGTATTGAGCCAACACAATGGAGTGTTCGCCAAAGAGAGACTCGGGTTTGACCCTGGCACAAGCAAGAAGAAGACATCCTCTCAAAAGTGCACCACCCCTCTAAAAGAAACTTTTGTACAACAAGGGCACAAGGAGGAAGGTAAGGTTGTTAGTGGGAAGGCCACGAGGGGCATGCTCACTCTCAACAAGCCAAAAGAGTTCATGCCTCCATTCTATGTACTTCGTAAGGCTAAGGATGGAGAGGTTTATGCAAAGTTTGTTGGTCTTTGAAATGCATTCCGGTTTTATGCTATTTGGGTCCCTAAGACCCTTATGAATAACTTGAGAGGTTCCATTGCAAAATGGGTACCTCTAACCAAGTCATAATTGTGTGTAGGTTTCTTTCTCCGGTGGAGTAAAATGGGTGATTGACAGTGGATGTACCAATCATATGACCGGAGATAGCAAGTTTCTCTACGATTTCATGGAAGCTATTCAACCATTTATGAGCATTATGTTTGGTGGAGGATCAAAAGGACAGGTACTCGGGTTGGGCAAGGTGGCTATCACAAATGACATGTCGCTTGCAAATGTCATGCTTGTCCAATCCCTTAAATACCATTTGCTTTCTGTTCGCCAATTGGCTTCTGTTGGTTATGATACACTCTTTGGACTAACGGATGTGAAAGTATTTAAGAGAGATACTCTCGAAGTGGCCTTTGTTGGAGAGTTGGATGGCAACCTTTACACGGTTGATTTCTCAAAAGAGAGCACATTCCATGCAACTTGTCTAATGGCCAAGGCCGACAAGGGGTGGCTATGGCATTGCCGGTTACCCCATGTCGGCATGAGAAATCTTCAAGATCTCTTAAAGGGTAATCACATCATTGGACTAACTAATGTCTCTTTTGAGAAAGATCGTGTGTGTAGTGCATGCATAGCAGGGAAGCAACATCAATCAAAGCACCCACCCAAGAATATTGTGTCTACCTCAAGGCCTTTGGAGCTCCTTCATGTGGATCTTTTTGGGCCTCCTTCATGGGATAGTCTTGGTAGGAAAAAGTATGAACTTGTTATTGTTGATGATTACTCAAGGTATACATGGGTCTTCTTCCTCAAATCCAAGGACAAGACGAAGATCACCTTCATTGATTTTGCCAATCAAGCACAACGCAAGTTTGACAAAGAAATTCTGGCAATAGGAAGTGATAATGGATCTGAGTTGAAGAACTACACCTTGGAAGAGTTCCTTAGTGATGAAGGGATTGAGCATCAATATTCAGCTCCATACACTCCCTAACAAAATGGTGTAGCAAAAAAGTAGAACCGCACCCTTGTGGAGATGGCAAGGTCCATGTTGGATGAATACAAGTCGCCACATAGTTTTTGGGCCGAGGACATCAACACTGCATGTCATGCATCAAACCGGATCTTCCTCCGCACGATATTGGAAAAGACTCCATATGAGCTCCTAACCGGGAACAAGCCAAATGTCAAGTACTTTCATGTATTTGGGTGCAAATGCTTCATCCTCAACAAAAGAGAGCGACTAGGAAAATTTCAATCCAAAACCATTGAGGGCATATTTGTTGGCTATGGATCAAACTCTCACGCCTATAGAGTCTACAACAAATCCAATGGATGTGTTGTAGAAACTTGTGACGTGGTGTTTGATGAATTTAATGGCTCCCATGGGGAGCAAGTTGATCTAAGTGATGTAGGTGAAGAAGATTCTTCTCAAGATATCTTGACAATGGGTGTTGGTGCACTTCTTCCAATGGAACAAGAACCTCATGATGATGAAGAAGAAGATGGAAGCCTCACACATCATCAAACTACTTCAACACCCATACCACCACAAGCCCCTATTACTCAACCAATGCCCATAGTCCAAGTACAAGATGATGATCAAGTTCCTCTTCATGATAATCATCAAGAACAAGATCATCCTCAAGGGCAAGAAAAAGAAAGTGCAATCATTGACAATGAACCTCAACAAATGCAAGAAAAAGAAGAAGATTTTCCACCACACATTAGTGATCCATATGTTGAGGACGTGGATGATGGACATGAAGTTGAACCTCGCGAAACCTTAACCTCCATCATGCCTCGAGTGGCCGGTCATGTTGATGTTGATAAAATCCTCACCGACATATCGGAAGGTAGAGTAACTCGTAAACAATTGACAAAATTTTGTGCTCACTTCTCTTTTGTGTCTAGTGTTGAGCCTCTCAAGGTACAAGATGCGTTGATAGACAGCGATTGGCTCATTGCTATGCAAGAAGAGTTGAATAGTTTTGAGCGCAATCAAGTGTGGTCATTAGTCAAGAGGCCAACCACGGAACACAACGTCATTGGAACAAAGTGGATTTTTGAGAACAAGCAAGATGAGAATGGTGTAATCATCCGCAACAAGGCAAGGTTAGTGGCACAAGGGTACTCACAAGTTGAAGGTTTGGACTTTGGTGAGACCTTTGCCCCCATTGCCCGTCTTGAATCCATTCACATCTTACTTGCTTATGCTGCTTTCAATGGCTTTAAATTGCATCAAATGGATGTCAAGAGTGCTTTCCTTAATGGCCCTCTACAAGAAGAAGTATATGTATCACAACCACCTGGGTTCGTTGACCCCAATCACAAAGACTATGTGTATAAACTTCATAAGGCTTTGTATGGCCTCAAACAAGCACCTCGTGCTTGGTATGATCATCTTAAGAAGTTTTTACTCGATGATGGCTTTGTGAGAGGGGTGATCGATCCCACTCTTTTTACTAAGAGGGACAAAGGTGATTTGATCTTATGCCAAATCTATGTAGATGATATCATTTTTGGTTCTCCTAACATTCATTTATGCAAGAAGTTTGCGGCATCAATGACCAAGAATTTTGAAATGTCACTCAATGCGGATTTGAAGTTCTTTCTCGGATTTCAAATTCAACAATTTCAAGAAGGAATTTTCTTGTCTCAAGGAACATACCTCAAGGATATCCTAGCAAAATTTGGCATGATTGATGCTAGCCCATGTAAGACTCCCATGCCAACCAAAATTGTACTCACTGAAGACACAAACGGTATCCCTTTCGACCCATCCAAATATCGCTCTATGATTGGTTCATTGCTTTATCTTTGTGCATCTAGACCAGACATCATGTTTACTGTATGCATGTGTGCTAGATTTCAAGCTTCCCCTAGGGAAAGTCATCATAAGGCGGTTAAGCATATTCTTAGATACCTTGTTCACACCCCAAAGTTGGGTCTATGGTACCCCAAGGATGCTAAGTTTGATCTCATTGGGTACACGGATGCGGATTGGGCTAGAGACAAAGTGGATCATAAGTCCACCTTCGGTGCATGTCAATTTCTTGGACGCTCCTTGGTAAGTTGGTCCTCAAAGAAGCAAAATTGTGTTGCTCTCTCCACCGCCGAATCTGAATATATTGCAACCACCAGTTGTGCAACTCAATTACTATGGATGAGGCAAACTTTGAAGGATCACGGTATCACCTATAGACATGTGCCTCTTCTATGTGATAATGAAAGTGCCATCAATATTGCTGAGAACCCCAAAGATCATATCCGCACCAAGCACATTGACATTAGGTACCACTTCTTGAGAGATCATGTGGAGAAGGGTGATATTGACATTGCTCATGTTGGCATAGATATGAAACTTGCAGATATTTTCACCAAGCCATTGGATGAAGCAAGGTTTTGTCAACTTAGGCGTGAACTTGGTATCTTGGAGCTTGACAATATTATGTGAAATCTAGTACCCATTCATGCATGAACCTAATGTTTTGTCTTGATGTAGGCATATAGTTAGGGGGGGACATTTAATTCATGAATATTCTCACCCTACATAATGCATAAATAGAACAAACACTCTCAAAGTTATCATGGTTCTCGAACTATGGTGCTTTAACATGATGGAGTCGTGACTATGTGCCCAAAGTCTTCATCTTTGCGGCACTATGTTCCATATGCTCAAACATGGTGACTTCGGTCACCGCTTGTACATTGCTTGTGTGGACCTTCAGTTACTTAATTTGGTTGGGTTGTTATTACATCTTAGTATGGCCTTAGAATTACTCAGGTTTTCACCTAAAAAAACTCTCAAAACTCCTTGGCGGAGTCTATTTCAAATCATATTAGTTGGCCCCTTCCAAGTCTCTCTTTTGTCTGGATTTGTTGTCCAGTGGCCGGACATACGGCTCCTAAGCCAGACATCCAGGCACTGGAGCAAATCTTTCTGTTGCTTGTACTGGGATCGTCGGACATCCGGGTTCTAGCCGGACATCCGGGTCCTGATCCTATAGCTACCTAACCCTCACACGCCGGATATCCGGACGTATCCTCGGATGTCCGGCCCATTGGCCCCTGTTTTACACTGACCTCCACTCGCCGGATATCCGGGCCAAGCCCCGGATGTCCGGCCCGTCACCCGCAGCCACACATAACAGGGGAGGGACTCGGGAGTTGGGGGCAGTTTTTCCCCATTCACTCCCATTCCTCTTCCCCATCGCGTCACACGGCCGCCACCGCCGGGCTGTGCTCTGACGCCGCCCCGGCTCTCTCCTTTGTCCTCCGGCCCCTATCTCCTGCTCACGACTTCTCCTCCTCTCGATCTACGATTCTATCCAATCCATTTCTTGGGTTGTGACGTGAATCCCTCGGGAGGGACCGGTGCATTGTGGGAGTGACCACCGGAGTTCCTCATGGCGCGGGCCAAGAACTGCGGTCCCGATCAGCCCGAGCCTTCTTCCCGGGTTGTTCGCTGGCAAGGCTCAACCGACTCCGATGAGCATGCTCGGCCTAAGAAGAAGAAGACCGCCACGAAGAAGAAGAAGCGGGCACCATCCACTAGTCCGTCGGCCTCGAATCCAGATGATGCGGACTATGTTGGGGAGGAAGAGGATGACCGTGCACCAAGACATTCCGTTGGACAGTCCAAGCCTGGTACTAGGAGGGCGTCAGTGCCTCAAGTTCGTGGGTCTGCAATGCCCGTTGTTCATGGCCGCCGCATCTCCATGGAGCTTCCTGACAGCGGGGATCGCCCCACTCACAACTTCACCACTGTGGGGGCGGATCAATACCTTGCGTATCGTTGGGATGTCAATCAATATGCGATGGTGGCTGATGCCGAGGATCCTCGGTGCCGGATTCATATGCAGCAGGATCTCTACTCCAATTTTGTTCATGGTCAAAGTCTTGCTCCTCACAAATACGTGGATCTCCAATTCCTACGTGACCATCCGGCCATGTTTCCTAACAATCCGGTCCAGATCATTGATGCTATGACCCTAGGTCCTGCAATGACCTTCAGGTGTGATTGGAATGAAGCTACCATCCTTCAGTTCTATGCCACCTGCTTCTTTGGTCCGAACAACACTCTCACATGGATGACCGATGACACTACATTGAGTATCACCTATGATCGATTTGTTCAGATTTTGGGCCTCTCTGGAGTTGGACATCGCATTCACAGTATGGACCAGAGTTTAAGCCCAAAGGGATTGATGCTTGCTTGCCTCTAGTGAAGCCTTCCTCTCAGCTCACTAAAGAGGAACGTGGATATCCTCCCAATGAGGTATCCATCTTTCGTGCTCCTTACTTCATCCTTTATCAGTGTGTTCTTCGCACCCTCTATCCTAAGAAGGGAGATCGATCAAGGGCTCGCAACTACTATATTGACTTGATGGTTCGAATGCTTGACGAACCCTCTCTGCCGTTAGACACAACCCATTTCATTTGGCATGAGATTAATCTTTGCAGCTTCATACAGTCGCACCAGTTTCCTCATGTTCCATGATTGATCACACTGCTCCCTTTGAGGTGGTTAAAACTCACATGCGTATGGTGGCTAGTGCCTAGAATGCTGCTCCTACTCAGCCTAGAGGTCTGCTAGTGGGAATCCGCCAACCGGTTCCTCTGCTCCATCTTCCTCGACCGCTCCTCGTGGCCATCTTGCATCATTCTTGGGTAAGGCTCGGTCTACTATCATGAAGGCGATCACTTTCAGCTGTCAGCAGAATCATGATGTTCAGAAGCACCTTGTCATCTCCAAGAATCTGCTCAAACAGCGCCTCCGTGACCGTGGGAGTCCCGTTAGTGATGATGATCCTCTTCCCACGGCTCCATCCTCGTCCACTTTCGGCTTTCCATCTCGTGGTGAGTATCCCGAGTTCCTTGATGATGATGATGACATCCGCCAGGAGTGATTGAGTCTGTGTAGCTCTTGTCCCCTTTTTACTTGTTGCCGTCAAAGGGGGAGAAGTAGTATCCTAGTAGTAATCTTTGGTCATGCTATGGCTATGTTATGTTGACTATTATGTTCACTATTTGTGTTCACTACTATTCGAACTTGCTATGTTTGCTTCCTATGGTGCTTGATCGTGTGAGAAACTATGATATTATCTTGGATTATCATGTGGTTATGGAATGTTGTTATGTCTGAGTTATTATGGTTTCATATATGCATTCCATGCACACATTGAGGGGTGCTAAAAGCAAATAGAAACATAGACTTATTTTGTACTTTTGCTCTCATGATTGTCAATGCTAAGATTATTTATTGCATCTATGATACTACATGTATGGTTGTCATCAACAAACAAAAGGGAGAGATTGAAAGATCTATCATGCCCTTACATCATGTTTTGTTGTTGATGACAATATACATGTAGGGGACTAACAATGGCTGTCAAGTAAATCTCAGGTATTAGTCCCCGGTTCATCGATGTGTGTGGATCAAGAGCTTACAAGTGATTTTACTCAAGGATGAAGCATAAAAGTTGATTGCATACTTGTTTTCTTGAGTATAGGATCCCACACTATTAAGAGGGGATCGATAGGGTTAGTTAAAGGCTTGCCTTGCCACAAACCTCCTGACCATACTGCACGTGCCAAAAACCTTCATGTTCTGTCTCTTGGCTGCCGGATGTCCGGGCTTCACGCCGGATGTCCGGGCAGCACGCCGGATGTCCGGCCTCCTTGCCGGATATCCGGGCCTAGCCATCCAGAGAGCAGTTGTATACTGAGCTGCACGCCGGATGTCTGGGCTTTCCCCGGATGTCTGGGCCTTCCTGTTACGCCGGATGTCCGGGCCCCATTTCGGATATCCGGGCACAGCTATCTAGAGAATATCTTTATGCTGGGCTGCGCGTCGGATGTCTGGCCACCTGCCGGATGTCCGGGCCTTCCTGATATGCCGGATGTCCGGCCCCTCTATTCTTTTGTTCTGCCTTTGTTCTGTTCCTCGTAGCTTACCAAGCCGGATGTTCGGCCTGCTCACTCACTTACACTGCAATGGCCATATTTGAGCTCACAGTATATATAGCCCTTCTTCCCCACGGGAGAGGGTTGACCACTCACTTTGAACAAACCCTAGAACACATTTCACTCTCTCTCTCTCTCTCACTCCTCCACACCAAATCTTAGATCCCCAGGGGATTTGAGAGCTTTCGAGAGAAGTTATCCGATCAAGTGATAGATCCACTCCTTCTCCTTCTTTGCACCAAAGGAATTCATGATTTGAGCAAGTCTTGAGCTTTTCCCCATCGTTCTTGTTACTCTTGGAGGTTGGAGACTCCTAGGAGGTAGGAGTCTTTCGAAGAGGAATCGACCTTTGTGATTACCCCCGGAAAAGTTTGTGATGGTTTGGAGACCACCCCAAGGTCTACCACTAGTGGTTGAGAAACACCTTCGTGGTGTTGTCTCAAAGGGAGAATAGGGTGAGCCTTCGTGGCGTTGGTGTGCCTTCGTGGTAACATCCACCTCTGTAACGGTGACATAGCTTCCCTCCAAGGAAGTGAACATCGGCATACATCCTCGTCTCCCGGAGTTGCAATTATTCCTAACCCTAACTCTCTACTTGTTGTTACTTGTCTCTTAGTACTTACTCATATCATATTGTGCTTTCTTACTTAAATACTTGTGTTACTTGCTTAGCACTTAGTACTACACTTGCAATTGTTAGGCTCATCTTCATATTCCGCATTATTGCCTAAAATTGCTAAGTAATAATTAAATTTTGTAATTGTACCTATTCACCCCCTCTAGGTCCATCTCGATCCTTTCACCAACGAGGAGCAGAAGGAAATGACAAGTGGTCTTCAGCAAGGTATTCTCTGCAAGCACTGAAATTATCGGTAACAGATAGTTTTGTGATAAGATAAATCGTAACGGGTAACAAGTAAATAAAGTAACTAAGGTGCAGCAAGGTGGCCCAATCGTTTTTGTAGCAAAGGACAAGCCTGGACGAACTCTTATATAAAGCAAAGCGCTCCCGAGGACACATGGGAATTGTTGTCAAGCTAGTTTTCATCATGCTCATATGATTCACGTTCGTTACTCTGATGATTTGATATGCGGGTGGACCGGTGCTTGGGTGTCACCCTACCTTGGAAAAGCATCCCACTTATGATTAACCCCTCTCGCAAGCATCCCCAACTACGAAAGAAGAATTAAGGTAAGCCTAACCATAGCATGAAACATATGGATCCAAATTAGCCCCTTACAAAGCAACGCATAAACTAGGGTTTAAGCTTCTGTCACTCTAGCAACCCATCATCTACTTATTACTTCCCAATGCCTGCTCCCAGGCCCAAATAATGGTGAAGTGTCATGTAGTCGATATTCACATAACACCACTAGAGTAGAGACAACATACATCTCATCAAAATATCGAACGAATACCAAATTCACATGATTACTTATAACAAGACTTCTCCCATGTCCTCAGGAACAAACATAACTACTCACATATCATATTCATAATCAAGATCAGAGGAGTATTAATTATCATTAAGGATCTGAAAATATAATCTTCCACTGGATAAACCAACTAGCATCAACTACAAGGAGTAATCAACACTACTAGCAACCCACAAGTACCAATCTGAGGTTCTGGGACCAAGATCGAATACAATAGATGAACTAGGGTTTGAGAGGAGATGGTGCTGGTGAAGATGTTGATGGAGATTGACCCCCTCTCGATGAGAGGATCGATGGTGATGACGATGGTGACGATTTCCCCTTCCCGGAGGGATGTTTCCCCGGCGGAACAGCTCCGTTGGAGCCCTAGATTGGTTCTACCCAGGTTCTGCCTTGAGACGGCGGCGCTTCGTCCCGAAAGCTTCTTCTTGATTTTTTTCCAGGGTGAAAGACACCATATAGCCAAAAATGGGAACCGGAGGCCTGCCAGGGGGCCTACAAGGTCGGGGGCGCGCCCTCCACCCTTGTGGCTGGCTAGTTTCCCCCCTCTGGTACTTTCTTCGCCCAATATTTTTTTATATATTCCAAAAACATGCCCCGTGAAGTTTCAGGACTTTTGGAGTTGTGCAGAATAGGTCTCTCATATTTGCTCCTTTTCTAGTCCAGAATTCCAGCTGCCACCATTCTCACTCTTGATGTAAACCTTATAAAATAAGAGAGAATAGACATAAGTATTGTGATATAATGTGTAATAACAGCCCATAATGCAATAAATATCAATATAAAAGCATGATGCAAAATGGACGTATCAGTGCTTTGTGATGGGTTCGATCTTACGGTGCTTCATCCTAGTGACAGAAGGGGAACCGACATGTATGTATCGTTGCTATTAAGGATAACAAGATGGGGTCTATTTATACATAAATAGATCTTGTCTACATCATGTCATCGTTCTTATTGCATTACTCCGTTTCTCCTCGAACTTAATACACTAGATGCATGCTGGATAGCGGTCGATGTGTGGAGTAATAGTAGTAGATGCAGGCACGAGTCGGTCTACTAATCTTGGACATGATGCCTATATAATGATCATTGCCTAGATATCTTCATGATTATTTGAAGTTCTATCAATTGCCCAACAGTAATTTTTTTACCCGTTGTTCGCTATTTTTCTCGAGAAAAGCCACTAGTGAAACCTACGGCCCCCGGTCTCTTCTTTATTATATTTGCCTTCACGATCTATTTTTATTTGCTTTTATTTTCAGATCTATTAATTCAAAAACCCAAAAATACCTCGCTGAATTTTATTGCTTTTATTTGCATTTATCAATCTATCATATTTTTATCCCTTCCACTTGCCAATTTCTGGCGTCGTTACCCGAAAGGATTGACAACCCCTTTAATACGTTAGGTTGCGAGTATTTGTTATTTGTGTGCAGGTGCCATTCACGCAGTGTTGCGTGGTTCTCCTACTGGTTCGATGACCCTGGTCTCATCACTAAGGGAAATACCTATCATAGATGTGTTGCATCATCCCTTCCTCTTTGAGGAAATACCGACGTAGTTCAAGCTGCATTAGTGCCCCCCCCCCTTTCATTTCTCCCGTGAGAGGGAAAAGGCAGGAGGGCTAGGAGGGGCTAGCCCTCCTCCTTTAACTTCCCTAGGGCTGGCCAAACAAGGGAGGGGGCGCACCAACCCCCTTGTGGCCTGGTCTGTCCCCTCCTTTGGCCCATAAGGCCCATAACTTGTCGGGGGGTGCCCGGAACCCCTTTCGGTGACCCGATTCCTTCCCGGTACATCTCGAAACACTTCCGGTGTCCAAATACCATCGTCCTATATATCAATCTTTACCTCTCGGCCATTTCGAGACTCCTCGTCATGTCCGTGATCTCATCCGGGATTCTGAACAACATTCGATCACCAAATCATATAACTCATATAACACTATATCATCAACGAACGTTAAGCCTGCGGACCCTACGGGTTCGATAACTATGTAGACATGACCGAGACACCTCTCCGGTCAATAACCAATAGCGGAACCTGGATGCCCATATTGGCTCCTAGATATTCTACGAAGATCTTTATCGGTCGAACCGTTATGACAACATACGTAATTCTCTTTGTCCATCGGTATGTTACTAGCTTACCCGAGATTCGATCGTCGGTATCTCTATACCTAGTTCAATCTCATTACCGGCAAGTCTTTTTACTCATTCCGTAATACATCACCTCGTGACTAACTCCTTTGTCATTTGGTTGCAAGCTTATGATGTGTATTACCGAGAGGGCCCGGAGATACCTCTCTGATACTCGAAGTGAAAAATCCTAATCTCGATCTATGCCAACTCAACAAACACCTTCGAAGATACCTGTAGAGCATCTTTATGATCACCCAGTTACGTTGCGACATTTGATAGCACACAAGGTATTCCTCCGGTATCTGGGAGTTGCATAATCTCATGGTCGAAGGAATGTGTATTTAACATGTAGAAAGCAATAACAATAAAACTGAACGATCATTATGCTAAGCTAACGGATGGGTCTTGTCCATCACATCACTCTCGTAATGATGTGATCCCGTTATCAAATGACAACACATGTTTATAGTTAGGAAACCTTAACCATCTTTAATCAATGAGCTAGTCTAGTAGAGACTCACTACGTACACGATATCTTTTTATGTATTCACACATGTATTTAAGTTTCTGATCAATACAATTATAGCATGAATAATAAACCTTTATCATGAATAAGGAGATATAAAATAACAACTTTATTATTGCCTTTAGGGCATATTTCCTTCAAAAAGTTAATGGAAACATACCCCGATAACTTCTATGCAAAAATGATGTAACTTATTATATATCATAAGCATGGTAGTTTACATAGCTCAACCGTGATAACTTTTGACCATAAACATCAAAATATACCAACACGGGATCTATTTTGGAAAGAGTAGCTGTGAAAAAATTAACAGTGAAATGGCTCTTGAACCAAACCGACGGTTTGAGCTATAAAACGGACTTTTGATTCGGATCATCATGACACATCGTGGTAAATTTGACCCGGGGAAAACAAGTTCTTGATACATCCCCCTGATAATTTCCATGTAAATAATATGATAATTTACACAACATATGCCCGATAAACTTACGTACAAAACACTGCGGTAACTTTGACCGTGAAAAAAGTAGATTAACTTACCTGATAATTTTTGTGCAAATAGCATGATAATTTACACATCACACATGATAACTTGTGCACAAACATTTTGAAAACTTTGACCGTGGGGACTTGTTGGAACATACACAATAATTTATGTGTAAATAGCCTGATAATTTACGTGTCGCAGGCCTAGTAAGTTACGTGAAACAAAGTGGTAACTTTTTTATGTGGGAAAAAGTAGATGAAACATATCCGGTAACTTTCGTGTAAATATTATCGATGTTTCACCAGAAAAAACAAAAAAAAGGTTCAAAAGGATTGATTTTCCATGCAAAAAAAGGATTGATTTCTATTCACAAGAACAACAAAAATGGCATGGTTAGCTGGCTATTAGGCACAATATATGCGTCAGCCTAACCCTGAAACCAGGGTTCGGGACGATTGATCGAAGGAAACTAGAAAAGCGGGACGGGAAACATGGGATATCAAAGGAATCGTAGCGACGACGGGAGTCGTTCGGATCTATTGATATCTACCGATCAGTCGGAAATTACTCCAATCTAAAAATCATTGGGATATATGTCAAAACTTTGAGTGTTTCAAATTATAATGCCTCCATGTAGAGGGCGTGCAAGTTACATTTGTTCAAGTCTTTAGGTATAGGTTCACTAAAATTGACATGTTGGAATGACACCATCCAAATTATCATAGGGTACAACATTGCACAAAAGTAATGGACAAAACTTAGAAATTGGGATTTTTTTCCCTATTGCGTACAAGTAGAATCAGCTATAAGGTTTGATGTGATGAACATGCGCTACAATATGTGGATACTGAAATATTTCATGTGTAGAAAAGCAATTGAATAGCTAATCATCTTTGTAGTTGCTGGAAGAAATAACTTAGTACTCCAAAATAATAGACATGTTTACTCATAGGTAAAGTACGCGATCACTACACCATGGTAGATGGCAGCAAAGTATACCACACTTCAGACTTCTATAAAAGCAAAAGAGGGAGTTTACAATTCAGATATCAATCATGCTAAGTGCAGGCATAGCTTTGCGTCTTGGTTTTCCAACAAAACAACAACTTGGGAATGTAGAACCAAGTAAGGCATCTCGGTACAACTTCACTCACAAAACGTATAAAAGGCAAGAGAGATATTAATAAAGCAGGCACAAAATTCACCAGTACGCCATACGTTTCGGTAGAGGACCCACTACTGGGCCGGCCACTAACAAGGACCGATATAGAGCAGGCGCAAAAATTCATAAAAAATGGGACGTGCTGCGAGTGGATTCGAACTCGCGACCATCAGTCTTGAATGGGACCTGCTAACAACTCGATTTCTCACCTCCATGTGATCTGAAGGCAGACAGAAGCGGTATTTTTTTTTTGTTTTGAAACAACATCTACAAAATTCAACGTATATTATGAAATAGTTCACCTTGCACTGTAAAAATGTTCATTGTGTATTACAAAAATGTTCATTGTATGTCATTAAATTGTTCAACGTATATTAGAAAATATTCATTATGTATTACAAAAATGTTCATTGTATATTATTAAATTGTTCAACGTATATTAGAAAATGTTCATTATGTATTACAAAAATGTTCATTGTATATTATTAAATTGTTCAACGTATATTAGAAAATGTTCATTGTGTATTACAAAAATGTTCATTGTATATTATTAAATTGTTCAACATATATTAGAAAGTTTTCATTGTGTATATAAAGTTTGTTCATCATATATTAAAAATTGTTTAACATATAATAAAATTTCGGTTTTAGTATTTTAAAATTTTTTTCAGTATATTATAAAAATGTTGAATGTTTTTTTAAGGTTTGCCCCTGTACTTTTTATTTTAAGATTGGCGCTGCTTGTCAAACGTTTGAGGTAGCTAGCTCGGCTGGTTAGCGTCACTGGACTCCAGCATGAGGTCGTCGGTTCAATCCCACGCATGTGCTTCTTCTTTTTTCTATTTTTCGCTCCCAGTGAGGTGATTGGGCCGGCCCGTGTGCGCGTCGCTTCAGCGAAGTCACAACGATCGGACGCACACGGGCGGCATATAGGAGCTCCCGTCAACTCCTTCCACGCCGGGTCCACATGCACAACACGCACACCAGCTAGCCCCGCTGGGCTAACCCACACCGCGCGCCTCCATCATACAACATCACTTTGCGAGGTCGAGCCGCAAGAGACTGTGATCTTCTTCGCTGTGAGAGATTTGACTTGGACCGAGGAGTTAGCATTACTTGTTCCTCAAGTAATGTTACCATTGTGCTCAAATCCGACCGTTGGAATCGTGTCATTCGGCCATTGGGTGATCCCGATGTCTAATTTGGTCATTTCTCATCTGGGAAGGCTGTGGCTATAAATAGCCACCCGCTCCAACTTTATCGGTTGGCTGCTCCACTTGAGATTTCTGAGAAGATTGATTTGAGCAACCCCTCTCCGAGTGATTTGAGTTTAAGATCCACCGAGAGAAAAACTAAGAGCCCAAACTTAGACAGTGGTTTAGCATCACAATAGTTCTGAGTGAGAGTTCTTGTACTTATTACTCTTGAGAGTTGCGCACTCTCTAGACGGATAGGTTTCGGCTTCGAGTGTTAAAGAGCTTTTTCTTCACCGAGCCTGATCTTCAACAACCAAGAGTGATTGTGGTTCGCGATGGTCGACCGAAGGTTTGGAGATCGCTGACAAGGATCTACCACGAGTGAAATCAACCCGAGTTTGATCAGCTCAGTGTTGAAGGAGAATAGGATGAAGAGAGTTTATCTTTCGTGTTAAGTCACAGCCCCTCCAACCAGACGTTAGCCCTTTGGCAGAAGGGTGAACTGGTCTACCAAATCTCTCTACCGCCATTGAGCACCGCTAGTTCCATTTACTCTACTGCATTACTTTCAGTAATTCTTATCTGTTCTCTGTGCTGACAGTTTACTTGATCATTTCGCTTATTCTGTCATCCACTTGTATTTCAGTTTCATTGTCTTTTTGAATATTCATTCAGATCCATCTTGTCCTTAGCATTCGCCTGTGTAATTTCTTGACAGTATTTGTATTCGTGCATGCCATGTTATGTCTCATTCTGCTTCATCTGTTTGCATGTTGTATTACTCTCATCATAGTTAAACCTGTGATGTATCAAGCTCGTACTATTGCCAATGCCTTCATCGATGAATATGCCTCTGACAAAGATGATTGATTCGGTCTATTTCCTTCGACACTCCATTCCGCTGCTGTGATTGGGTTTTGTTTCAAAGCTTTCGAAAGAAAATTTGTATCTCCCATTCACCCCCTCTGGCCGATATACTCTCGGTCCTAACAATTGATATCAGAGCAGGTTCTCCTTGTCTCTGTTTATTAAAGGTCTAACGTCCTTGGAGTTTTGAGTATGCTGTTTGCAGGTAGATCCTCGCACTCTGAAAGATTTCCTATCTTTGATGGAAATGACTATTTGTACTGGAAGGAACGAATGAGAATCAGAATTCATGCTATCAACTATGATATGTGGAAGATTGTGGAAGATGGCTACAACATTCAACAACAAAATGATCTGACTTCCGATGATAAAGCAAATCTGCAGTTGGATGCTCAAGAAAAAGATATCATCTATGGCAGTCTCTCAACAGTGCTCATGAAGAATTTCTTGCCCGATCAGATCCCCATATTCAAATGCTTCATGTGATGTACATTAGATTCAGAAGCCTATGTAAAGAAAGTGTCATGGAACTCGCTGATCGATTGACAAACATTGTTGAAAGACTACATCAGCGAGGATGTAGCCAACAAGCTTCTGAGCGCACTTGATGAATCCTTCGATTCTATTGTGTCTGCAATCAAACAAAGACCTGACTATGAAGAGCTTCACTATGTTAAGGTCATGACACTGCTGTCAATTCATGAAGAAATGATGGGACTGGAAAATGCCAATTAAAAATCTTCTTCGGAAAGTGAAGGAGAAATTTTCTCACAAGTCTTGGGTATGAGCGATCAAGTATTGGACGTGAAGGTGCAACAACACAAGGAGAATTATTAATCATAATTATCTAGTGTGATAGCAACATGGCTAGAATATTTTATTCGTATATCCAAGCACCGGTTCGGCACGAACCGGCGCTAAAGTGCCACCACGTGGCATGAGCTCGCGCCCTGGTATGGGGGACCTTTAGTACCAGTTGGTGTTACTTTAGCTGCTCAATTTCATCCAACCGGTACTAAAGGTTTTTTTTGAAAATTTTGGAATTTTTTTTTGATTTTTTTCGATTTTTAATTTTTCTAATCACCTCTCTTAACTGCTCAAGTGTGGATCACTCATTCCAAATCGCCTGACTTCCCAGCCTCTCACTCCCCCAGCCTGAGCACGCTTAACTTCGGAGTTCTATTCCCCCTACATTCCAAGTCTGCACTTGTTGTTTTCCTGACAAATGTAAGCTGGCAATCCTATTAACCCTCAGTAGTTTAGCTTGAGCATGAAGTCACACATTTCACCGTTTGAGTTTGAAACTATTATTCTAAAAAACAGTAATTATGTAGTAACACTAATATTTCTTGAATAAGTAGTTTGACCATAGTTTGACCAGATTTGGCCAAAATTCAAAAAAAACTGAGATACTTATTTAGTAACACTAATAGTATTGCGTAATTATTTAGTAACACTCTATATTTCTTGAATCAGTTGTTTGACCGGTTTGACAAGATTTAACCAAAATTCAAAAAAACATAAATTAGAGCATATGTTTTTTTCCTTTTACAATTTTGTCATTTCAAAAATTATCCTAAACCCTAAACCCGGGACTTAAAACGTCGGAAACTCTATGCTAAACAGTAAAAACTAAGGGTTTAAACCATAAAACCTAACCCTAAACTCTGAAATCTAAACCCTAGCACTAAACGCTAAAAACGTCTAAAAAACGTCTAAAACGCCCAAAAACTCCATTTTCCCTTTGGAATTTTGTGATTTTAAAAAATTGTCGAAACGGAAAACTGCCGGGATTTAGTTCTGCAAATTTTGATATATTATATGTATTTTTCTGAATTAGGATGATTTAGTTATGATTTTTTCAAGTTTGAAAATTGCCGTCCCAGTTTGTGTCTCCAACCGAGACTATAGCTTAGACCCCTTTAGTGCCGGTTCGTCGCACGAACCGGTACTAAAGGTTGGCCCTTTAGTACCGGTTTGTGCCACAAACCGGGACTAAAGAGGCTCGTGGGGCCCCGGCCTGACTCCAGCCTGCCACCACCCCTTTAGTACCGATTCGTGGCACGAACCGGTACGAAAGGTTCAACACGAACCGGCATTAATGCAAATCCTTTCGAACCGGCACTAATGGTACCATTAGTACCGGGCCAAAATCAAACCGGCACTAATGTGCTTCACGTTTGACCCTTTTTCTACTAGTGAAGAGTCCTTGTACGTGTATATGGCCTAATATGATAGCATGTAGATCCTATAGGCGTGTGTACTACATAGTAACTGAATCAAGTCCAATTCGGTTCTGGTTTTGGAGTTGTACTCCTGTACGGCAAGTCACCGTGTACGCCAAGTCCTGCATGCCTTATATAGGCCACGGCCGATTGAAAAAGCCCCAACAATCGGACATGGAGCATGTGATCCCGAGCACTAGTGATCCCGAATGAACAATAAAATCCGAAAAATAGTAAACAAATTCAAAAAAAATCATGCGTGCCATTTTTTCTACCTGCGTGCCATTTTTTGTGATGAAATGACATTTGTGAAGGTCTCGGCAAAAAAAACAAAATCATGCTCGAGAAAAACCGCTTTTGGAAGCATTTTGGAGCATGGATTTTGTTTTTTTGCCGAGACCTGCTTGAATGTCATTTTGGCACAAATTTTGCACGCATGTGAAAAAGATATCAATGTTTGTTGTCAAAAAAATTCAGATTTTTTTGAACTTTTTTGAACTTTTTTTCGTTTGTACTGTAGCAAAAGGTGCATGTGAGCTCGAGCTCACAATAGCACTTTCGCCAACAATCGATCTATCAATACAAACTTTATTTTTACGTATGTCTATTTTCCGTCATTACTTCTTGCCGAGCCCTAGCAGCCCTAGGCTTTGGTGATCTTTGCTGTTTTGCGCTGAAAAGCGGCCGGTTCTTCTCCACGAAAGCGAGGAAATCTTTGTTGCTTTGCTTGTAAAGCAATCGTTCGTCGTCACGAAAGCACAACAAATATCCTGGTGTTGCGCGGCGATTTCGCGTGCCAACACAATTGGCGATTCCGTTGGGGACAAGAAGAAGAAGAGACACACGATGAGCACCGAGTCCAGGAACGAGAGCGACATCGACTTGGAGAACGTCACCGCCGTCACACTCGACGATCTGTCAGAAGATGATCGACGCGATCTTGAGGAGGAGCTTGAGAAAGAGAAGGTTGAGAGATTGAAGCTGAAATTGGCTGGATACGCGAAGACGAGGAACAACGTCATCAAAAAGGTAGTTCCAATCCCATCCGATGCGTTCAACACTCAGATAAAAAACTCATTCGAAGAAATTGCTCATCTAATTGATGTGTCCGTAGCTAGTAAATATGGCTATGATATGGAAAATACGGCGCGCACAATTACTCAAGCAGTAGATAATAGCCTTGAAGAATTTAAGAATCAGTTTAATAAAGACCTTGAAAAATGTCTGCCTGGTCATGTACGTTCATTAGTGCTCCAAGTCAATGATGAATATTTTGGAAAAGGCCGATGCCACTGCAAAATAGCGGCTTCATTAGTTTGCCTAGTCGCATACATACACCTGATGCGGCGGCTAATGTTATGCAGCTTCCTGTACCTTTAACAAATAACCAAGATGGCCGAAACTATGTGCGCACTTCGGCTAATAATTTTGTTCCTAGTGCTACTGCTCTTATTATTTCGACTTCAGTTTCACAAAATCACAATAGCAATAACCAAAGTTGTGGGCTTAATTCTAATATGCAACAACCTAGTTATCAGATAGTGGTATATAGTACACCACCATTGCTGCCTCGGTACCGGGGTTCCGTATGGGCCGATACCTGATTCATATTTTAGTGGGTCTCCGTTGCAAACTTCGCATGCTCCAATTTCTTTGCTGAAATTTCTGCCGCGTGCTTGTGTTCCATCTGCTTCACAAGCCAGTTCTCTACAACCCAATGATAATTTTAAAGATCAACTTGCTAGTATACTTAGAGAATTTGGTTTAGAACCTAAGGGTAGAGCATGTGCATATCATACCCTGATTACTTTGACTCAACACCATATCCTCGTGGTTTTAGAATTCCAAATTTTGTTAAATTTATGGGGGAAGATGGTAGATCTACTTTTGAGCATGTAGGATAATTTTTAGCACAATGCAGCGAGGTCGGCACATCGGATGTTTTTAGATTAAATTTATTTCCTTTATCTTTATCCGGTACTGCATTTACTTGGTTTACATTGCTTGCTCCTAATTCTATTTCAACATGGGCACAATTGGAGCAAAAATTTCATGAGTATTTTTATAGCGGTGAAACAGAACTTCGACTTTCAGATTTAACTATGGTTAGGCAAAAATATAATGAGCATGTTCATGATGATATGAGGAGGTTTAGGGATGTCAAAAACCGATGTTTCAGCTTGACCATAGCCGAAAAGGACTTAGCTGAACTTGCCTTTTTGGGTCAACTCGCTCATATTAAGGATAAGCTAGAAGGGCGAATTTTTTTAGATGTTAATCAAGTTTTGTAGAAGGCTTTGGCGCAAGAAAACCGGGCTAAGGAAATTAAACAATATAGCCGGTTTAAAGATAATAGAAATAAAGAGAAAGATAACCATGCAGCTAATGCATTAGATTATGATAGTGATTCGGCTAGTGATGATGATGTTAATATATGTGTAGCCAAATGGGTTCAAGCGCCAAAGTCAAAACCTTTTGCATGTTATGCTTTGAAACCTACACCTGCTAGAAGAGACGAAATTAAATATATTTTTGATGTAAGCAAGTGCGATAGAATTTTTGATATGTTGCTACAAAATAAATTGATTAGAGTGAGAGAGGGTCATATAATTCCACCTCCAGAAGAATTAGGTAGGAGAGCTTACTGTAAATGGCACAATTCATTTTCTCATGCTACTAATGATTGTAATGTGTTTCATCGACAGTTGCAATCGACCATTAATGAAGAACGATTGACGTTTACAAAAGGTTCTAAGATGAAGCTCGATAGCGACCCTTTTTCTATCAATGTGGTTGAGCGTGAAAGTAAGAAAATGCTTATTCGGTCGGATCAGACCGAATCCGCAACAGAAAAAAATGTTGTTGATGACAGTGCTCCTCCAAGGATGATCAAACCAAAAAATTCAGAAATAGGAGTGTGGAAAGTCAATGGGGAAGGAGACAAGCTCCAAGGCCAAAGCCGATAGTTAGGATGTTGTTGGGAAATATACCTCACGTAAGACCAACAAATGTGTTTAATCGGCTCAAAGGTACTAAACATCCTAGATCTCCTTCTAGACATGCATGAGCAATGGCAAGGAAATTGGTATGACCAGCAGCCATATTTTGCAGTGGAGCCGACATATTGGGGTTCTGCATCTCTGATGTATCCACAATTTCCTCCATGGGGATTTAATCCTTGGGCGCCATATCCTACAGGGCCAGCATGTTATTTTCAGCCGGGATGGGTTCCGCCGAGGTCTATGTTTAGACCAAACATGCATGAGAAAAGGGCTCGTTTCAATGAGGAGGCTAGATCACATGATGCTATTGAGATTCGAGAAGATCGATCACCGGTGCGCAGTTGCAGAGCGCAACAACTATAAGGGCGACCACAAGCGCGTATGGATGCCGGTGAAACGTGCCGATCCTAAACCCGGAAAAAGTGCAGATGATTTAGATGCTGCTCATGGTCTGAAAATAGCGAAACACTAGTCAGATGAAGATGTTGTCAATTATACGGAAACAAACAACATCTCAAAAGAAGCTCTCGGTATAGAGGAAAAAAGTAATGGTGTGAAGTTGGGGCAAGCTGGCCAATCTAATCAATTTGAAGAGAAAGCTAATTCTAGGCATAACTCGCGTGCATGGTCACACAAGGAATATGTTGTATCCTCACGTACTAGTCAACAGTATAAATCGGCAAATTGGTATGATGATTTAGTTATAAGAAATTGTGGCCCAGGAACGTCCAAGTGTTTGCCTCCAACGGGTTTCAAGTATAATAGCAGCACACATACACGTTGGGATTCAAATAATGTACATGACCAGGATTTTAATTCTAGTAAAGTATAGAATCAACAAGGAGGTTTTTTCAACCAAAGACAAAGTATTTGTCCCAGTAACAACAATATGTCAGTACAGGCCAAAGGATCCGAGGGGCAGCAAAATTAAGTCGGTCGCGCTAGGGACTAAACCAGCACCTCAGTGGTGCGCGAAGAGACTTACTCATACTCAGAAATGACGTGTACAACTACTGCGGACATTGGAAATAAAGGAAGAAATAACTGAGAAGAAGCGCGATAGATAGTTCAATCAGGATAAACCAATGGTACCCATAAAGGCTTGGAAGGAGAAGCGCATCACAACAGAAGAAAATAAAAATACGGATGACACAATTATTGTTGAAAATTTAGAGGAAGATAGAGATGTACGAGTGCAGATTTGCAGCTCCCGAGCACCAGTGCTCTCTATATTTAAATATTTTGAAATTTGTATATTTGAAGTTTCAAAAAAATGTGAATTTTTTCTGGGGATACACATACACATTCTGAATACGTGTTTCAAGTTACGGTAGAAATATCGTTTTGTTTTGGGCTAAAAAAACAAATTTCTGACAGTGTATAAGAGAACAATTGTGCTATTCCAGGAACCGTCCCAATTTTTAGAAGACCCTATAAGATGGCATCCTTAGAATTAGCCGAGCTTAAGAAACAACTTGATGAGTCCTTGAAAAAGAGTTTCATCCGTCTTAGTTCTTCTCCTTGGGCTTGCCCCATCCTCTTCGTCAAGAAGAAGGATGGAACGGATCGGATGGTTGTAGATTACCGACCTATCAACTTGGTCACTATCAATAACAAGTATCCGCTCCCCAGGATCAACGATCTGTATGATCAGCTCGCTGGATCCTCAGTCTTCTCCAAAATGGATTTGAGGTTGGGCTACCATCAAATCAAAATAAAAAACAGGGACATTCCCAAAACGGCCTTTGTTACTCATTATGGCCAATACAAGTACACCGTTATGTCCTTCGATTTAACCAATGCC
This sequence comes from Triticum dicoccoides, assembly GCF_002162155.2. Classification (NCBI taxonomy): domain Eukaryota; kingdom Viridiplantae; phylum Streptophyta; class Magnoliopsida; order Poales; family Poaceae; genus Triticum; species Triticum dicoccoides. The sequence continues at coordinate 465,420,929 of NC_041390.1, forward strand.
CCAGCCACCTTCTCTCGGTTAATGGACTCGGTCTTCATGGAGTATTTGGATAAATTCGTCATAGTATACCTCGATGATATACTCATCTACTCCAAGAGTGAGGAAGAACATGCCGAACATCTAAGGCTGGTATTGACGAAACTTCGAGAGCATCGCCTTTATGCCAAATTCTCCAAGTGTGAATTTTGGTTGCTAGAAGTGACCTATCTAGGCCATGTAATCTCTGGTAAGGGTATTGTTGTCAATCCCGAGCGAGTTCAAGCCGTCCTTGATTGAACTCCACCTGAAACGGTAAGCAAGTTTAGAGCTTCCTTGGCTTAGCGAGCTATTGTCGCCGCTTCGTCGAGAATTTCTCCAAGGTTGCTAAACCTCTAACTGAACTCCTCAAGAAAGATAAAAAGTTTGAGTGGACCTCACAGTGCGAGTTCAGCTTTCAGGAATTGAAAAGACGCCTGACATCTGCTCCCGTACAGATTTCTCCAAGGACTTTATTATCTATTGCGACGCCTCGCGACAAGGACTAGGTTGCATACTCATGCAAGATCGTCAGGTAATTGCCTATGCTTCAGGGCAATTACACCCACATGAGGAAAACTATCCCACACATGATCTAGAGCTTGCAGCTATAGTCCATGCACTTAAAACTTGGTGACATTACCTTCTCGGTAATCGTTGCGAGATCTTCACTAATCACCAAAGTCTGAAATATATCTTCACCCAACCGGATTTAAATCTCAGGCAAAGACGTTGGGTCGAGTTGATCTCAGATTACGACTTAGGGATAACCTACACCCCGGGAAAAGCCAATGTTATGGCTGATGCACTAAGTCGTAAATCCTGTTGTAGCAACCAGATGTTACAACAAGGTCAACCACTTCTCCATGAGGAATTTCGGAAGCTTAATCTTCACATTGTTCCTCAGGGATTCCTATCTACCTTGGTGGTAAAACCGACCCTTATGGATCAGATCATAACCGCCCAGCGGTATGACAAGGGGATATCTCGGATCAAGCAGAACATCGCTAGCGGAGCTGCTACGTGTTTCTTTGTGAACGATCAAGGTGTTGTCTTCTTTGAGAACCGCCTGGTGGTTCCCAAGAAACAACAACTACGGCAACTGATCCTTAAGGAAGCTCATGAATCCCCTCTCACCATTCATCCCGATAGTACTAAGATGTATCAAGACCTACGCCAGAGGTTTTGGTGGACTAGGATGAAGAGAGAAATTGCTCAATACATTGCTAACTGCGACGTTTGTCGTCGTGTTAAAGCAGAGCATCAATGGCCTGCTGGCACCCTTCAACCTTTGGCTATTCCTGAATGGAAATGGGATAAAATCAGTATGGATTTCATTACCGGGTTTCCCAGGACCAAGAGTGGGAATAATGCTATCTTCGTCGTGATCGATCGTCTTTCCAAAGTAGCTCACTTCCTACCTGTTCGTGAGAGTATCACCGCTAGCCAGCTAGCTGACCTATACATCTCCCAAATAGTGTCTCTTCATGGTGTCCCATTGGAAATTAACTCAGACCGTGGGAGTCTCTTCACCTCTCGATTTTGGGAAAGTTTCCAAAAATCTATGGGAACTCATATCTCTTTTAGCACCGCCTTCCACCCCCAATCAAGTGGTCAAGTAGAGCGGGTCAATCAAATTCTAGAGGATATGCTCCGAGCTTCGGTCATCTCATTCAGAATGGATTCGGAGAAATGCCTTCCATTCGCGGAGTTCGCTTATAACAATAGTTATCAAGTAGCTTGGGCAAAGCTCCTTTCGAAGTTCTCTATGGACGAAATTGTCGAACGCCTCTTAACTGGTCAGAAACCGGGGAAAGACAACTCTTTGGCCCAGATATGATTCAGGAAGCAGAAGAGCAGGTTCGCGTTATTCGTGAGAAATTGAAAACAGCCCAATCTTGCCAAAAGAGCCAATATGACCATAAACATAAGCTCATGACTTATGAAGTCGGCGAGAAGGCTTACCTTCGGGTTACTCCGTTAAAGGGAACCCATTGTTTCAGTATCAAAGGCAAATTGGCTCCTCGTTACATTGGACCCTTTCGCATTCTTGCCAAACAAGGAGAAGTTGCCTATCAATTGGAACTACCTCCGCATCTTTCCAGAGTTCACGATGTCTTCCACATTTCTCAACTCAGGCATTGCTTCGCGGATCCTATACATGGAGTGGACCACGAAACGCTTGATCTCCAAGATAATCTCACATATCGGGAATATCCCATTCGTATGCTTGATCAAGCCGAGCGTACCACTCGACTCCATAACATCAAGTTTCTCAAGGTTCAATGGTCACACCATTCCAAGAAAGAAGCCACTTGGGAAAGGAAGGATCGACTTCGACTTGAGTACCCCACCTTCTTCCCAACAGATCCTAAATCTCGGGACGAGATTCTTTTGAGTGGGGGTGAGTTGTCACACCCTAGCTAGTTCATGCATTAGAGTGTTGCATCATGTCTTCTTTTCCAGAAAACTGAAATGGGGATGACAGAACCCCCAGCACCCCCTGGAAACAACTAGGGTTTACTAAAAACTTTTTCAATGAACCTGAAATGCCCTTCTAAAAAGTCCACCCTTTTTGTTTTGGGTTAAAACCTTTGACAAAAATGGTGCACACTTTTCCACGACATCATAAGGTCATTGGATTAAATCATTACTAATTGCATTTGGGAAATTTAAATCCTATAAATATTTTAAAATGCCCAAATGATTCAAGAGTATAATCCGAGTATCGAGTATACTCCAGGCAAGGCCAATGTGATTGCTGACGCATTGAGCAGGAAGGCTTATTGCAACAGTCTGATTCTCAAGCCTTATCAACCCGAGCTTTGTGAAGCTTTCCGCAAACTTAATCTGCAAGTTGTTCCTCAAGGTTTCCTCGCCAACCTTCAAGTCTCTCCTACCTTGGAAGACCAGATTCGCCAAGCTCAACTTCTTGATGCTATGGTGAAAAAGGTGAAGATTGGGATTGCCAAGAGTCAACCCAAGTACAAGTGCTACCGCCTTGATGACAAGGATACTCTCTTCTTCGAGGATCGTATTGTCATGCCCAAAGGTGACCTTCGTAAAGTGATCATGAACGAGGCTCACAATTCTCTCCTCTCCATCCACCCTGGGAGCACGAAGATGTATCAGGACCTCAAGCAGGCTTATTGGTGGACTCGAATGAAGCGCGAGATCGCTCAGTTCGTGAATGAGTGTGATGTCTACAGAAGAGTGAAGGCAGAACACCAAAGGCCAGCAGGTCTCCTCCAACCTCTTTCCATTCCAGAATGGAAGTTTGACCACATTGAGATATATTCATTGTCATCGACAAACTCACTAAAGTGGCTCACTTTCTGCCTATCAAAGAGTCTATCACTACAGCTCAATTGGCGGAGCTGTATACCTCTCTAATTGTCTCTTTGCACGGTATTCCACAAGTGATCTCTTCAGACCGTGGCAGCATCTTTACCTCCAAGTTTTGGGATTCTTTTCAGAAGGCCATGGGCACCAACATCCGCTTCAGCACAGCTTTCCATCCTCAAACTAGCGGTCAAGTCAATTGTGTCAATCAGATTCTTGAAGATATGCTCAGGGCTTGTGTGATCTCCTTCGGCATGAAGTGGGAGGATTGTCTTCCATATGCTGAATTCTCCTACAACAACAATTTTCAAGCAAGTTCGGGTAAGGCCCCATTTGAAATTCTGTATGGCAGGAAGTGCTGTACCCCTCTCAACTGGTCTGAAACCGGTGAACGTCAGCTTCTCGGTAATGACTTAATCACAGAGGCAGAGGAAATGTGCAAAGTCATTCGAGATAACCTCAAAGCAGCCCAATCCTGCCAGAAGAGCTACTATGATAGTAAGCACCATGATTTGGATTTCGAGATCAGAGATCATGTTTACCTCTGCGTCTCTCCTATGAAAGGTACTTGTCGCTTTGGTATCAAAGGGAAGCTTGCCCCTAGATACGTGGGACCTTTCAAGATTGTCAGCAAGAGAGGCGATCTCGCCTATCAACTCGAGCTTCCTTCAAACTTTGCAAATGTGCATGACGTGTTCCATGTCTCTCAGCTCCAAAAGTGCTTTAAGACTCCTGACCGCACCGTCAACTTCGAAGACATTGAGCTCCAAGAAGATCTCTCTTATCGTGAGCACCCCGTAGCTATTCTTGAAGAGACTGAATGCAAGACTCGCAACAAGTCAATCAAATTCCTCAAAGTCAAATGGTCACACCATTCCAACCGTGAAGCTACCTGGGAACGCGAGGATTACCTCCGTTCTGAGTACCCAGCGTTCTTCCAGTCCTAGATCTCGGGACTAGATCCTTTCATAGTGGTGGAGTGTTGTAACACCCCGGATATGATTTACCTAATATGTAATCCAACTCTTGCCGTTTCTGGTGTTAAGTTATTTTATTTTCTCGGGTTTGTGTTTTTTTTCTCCGTGTGTTGTTGTCGTTGTCATGCATCTCATATCATGTCATCATGTGCATTGCATTTGCATACGTGTTCGTCTCATGCATTCAAGCTTTTTCCCCGTTGTCCGTTTTGCATTCCGGCGCTCCGTTCTCCTCCGGTGGTCATTTCTACCTTTCTTTCGTGTGTGGGGATTAAACATTTCCGGATTGGACCAAGACTTGCCAAGCGTCCTTGGTTTACTACCGGTAGACCTCCTGTCAAGTTTCGTACCATTTGGACTTCGTTTGATGCTCCAACGGTTAACCGAGGGACCGAAATGGCCTCGTGTGTGATGCAGCCCAACACCCCTCCAATTTGGCCCAAAACCCACCAAAACCCTCTCCATCATCTAGAGCGTTCGATCATGATCGCGTGGCCAAAAACTGCACCTCATTTGGACTCTCCTAGCTCCCTCTATGCCTATTTAAAGACCCCTCCGAAATTCTCCTTCTCCTCCCCCCCGAAACCCTAGATCCACCCACCTCGCACGCATCAGACACGTCCGGCCGCAACCAGACACGTTCGCCGCCTCCGCCGACCAACCCGGTGCCGCCACCTGTCCCGGGGAGACCACATCGCCGCCGGCCCGCCCGGGCCCAGGCGCCCCCCGGCCCGAGCCGCCGCCTCCTGCGGGCCAGATCCGGCGCCGCCCCCGCGCCCTTCTCCTTCCCCGCGCCCGGTGCCCGGCGCCGCCGCCCGCCATCGCCGGCCTCGCCGCTCCGGCGAGACACCGCCGCCCGGCGCCACCACCGCACCGCCGTCCCGCCGCCACCGGCCGGCTCCGCCTCACTCCGCCGCCCCCTCATCGTCCGCCGCACATCCCCCGCCCTGGCAAGTCCGACTCCGGCCACTCCGGAGGCCAACTTCGTCTCCGGCGAGCTCGAGGACGATCCTCGGGAAGCGTGCAAATCTCAGATCTAAACATCTTGGTTGACTTTTGCCCCGAAACCCTAACTATTTTGCTATGTTCGTCATGTCGTAACTTTGCATCCGTAGCTCCGTTTTGGTCATATAGCATATCAAAATGTTCGTCTCAGAGAGTACATCATTTCATCTCATTGCATCATTTTCATTTGAGTTCAGCTTGATGTCCGAAATGCTGTTGGAAGAGTGCTATTTGAGATAATCGTCAGATCTGCTGCTCCAATTAGATATTTGTCATTTTGCCATGATTATTGTGTGCATGATATGCCCCTGAGCTCTACATGAGTTTTGTTATATGTTTTTCCATCTTTCTAGAGGTTCAACCCATGTATTTTTGTGATGTGTGTGATGACTAGCACAAGCTTGCAAAGTGGTGCATTCGTTAATGCTGATTTCAGGGACTTAGCAATTCCACTAAGTCCTTGATCTGTTTATCTCCATATGCCATATGTTCATGTTGTTTCCTAGTGATCCGTGCCTCTTTTGAGGATGATTAGTAAGGATATTTTGTTAATATTGTAGTGCTCTATCCATCCATGTCTTTGTTTGCAATTATGGAGCACCCTAGCTTGAGTCAATCGAGCTCTACTTTTGCTATTTCGTGAATCTGGGCAGATTGTCTACTTGTTAGCGATTTTGCCGAGGATGTTGTAGTTGATCTGTGCATGCTATGCTATTGTTCTTTCCATGTCTAGCTTGTATAATGTGTATTCTTGATGGGTGTATGCTTAGTTTGTCATGACTTGCTCTGTAGTGAGTGCATTGAGCTCGTAAACAAGCCTACTTGGTATCTGATTTGCATGCTCCAGTTTTTCACTAAGTCTGTGATCTGATTATGTTTTTGCCATGTTCACATGCTTGCAAATGTATTTTCTGATTCCTTTTGGCTCAAGGCCACTAAGGGACTTTTGTTAAGATCTTTGAGTAGCTCCATTCCATGCTTTACTTTGCCATGTTCAGGTCCTGTAGCATATAGTTGTCATGCTCCAAAGTGTGCTACCCGATCTGAAATTCCAGACAAGTGTTAATTTCACTAAGTCTAAAATCTGTTTACCAAATGCATTTTTTCCATGCTTGTTTGAACCTGTTAATGGATGAATTGGCCGTAGCTCAGTGTTCATCTTCTGTTAAGCACCATGAATGGATCCCTACCATGTATTTTGATGCCATGTTTGAGTGATGTAGCATGTTCATCTTGTTGCATTTAGATGGCTACTTGCTGTATATCGCAGACCGGTGTCATATTTGAATTGCTTGCCATTTCCAAACCGTGACTCCGATTCCGGCGTTCTTTATATCGTTTTCAAGAGATTTCATCTCACCTTTCCAGTGGCACACTTGAATTTCCAAGTTTAGGCCAGGTTCTTTCATTCCTTGTCAAATCTTGCATATGCATCACATATCGTATCCCGCATAGCATACCATGTTTGCATCATATTGTTTGAGCTTTGCACGTGGGTGATTGTGTCCTTGTTGCTTGTTTGTCTTGTTTGGGTAGAGCCGGGAGACGAGTTCGCTAATGAGGAGCCCGTTGAGTTTGCTTTCGAGGATCCAGTCAACTCTGACAACTTTGCAGGCAAGATGATCATACCCTCGAAATCACTTCTATCTTTGCTTTGCTAGATGCTCGATCTTTTGCTATGCCTATGCTACGATGCCTACCACTTGCGTATCATGCCTCCCAAATTGTCATGTCAAACCTCTAACCCACCATGTCCTAGCAAACCGTTGATTGGCTATGTTACCGCTTTGCTCAGCCCCTCTTATAGCGTTGCTAGTTGCAGGTGAAGATTGGAGACCGTTCCTTGTTGGAACATTATTTTCTTGTTGGGATATCATTATATTATCTTGTTATCTTAATGCATCTATATACTTGGTAAAGGGTGGAAGGCTCGGCCTCTCGCCTAGTGTTTTGTTCCACTCTTGCCGCCCTAGTTTCTGTCATATCTGTGTTATGTTCCCGGATTTTGCGTTCCTTACGCGGTTGGGTGATAATGGGAACCCCTTGATAGTTCGCCTTGATTAAAGCTTTTCCAGCAATGCCCAACCTTGGTTTTACCATTTGCCACCTAGCCTCTTTTTCACTTGGGTTTCCGGAGCCTGAGGGTCATCTTATTTAAACCCCCCGGGCCAGTGCTCCTCCGAGTGTTGGTCCAAACTAGAGTCCTGTGCAGCGCCCCCTCGGGGAAACTCGAGGTTTGGTTTTAGTTGTATGGAGCGCTCATCTGAGTGTGCCCTAAAAACGAGATATGTGCAGCTCCTATCGGGATTTGTCGGCACATTCGGGCGGTGTTGCTGGATTTGTTTTAACCTGTCGAAGTGTCTTGTAGAACCGAGATACCGAGTCTGATCGGAACGTCTCGGGAGGAGGTCTATTCCTTCGTTGACCGTGAGAGCTTGTCATGGGCTAAGTTGGGACTCCCCTGCAGGGATTTGAACTTTCGAAAGCCGTGCCCGCGGTTATGGGCAGATGGGAATTTGTTAATGTCCGGTTGTAGATAACTTGAACCTTAACTTAATTAAAATGAATCAACTGTGTGAGTTACCATGATGGTCTCTTCTCGGCGGAGTCCGGGAAGCGAACACGGTGTTGGAGTAATGCTTGCCGCAGGTTGTTCTCTAGCTATTCGTTCGCGCTTCGCTTTCTCTTCTTGCTCTCTTTTGCGAACAGGTTAGCCACCATATATGCTAGTCGCTTGCTGCAGCTCCACATATTGTACCTTGCCTTACCTATAAGCTTAAATAGTCTTGATCGCGAGGGTGCGAGATTGCTGAGTCCCTGTGGCTCACAGATTACTTCCAAACCAGATGCAGGGCCTGATGACTCTGTTCCAAATGACGCGCTTGAGCTCAAGTGGGAGTTCGACGAGGACTCACGCTGTTACTATGTGTCTTTCCCTGATGATCAGTAGTGGTGCCCAGTTGGGGCGATCGGGACCGTGTCGCATGTTGGGTTGTTCTTTTATTTTGGCGCCGTAGTCGGGCCATGAGTGTTTGGTTGATGTAATGCTATTTATGTACTTTGATTGACGTGGCGAGTGTAAGCCAACTATGTATCTCCCCTTTTATTATCTATATATTACATGGGATGTTGTGAAGATTGCCTAACTTGCGACATTGCTTTCAATGCGGTTATGCCTCTAAGTCGTGCCTCGACACGTAGGAGATATAGCCGCATCGAGGGCGTTATAGCAGTGTGTCCAACGCCGCAGAGTTCTTTCGAGCCAAAGAAGGGAGCTCCACGGAGAAATTGTTCTGGTCGCAGTATCTTGCGCGAGAGCATCCCGTGCCCTTCACCGATCAGCTGAAACAGCTGGTGGAGCTGCATCGAGGGCGTTATAGCAGTGTGTCCAACGCCGCAGAGTTCTTTCGAGCCAAAGAAGGGAGCTCCACGGAGAAATTGTTCTGGTCGCAGTATCTTGCGTGAGAGCATCCCGTGCCCTTCACCGATCAGCTGAAACAGCTGGTGGAGCTGCATAAGGTGGCCGAGCTAGCCATGAAGGATTTGATAATCCGGCTATGGCTAGCCGAAGCTATGCCCATCAGCTACTTCGGGCTCATGAAGTGGCTGGTGAACGCCTGTCCTCAGCTGGATGTCGTCAAGTGATCGGCCTGCATTGAAGGTGCACGCATGGCCTTCGCCCGCTGCGAGATGTGGTGGGCGAAGATGGACACCGTCGAGCTGACCAAGGGGCCGTCGGAGGGCAAGGAGCACCACACACCCGAGCTCTATTTTGCAGATGTCCTAGAGGGGTCTTGCATTGTAGCAACACAGTGTGCGCATGACACTATCTTTGAATGAATGTATTCAAGTTCCTTCTACCTTGTATGATAGAACAAAGCGGGTTTGCAATATAATGCTTGTTATGTTTTTAAATTTTTCCTCCTGTGCGGCCGTGTTATGTGAAATCTGAGGGGTTTCCAGTCGTCGGCTTCTTCCCCCACATAGGTATTACGGAGGTGTTCGGGATGGAATATAAACAATCTTGATCCAATTATATGATCCTTGAAGGAGTTGTTTAGTGCAACGAACCAGACAATCAGACTATGCGGCGTTAACACCCTCACTTAGTTATACGTCTCCAACGTATCTATAATTTTTGATTGCTCCATGCTATATTATCTTCTGTTTTGGACATTATTGGGCTTTATTATCCACTTTTATATTATTTTTGGGACTAACCTATTAACCGGAGGCCCAGCCCAGAATTGCTGTTTTTTTGCCTATTTTAGGGTTTCGAAGAAAAGGAATATCAAACGGAGTCCAAACGGAATGAAACCTTCAGGAACGCGATTTTTGGAATGAACAAGATCCAGGAGACTTGGACCCTACGTCAAGGAACCAATAGGGAAGCCACGAGGTAGGGGGCGCGCCTACCCCCCCAGGCGTGCCCTCCACCCTCATGGCCCCCCTGTTGCTCCACCGATGTACTTCTTCCTCCTATATATACCTACATACCCCCAAACAATCAAATACGGAGCCAAAACCCTAATTCCACCGCCGTAACTGTCTGTATCCACGAGATCCCATCTTGGGGCCTATTCCGGAGCTCCGCCGGAGGGGGCATCGATCACGGAGGGCTTCTACATCAACACCATAACCTCTCCTATGAAGTGTGAGTAGTTTACCTCAGACCTTCGGGTCCATAGTTATTAGCTAGATGGCTTCTTATCTCTTTTTGGATATCAATACAAAGTTCTCCCCCTCTCTTGTGGAGATCTATTCGATGTAATCTTCTTTTGTGGTGTGTTTGTTGAGATCGATGAATTATGGGTTTATGATCAAGTTTATCTATGAACAATATTTGAATCTTCTCTGAATTCTTTTATGTATGATTGGTTATCTTTGCAAGTCTCTTCGAATTATCAGTTTGGTTTGGCCTACTAGATTGATCTTTCTTGCAATGGGAGAAGTGCTTAGCTTTGGGTTCAATCTTGCGGTGTCCTTTCCCAGTGACAGTAGGGGCAGCAAGGCACGTATTGTATTGTTGCCATCGAGGATAGCAAGATGGTTTTTTTATCATATTGTATGAATTTATCCCTCTACATCATGTCATCTTGCTTAAAGCGTTACTCTGTTCTCTTGAACTTAATACTGTAGATGCATGCTGGATAGCGGTCGATGTGTGGAGTAATAGTAGTAGATGCAGGCAGGAGTCGGTCTACTTGTCTTGGACGTGATGCCTATATACATGATCATAACTAGATATTCTCATAACTATGCTCAGTTTTGTCAATTGCTCAACAGTAATTTGTTCACTCACCGTAAAATATCTATGCTCTTGAGAGAAGCCACTAGTGAAACCTATGGCCCCTGAAAACCACAAGTATAGGGGATCGCAACAGTTTTCGAGGGTAGAGTATTCAACCCAAATTTATTGATTCAACACAAGGGGAGCCAAAGAATATTCTCAAGTATTAGCAGCTGAGTTGTCAATTCAACCACACCTAGAAACTTAATATCTGCAGCAAAGTATTTAGTAGCAAAGTAATATGATAGTAGTGGTAACGGTAGCAAAAGGTAATAGTAGCAAAAGTAGTGTTTTTGGTATTTTGTAGTGATGATAGCAATAGCAACGGAAAAGTAAATAAGCGAAGAACAATATATGGAAAGCTCGTAGGCAATGGATTGGTGATAGAGAATTATGCCGGATGCGGTTCATCATGTAACATTCATAACCTAGGGTGACATAAAACTAGCTCCAATTCATCAATGTAATGTAGGAATGTATTCCTAATATAGTCATACGTGCTTATGGAAAAGAACTTGCATGACATCTTTTGTCCTACCCTCCCGTGGTAGCGGGGTCCTTACGGAAACTAAGGGATATTAATGCCTCTTTTTAATAGAGTACCGGAACAAAGCATTAACACATAGTGGATACTAGGGATCAAACCCTAACAAAACTAACTCGATTACATGACAAATCTCATCCAACCCATCACCGTCCAGGAAGCCTACGATGGAATTACTCACGCACGACGATGAGCATCATGAAATTGGTGATGGAGGATGGTTGATGATGATGATGGGGACAGATTCCCCTCTCCGGAGCCCCGAACGGACTCCAGATCAGCCCTCCCGAGAGGTTTTAGGGCTTGGCGGCGGCTCCGTATCATAAAACACGATGAATCCTTCTCTCTGAATTTTTTCTCCCCGAAAGCAAATATATAGAGTTGGAGTTGAGGTCAGAGGAGCTCCAGGGGGCCCACGAGGTAGGGGGTGCGCCCCCCACCCTCGTGGCTAGGGTGTGGGCCCCCTGGTCTTCATCTTTTGCAAGGATTTTTTATTATTTCCAAATAGACATTCCGTGAAGTTTCAGGTCATTCCGAGAACTTTTGTTTCTGCACATAAATAACACCATAGCAATTCTGCTGAAAACAATGTCAGTCCGGGTTAGTTCCATTCACATCATGCAAGTTAGAGTCCAAAACAAGGGCAAAAGTGTTTGGAAAAGTAGATACGACAGAGACGTATCAACTCCCCCAAGCTTAAACCTTTGCTTGTCCTCAAGCAATTCAGTTGACAAACTGAAAGTGATAAAGAAAAACTTTTACAAACTCTGTTTGCTCTTGTTGTTGTAAATATGTAAAACCAGCATTCGAGTTTTCAGCAAAGATTATAAACTAACCATATTCACAATAACGCTTAGGTCTCATGTTTACTCATATCAATGGCATAATCAACTAGCGAGCAATAATAATAAATCTTGGATGACAACACTTCCTCAAAACAATCATAATATGATATAACAAGATGGTATCTCGCTAGCCCTTTCTGAGACAACAAAACATAAATGCAAAGCACCTTTAAAGATCAAGGACTGACTAGACATTGTATAGGTGCCAGAACTCGGTTTTGAAATAGAGGTGAATAATATTTTGAGCGGTATACTTTCATTGTCAACATAACAACCAAGAGATGGCGATGTCTTCCATGCTACACACATTATAGGCGGTTCCCAAACAGAATGGTAAAGTTTATACTCCCCCTCCACCAACAAGCATCAATCCATGGCTTGCTCAAAACAACGAGTGCCTCCAACTAACAAGAGTCCTAGGGGGAGTTTTGTTTGCAATTATTTTGATTTAGTTTGCATAAAGCATGGGACTGGGCATCCCGGTGACTAGCCATTTTCTCGTGAGTGAGGAGCGGAGTCCACTCCTCTTGAGAATAACCTGCCTAATATGGAAGATACGGACAGCCCTAGTTGATACATGAGCTATTCAAGCATACAAAACAGAATGTTTATTTGAAGGTTTAGAGTTTGGCACATACAAATTTACTTGGAACGGCAGGTAGATACCGCATATATGTAGGTATGGTGGACTCATATGGAAAAACTTTGAGGTTTATGGGATTGGATGCACAAGCAGTATTCCCGCTTAGTACAGGTGAAGGCTAGCAAAAGACTGGGAAGCGACCAGCTAGAGAGCGACAACAATCATGAACATGCATTAAAATTAATCAACACCGAATGCAAGCATGAGTAGGATATAATCCACCATGAACATAAATATCGTGAAGGCTATGTTGATTTTGTTTCAACTACATGTGTGAACATGTGCCAAGTCAAGTCAATTAAATCATTCAGAGGAGGATACCACCCTATCATACCACATCACAACCATTTTAATAGCATGTTGGCACGCAAGGTAAACCATTATAAGCTCCTAGCTAATCAAGCATGGCACAAGAAACTATGATCTCTAGTTGTCATTGCAAACATGTTTATTCATAATAGGTTGAATCAGGAACGATGAACTAATCATATTTACAAAAACAAGAGAGGTTGAGTTCATACCAGCTTTTCTCATCTCAGTCAGTCCATCATATATCGTCATAATTGCCTTTCACTAGCACGACTGAACAATGTGGATAATAATAATAGTGCATGTGCATTGGACTAAGCTGGAATCTGCAAGCATTCAATAAACATGAGAAGAAAAGGCAATATGGGCTCTTTTGTCAGATCAACAATAATGCATATAAGAGCTGCTACAACAATTTAATTATGGTCTTCTCCTATCGACCCCCAAAGAAAAGAAATAAAACTATTTACACGGGAAAGCTCCCAACAAGCAAATGAAGAACAAGAAATCTTTTTGGGTTTTCTTTTTAATTACTACTACAAGCATGGAAAGTAAACTAATTAAAAGCTATAACTATTTTTTTGGTTTTTCTTAAGGTTTAATAAACACACAAGAAGAAAGCATAAAAGGGAAAATAAACTAGCATGGATGATACAATGATAAAGTATGAGCACCGACATCTACCAATGAGTGCGTGAACATGAATATAATGTCGGTGGGAAATACGTACTCCTCCAAGCTTAGGCTTTTGGCCTAAGTTGGTCTATGGCCACGGCTAGCCTGGCGGATATCCATAATAAGAGTTGGGGCCATACTGAGAAGAAGAAGACTCCGACTGCCACTGGTTGGCAATCATTTCCGGATCCCAATGGTAATTAGACTGTCGTGGAGGATCAACTTGTGGTTCTGGCTCTGGCTCTGTGGCTGATGTAGGGTTCCGGTAGGCGTGAATAGCCTCTAACGGAACAAGGTACTAGCCTGCAGATAAATCAAACAAGGAAGGAGCAGGCATGGTAATAGTCTCAGGATGATGTTTATGAAAGAACAATTTGTATTTAAGCTCCCCTTCCCTATTCTTAACAATAAAGTCGTGTGCCACCATACTCTTATAATCTAAATAAATAGGAGGCAATAATTTTTCTTCCTTCTCATAATTCCTAATAGGTATGTTAAAATGTGCAGCTAGGCGTGAAGCATAGATGCCTCCAAAGATGGGGCCCTTTGTACGGTTCAGACTTAACTGTTTAGCAATAATACCGCCCATACTAACAGAGTTATCACATAATAAACCATGGAACAAAATAGTAATATCAGGAACACTAAGGTTTCCACAGTTTCCGTGACCAATTAAGCAACGACTAGCAAATATTGCAAAGTAGCATAAAACAGGAAAATGTATGCTAGTGATTCGTGCATCGCAAACCTTCCTCGTTTCCCCTACAGTGATGGTATCAATAAACCCATCCACATCGCCGCAATGTGGTTCCTCTATTGTGCCCTTGAAAGGGATCAAACAAACCCGACAAAAATCGTAAAGTGACATCTCCTTATGCTCATCATATAAATAAAACTCCACCGTAGGTGGTGAGCTCCTAGCATGGAAATGAAAGTTTTGCACAAAGATATTGGTGAGTAAGAGATACTGTGCGTGTTGGTCGTGGAGGAAGGCGGTGAGGCCTGCATTCTCAGCCAATTCATAAAATCATCATAAATCCCGGCTGCTCTCAAGAAATCATCGGAAGGCCATTCACACGGCCGAACCTCCACGGTGCGAGGCAGATTATATTTGGGCCTCTCAGCTTTTTCATTTTGCTTTTCCTTCGAGCTTCGGCTCGATGAGCCCCTCAAAAATCTCTTCATTATTTTCTGAAAAATTCTGAAATTTTTAGTAACTTCAAACAAAAGTGAACCAAGCTCAACAAAATTGATAGCAACAACTCCTACAAGTTCCTAGAGCCTATATCATGCATTAGAACTACTTTTGACCATATAAATTTGACATGCAAGCTCAAGAACATGGTCACCTAGGCAGCACAAATTTGCAATGAATAAAGCACTAGAACAAAAACTAATTGGACCAATGGAGGAGTCACAAACCAAGGATCAATCTCCCCAAGCAGTTTTGTAAGAGGTGCTTTGAGCAAGGAGATCAAAAATCGCAGCAAAATGAGCTAGAGCTAGATATTCGTGTTTGTGGGAGGAAGAAGAAGTGTGTGGGTGCAGGAATAAGTGGAGGAGGGCCACCATGGGCCCATGAGGCAGGGGCGCGCCCAGGGGGGTAGGGCGCGCCCTCCACCCTCATGGCCAGGTGGATGCCCCTCCTGTTGTGTTCTCAGTGCCAAATATTCTCAAATACTCCAGAAAAAAATCATATTTAAATTTCAGGCCATTTGGAGAACTTTTATTTTCCGGGTATTTTTATATTGCACGGATAATTCAGATAACAGACAAAAAAGCACTATTTTTTATTTTATTTAATATAAATAACAAAAAGTAAGAGGAGGGTACAGAAGGTTGTGCTTTCTAGTTTCATCCATCTCATGCTCATCAAAAGGAATCCACTAACAAGGTTGATCAAGTCTTGTTAACGAACTCATTCCGAATAACATGGAACCGGAGAAATTTCGAATAACACTATGTTACCTCAACAGGGATATGCACATCCCCAATAATAAGAATATCACATTTCTTCTTGACAGTAAGAAGAGCACATTCAAAACCTCCAAATATAATCGATGGAATTTTTCCAATAGAGTTGATACTATGAACTTGAGGTTGTTTCCTCAGAAAGTGTACTGTATGCTCATTACCATTAACATGAAAAGTGACATTGCCTTTAGTGCAATCAATAACAGCCCCTGCAGTATTCAGAAAGGGTCTTCCAAGAATAATAGACATACTATTGATACGTCCATTTTGCATCATGCTTTTATATCGATATTCATTGCATTATGGGCTGTTATTTCACATTATGTCACAATACTTATGGCTATTCTCTCTTATTTTACAAGGTTTACATAAGGAGGGAGAATGCCGACAGCTGGAATTCTGGGCTGGAAAAGGAGCAAATATTAGAGACCTATTCTGCACAACTCCAAAAGTCATGAAACTCCACGGAATACCTTATAATAAATAATGAAAAATCCTTGCCAAAGATGAAGACCAGGGGGCCACACCCTTTCCACGAGGGTGGGCCCCTCTAGGGCGCGCCCCTACCTCGTGGGCCCCCTGGTGGCTCTCCGATGAACATCTTCTGCTATATGAAGTCTTTCGTCTAGAAAAAATATTAGAAGCAACCTTTCAGGACGAAATTCCGCCGCCACGAGGCAGAACCTTGGCGGATCCAATCTAGAGCTCCGGCAGAGCTGTTGTGCCGGGGAAACTTCCCTCCCGGAGGGGGAAATCATCGCCATCGTCATCACCAACGCTCCTCTCATCGGGAGAGGGCGATCTCCATCAACATCTTCATCAGCACCATCTCATCTCAAAACCCTAGTTCATCTCTTGTATCCAATTCTTGTCTCCAAGTCCGGGATTAGTGCTAGTAGGTTGCTAGTAGTGCTAATTACTCCTTGTAGTTGATGCTAGTTGGTTTAATTGGTGGAAGATCATATGTTCAGATCCTTTATGCATATTATTACCCCTCTAATTATGAACATGAATATGCTTTGTGAGTAGTTACGTTTGTTCCTGAGGACAAGGGAGAAGTCTTGCTATTAGTAGTCATGTGAATTTGGTATTCGTTCGATATTTTGATGAGATGTATGTTGTCTAGCCTATAGTGGTGTTATGTGAACATCGACTACATAACACTTCACCATTATTTGGGCCTAGAGGAAGGCATTGGGAAGTAATAAGTAGATGATGGGTTGCTAGAGTGACAGAAGCTTAAACCCTAGTTTATGTGTTGCTTCATAAGGGGCTGATTTGGATACATATGTTTCGTGCTATGGTTAGGTTTACCTTAATACTTTTGTTGTAGTTGCGGATGCTTGCAATAGAGGTTAATCATAAGTGGGATGCTTTTTCAAGTAAGAACAACACCCAAGCACCGGTCCACCCACATGTCAAATTATCAAAGTACCGAACGCGAATCATATGAACGTGATGAAAACTAGCTTGACGATAATCCCATGTGTCCTCAGGAGCGCTTTTACTTATATAAGAGTTTGTCCAGGCTTGTCCTTTGCTACAAAAAGGATTGGGCCACCTTGCTGCAGTTTATTTACTTTTGTTACTTGTTGCTCGTTACAAATTATCTTATCACAAAACTATCTGTTACCACTTATTTTAGTACCTGCAGAGAATACCTTGCTGAAAACCGCTTATCATTTCCTTCTGCTCCTCGTTGGGTTTGACATTCTTACTTATTGAAAGGACTACGATAGATTCCCTATACTTGTGGGTCATCAAGACTCTTTTCTGGTGCCGTTGCCGGGGAGTGAAGCGCCTTTGGTAGGTGGAGTTTGGTAAGGAAAAATTTATATAGTGTGCTGAAATTTACTGTCACTTGTTACTATGGAAAGTAATCCTCTGAGGGGCTTGTTCGGGGTATCTTCACCCCGACCAGTAGAGCAAAGAGTTGCTCCTCAACCTACTGAACCTATTGAAAATGAATTTCCTTATGAGTATCCTTCGGGTATGATAGAAAAACTGTTAGCTAATCCTTTTACAGGAGATGGAACAAAGCATCCTGATGAACACCTAATATATGTGGATGAAGTTTGTGGATTATTTAAGCTTGCAGGTATACCCGATGATGTTGCTAAGAAGAAGGTCTTCCCTTTATCTTTGAAGGGAGACACATTGACATGGTATAGGCTATGTGATGATACGAGATCATGGAACTATAGAAGATTGAAATTGGAATTTCATCAAAAGTATTACTCTATGCATCTTGTTCATCATGACCGCAATTATATATATAATTTTTGGCCTCGCGAAGGAGAAAGCATCTCTCAAGCTTGGGGGAGGCTTAAATCGATGTTATATTCATGCCCCAATCATGAGCTCCCAAGAGAAACAATCCTTCAAAATTTTTATGCTCGGCTTTCTGAAAATAATCACACCATGCTCGATACTTCTTGTGCTGGCTTTTTTATGATGAAGACTATTGGATTTAGATGGGATTTATTGGATAGAATTAAACGCAACTCTGAAGATTGGGATCTTGACAAAGGTAAGGAGTCAGGTATGACACCTAAGTTTGATTGTGTTAAATCTTTTATGGATATCGATATTTTCCGTAAGTTCAGCACTAAATATGGACTTGATTTTGAGATAGTAGCTTCTTTCTGTGAATCTTTTGCTACTTATGTTGATCTCCCTAAGGAGAAGTGGTTTAAATATCATCCTCCCATAGAAGTAAAAGTAGCTGCACCAATTAAAGTTGAAGAAAAGACTGTCACTTATAATGATCCTATTGTTCCTACTTGTTATGTTGAGAAACCACCTTTCCCTGTTAGGATAAAGGATCATGCTAAAGCTTCAACTGTGGTTCGTAAAAGCAATATTAAAACATATACACCTCCTGAGCAAGTTAAAGTAGAACCTAATATTGCTATTGTTAAAGACCTCTTGTCTGATAATATTGATGGGCATGTTATTCAGTTCTGCGGTGAAACTTCTAGGATTGCTAAACCTTGTGCTAAAGGTAAACATAGACCTGTGGTAGGCGTGCCTGTTATTTCTGTTAAAATAGGAGAACATTGTTATCATGGCTTATGTGATATGGGTGCTAGTGCTAGTGTTATACCTTATGACTTGTATAAAGAAATCAAGCATGAAATTGCACCTGCTGAGTTAGAAGATATTGATGTCACAATTAAACTTGCTAATAGAGATACTATTTCAGCAGTGGGAATTGTTAGAGATGTTGAAGTCTTGTGCGGGAAAACTAAATATCCTGCTGATTTTCTTGTTCTTAGTTCCCCACAAGATAGCTTTTGTCCCATTATATTTGGTAGACCCTTCTTGAACACTGTTAATGCTAGGATAGACTGTGAAAAGAATGTTGTTACTATTGGCTTGGATGATATGACTCATGAATTTAATTTCTCTAAATTTAGTAAACAACACCGTGAAGAAGAATTGCCTAGTAAGGATGAAATTATTGGTCTTGCTTCTATTGCCATACCTCCTAGTGATCCTTTAGAACAATATTTGCTAGACCATGAGAATGATATGTTTATGAATGAAAGAAGGGAAATAGATGAAGTATTCTTTAAACAGGAACCTATTCTGAAACACAATTTGCCTGTTGAAATCCTAGGGGATCCCCCTCCACCTAGGGGTGATCCCGTGTTTGAGCTTAAACCGTTACCTGATAATCTTAAATATGCTTATCTTGATGAAAAGAAGATATATCCTGTTATTATTAGTGCTAACCTTTCAGAGCATGAAGAAGAAAGATTAGTGAAAACTCTGAAGAAGCACCGCGCTGCTATTGGATATACTCTTGATGATCTTAAGGGCATTAGTCCCACTCTATGTCAACATAAAATAAATTTGGAAGCAGATGCCAAACCAGTTCGTGATCCTCAACGACGTCTGAATCCTAAAATGAAAGAAGTGGTAAGAAAAGAAATACTAAAGCTTCTGGAGGCAGGTATAATTTATCCCGTTGCTAATAGTCAGTGGGTAAGTCCTGTTCATTGTGTCCCTAAGAAGGGAGGTATTACTGTTGTTCCTAATGATAAAGATGAATTGATTCCACACAGAATTATTATAGGTCATAGGATGGTAATTGATTTCTGAAAATTAAATAAGGCTACTAAGAAAGATCATTACCCCTACCTTTTATCGATCAAATGCTAGAAAGATTATGCAAACGTACACATTATTGCTTTCTAGATGGTTATTCTGGTTTCTCTCAAATACCTGTGTCGGCTAAAGATCAATCAAAGACTACTTTTACACCCCCTTTTGGTACTTTTGCTTATAGACGTATGTCTTTTGGTTTATGTAATGCACCTGCTACCTTTCAAAGATGCATGATGGCTATATTCTCTGACTTCTGTGAAAAGATTTGTGAGGTTTTCATGGACGACTTTTCCGTCTATGGGTCTTCTTTTGATGATTGCTTAAGCAATCTTGATCGAGTTTTGCAGAGATGTGAAGAAACTAATCTTTTCTTGAATTGGGAAAAGTGCCACTTTATGGTTAATGAGGGTATTGTCTTGGGGCATAAAGTTTCTGAAAGAGGTATTGAAGTTGATAAAGCCAAGGTTGATGCTATTGAAAAGATGCCGTGTCCCAAGGACATCAAAGGTATAAGAAGTTTCCTTGGTCACGCTGGATTTTATAGGAGGTTCATTAAGGACTTCTCAAAAATTTCTCGGCCTCTGACTAATTTATTACAAAAAGACATACCATTTGTCTTTGATGATGATTGTGTAGAAGCATTTGAAATACTTAAGAAAGCATTAGTCTCTGCACCTATTGTTCAACCACCTGATTGGAATTTACCCTTTGAAATTATGTGTGATGCTAGCGATTATGCTGTAGGTGCTGTTCTAGGGCAAAGAGTTGATAAGAAATTAAATGTTATCCATTATGCTAGTAAGACTCTAGACAATGCTCAATGAAATTATGCTACTACTGAAAAAGAACTTTTAGCAGTTGTATTTGCTTGTGCTAAGTTCAGAACTTATATTATTGATTCTAAAGTAACTATCCACACTGATCATGATCCTATTAAATATCTTATGGAGAAGATAGATGCTAAACCTAGACTTATTAGATGGGTTCTCTTGCTACAAGAATTTGATTTGCATATTGTTGATAGAAGAGGAGCTGAGAACCCCGTTGCAGACAACTTATCTAGGTTTGAGAATGTTCTTGATGACCCACTACCTATCGATGATAGCTTTCCTGATGAACAATTAAATGTCATAAGTACTTCTCGTAGTACTCCTTGGTATGTTGATTATGCTAATTACATTGTTGCTAAATTCATACCACCTAGCTTCACATACCAACAAAAGAAAAAGTTCTTCTATGATTTGAGACATTACTTTTGGGATGACCCACATCTTTGTAAAGAAGGAGTAGATGGTGTTATTAGACGTTGTGTACCTGAGCATGAACAGGAACAGATCCTACGCAAGTGCCACTCCAAAACTTATGGAGGACACCACGCGGGAGATAGAACTGCACATAAGGTATTGCAATCCGGTTTTTACTGGCCTACTCTCTTCAAGGATGCCCGTAAGTTTGTCCTATCTTGTGATGAATGTCAAAGAATTGGTAATATTAGTAGATGTCAAGAAATGCCTATGAATTATTCACTTGTTATTGAACCGTTTGATGTTTGGGGCTTTGAATATATGGGACCTTTTCCTGCCTCTAATGGATATACACATATTTTAGTTGCTGTTGATTACGTTACTAAGTGGGTAGAAGCTATTCCAACTAGTAGTGCTGATCATAACACTTCTATTAAAATGCTTAAAGAAGTTATTTTTCCGAGGTTTGGAGTCCCTAGATATTTAATGACTGATGGTGGTTCACATTTTATTCATGGTGCTTTCCGTAAAATGCTTGCTAAATATGACGTCAATGATAGAATTGCATCTCCATATCACCCATAGTCTAGTGGTCAAGTAGAATTGAGTAATAGAGAATTTAAATTAATTTTGCAAAAGACTGTCAATTGGTCTAGAGAATTGGTCCAAGAAACTTGATGATGCATTGTGGGCCTATAGAACTGCATATAAAAATCCTATGGGTATGTCTCCGTATAAAATGGTATATGGAAAAGCATGTCACTTACCTCTCGAACTAGAACATAAGGCATACTGGGCTATTAAAGAACTCAACTATGATTTCAAACTTGCTGGTGAAAAGAGGTTATTTGATATTAGCTCACTTGATGAATGGAGAACCCAAGCTTATGAAAATGCCAAGTTGTTTAAATAAAAGGTTAAAAGATGGCATGACAAAAGGATACAAACGTGTGAGTTTAATGTAGATGATTATGTACTGTTATACAACTCCCGTTTAAGATTTTTTGCAGGAAAACTTCTCTCTAAATGGGAAGGCCCCTATGTTATTGAGGAGGTCTATCGTTCCGATGCCATAAAAATCAACAACTTCGAAGGTGGTAAACGGTCAAAGAATCAAACATTATATCTCAGGTAGTCCCATAAATATTGAAACCAATATTATTGAAACCGTAACCCCGGAGGAATACATAAGGGACACTTTCCAGAACGTTTCAGACTCCGAAAAGGAATATGTATGTGGTACGGTAAGTAAACCGACTCCAAAACAATTTTTAAGGCAATATTTCTCCGTTTTGGAATATTTAGAAAAATAGAAAATTAAGTAGTAGTCCGGGAAGGACACGAGGGCCCCACGAGGGTGGAGGGCGTGCCCTACCTCCCTGGGCGTGCCCCCCTACCTCGTGAGCACCTTGTGTGCCTTCCGGACTCCGTTTTCTTGCATGATACGTATTTTTGTCAGTAAAAATTCACTATATATTCTCCCGAAGGTTTTGACTCCCGTATCACGCAAATATCCTCTGTTTTTGTTTCGAGCTATTGCTGCTGCAGATTAGAGCAAGATGTCTTCTCAAGAGTCAGTCGGGGAGAGCCGGGTATCTAATCCGGCACCGAAACCAAGGGCAAACAGCGACCCTGACCACTTTGGTCCAGCAACGGAGGAAGATATTGAGGCTGACTTAATGAGGGTAGATGCCATGGAGGATCAAGAAGTCACCTCTCGCTTCCGAGCTGGGTTCACGATGGGGGAACTACAGAGCTCAGCTATTCCAAACTCGGTTATCCCTTCCAATGTTAGATTTATTTCTTATGAAAATATGAAGAGGAGTGTCACTTGTTCTCCCGCAGCTATGAAACACCCTTGGGTGCAAGGAGCTTTAGCCGTCACAGGAAAGCTTTGTAAGGAAACAATGGACCTCAAGCAGCAAGTCAACAAGCTCGAGGAGGAGAATCGTATCCTGAGAGGAATCATCGCTAAGAATATTTCACGAACAACAAAGAAGGAGACATAATAACATGGGTATGGGCACTCCCCTTGGCAACAACCAAGCTTGGGGGAGGTACCCCGGTATCGTATCACAATCACAACTCCTATCTTTACCATTTTCCTTAGTTCGATCCTATTAGTAGTATTTTGATCTAGTAGAATAAAGTTTATGGCATGATCTAG
The DNA here is from genome assembly GCF_002162155.2 of Triticum dicoccoides. Classification (NCBI taxonomy): domain Eukaryota; kingdom Viridiplantae; phylum Streptophyta; class Magnoliopsida; order Poales; family Poaceae; genus Triticum; species Triticum dicoccoides. Next base: position 465,444,072 of record NC_041390.1, read on the forward strand.
TTTTGAGTTTTGCCTTATGATCTCCCTATGTAATCGAGTCCATGAGCTATATAATAAAGATTAGTATTGAGTCAAGGGCTTGATTTTCTTGCTATGATCTTGGGTGAATAAAATAAAAGAGAAAAAGAATAAGAAGAAACAAAAGTTCATATTTATCTTATTGATAGTAATGACTTCACATAGAAAGAGTGTGATGATTAAAAGTTGTTGGGAGTTGGCAGACATAGCTTTGGTCATCGTTGCAACTAATAGGAAGTAATAAGGAAAGCGAGGTTTCACATATAAATATACTATTATTGACATCTTTTATGATTGGGAGCACTCATCAAAATATGGCATGCTAAAGAGTTGATGTTGGACAAGGAAGACAATGTAACCGGTTATGTTTTCTTATATCTGAGATGAAGTATGTTGTCATGGATCATCCAACATGTTGAGCTTGCCTTTCCCCCTCATGCTAGCCAAATTCTCAGCACCAAGTAGAGATACTACTTGTGCTTCCAAATACCCTTAAACCAGTTTTGCCATGAGAGTCCACCATATCTACCTATGGATTGAGTAAGATCCTTCAAGTAAGTTGTCATCGGTGCAAAGCAATAAAAATTTCTCTAAATATGTATGATTAGTGTGGGAGAAATAAACTTTATACGATCTTGTGATGTGGAAGTAATAAAAGCGACGAACTGCATAATAAAGGTTCATATCACAAGGGGCAATATAAAGTGACGTTCTTTCGCATTAAGATTTTTTGCATCCAACCATAAAAGCGCATGGCAACCTCTGCTTCCCTCTGCGAAGGGCCTATCTTTTATTATTATCTTCTACCTTATGCAAGTGTCATGGTGATTTTCACCTCTCCCTTTTTCATTTTATCCTTTGGCAAGCCCAGCATGTTGGAAAGAGCCTGATATATATATCTAATTGGATGTAGGGGGGCATGAGTTATTATTGTTGACATTACCCTCGAGGTAAAAGGTTGTGGGGCGAAACTATAAGCCCCTATCTTTCTCTGTGTCCGATTAAAACTCCGTAACCACAAGGATTGCGCGAGTGTTAGCAATTATGAAGGACTAGATGATAGTTGAGTATGTGGACTTGCTTTTTAGCTCTGACATAGACTCTTTCTGATGTTATGATAAATTGCAATTGCTTCAATGACTGAGGTTATAGTTTGTTGGTTCTCAATAAGGTTTCTGATTCACACTTTTGCATTGTGAATAGATCATTACTTGAACATAAGTAATCATATGATAATATCTATGTATGTTGCTGTTATGAGAATAATCATGATGCCCTCATGTCCGTATTTTATTTTTATCGACGCCTCTACCTCTAAACATGGGGACATATTTATTGTTATCGGCTTTCGCTTGAGGACAAGCGAGGTCTAATCTTGGGGGAGTTGATACGTCCATTTTGCATCATGCTTTCATATTGATATTCATTGCATTATGGGGTGCTATTTCAGATTATGTCACAATACTTATGGCTATTCTCTCTTATTTTACAAGGTTTACATAAGGAGGGAGAATGCCGACAGCTGGAATTCTGGGCTGGAAAAGGAGCAAATATTAGAGACCTATTCTGCACAACTCCAAAAGTCCTGAAACTCCACAGAATACCTTATAATAAATAATGAAAAATCCTCGCCAAAGATGAAGACCAGGGGGTCCACACCCTTTCCACGAGGGTGGGGGGCGCGCCCCCTACCTCATGGGCCCCTGGTGGCTATCCGATGACCATCTTCTGCTATATGAAGTCTTTTGTCGATAAAAAAATCAGAAGCAACCTTTCGGGACGAAACTCCGCCACCGCGAGGCGGAACCTTGGCGGATCCAATCTAGAGCTCCGGCAGTGCTGTTTTGCCGGGGAAACTTCCCTCCCGGAGGGGGAAATCATCGCCATCGTCATCACCAACGCTCCTCTCATCGGGAGAGGGCAATCTCCATCAACATCTTCATCAACACCATCTCATCTCAAAACCCTAGTTCATCTCTTGTATCCAATTCTTGTCTCCATGTCCGGGATTGGTGCTAGTAGGTTGCTAGTAGTGTTAATTACTCATAGTAGTTGATGCTAGTTGGTTTAATTGGTGGAAGATCATATGTTCAGATCCTTTATGCATATTATTACCCCTCTGATTATGAACATGAATATGCTTTGTGAGTAGTTACGTTTGTTCCTGAGGACAAGGGAGAAGTCTTGCTATTAGTAGTCATGTGAATTTGGTATTCGTTCGATATTTTGATGAGATGTATGTTGTCTAGCCTATAGTGGTGTTATGTGAACGTCGACTACATAACACTTCACCATTATTTGGGCCTAGAGGAAGGCATTGGGAAGTAATAAGTAGATGATGGGTTGCTAGAGTGACAGAAGCTTAAACCCTAGTTTATGCGTTGCTTTGTAAGGGGTTGATTTGGATCCATATGTTTCATGCTATGGTTAGGTTTACCTTAATACTTATGTTGTAGTTGCGGATGCTTGCAATAGAGGTTAATCATAAGTGGGATGCTTGTTCAAGTAAGAACAACACCCAAGCACTGGTCCACCCACATGTCAAATTATCAAAGTACCGAACGCGAAATATGAACGTGATGAAAACTAGCTTGACGATATCCCCATGTGTCCTCGGGAGCGCTTTTCCTTATATAAGAGTTTGTCCAGGCTTGTCCTTTGCTACAAAAAGGATTGGGCCACCTTGCTGCACTTTATTTACTTTTGTTACTTGTTGCTCGTTACAAATTATCTTATCACAAAACTATCTGTTACCACTTATTTCAGTACTTGCAGAGAATACCTTGCTGAAAACCGCTTATCATTTCCTTCTGCTCCTCGTTGGGTTCAACACTCTTACTTATCGAAAGGGCTACAATAAATCTCCTATACTTGTGGGTCATCAACTATCCTCCTCGGGAATATCAAGAATAACAATGTCTGTTAAAATAGTAACGTTTGCAACCACAACAGGCACATCCTCACAAATACCGACATGTATAGCAGTTGATTTATCAGCCATTTGCAAAGATATTTCAGTAGGTGTCAACTTATTCAAATCAAGTCTACGATATAAAGAGGGAGGCATAACACTAACACCGGCTCCAAGATCACATAAAGCAGTTTTAACATAGTTTCTTTTAATGGAGCATGGTATAGTGGGTACTCCTGGATCTCCAAGTTTCTTTGGTATTCCACCCTTAAAAGTATAATTAGCAAGCATGGTGGAAATTTCAGCTTCCGGTATCTTTCTCTTATTTGTAACAATATCTTTCATGTACTTAGCATAAGGATTCATTTTAAGCATATCAGTTAATCGCATACGCAAAAAGATAGGTCTAATCATTTCAGCAAAGCGCTCAAAATCCTCATCATCCTTTTTCTTGGATGGTTTGGGAGGAAAAGGCATGGGTTTCTGAACCCATGGTTCTCTTTCTTTACCATGTTTCCTAGAAACAAAGTCTTCCTTATCATAACATTGATTCTTTGATTGTGGGTTATCAAGATCAACAACAAGTTCAATTTCTATATCATTATCAATACTAGGCTGAGCATCATCATGAACATTATCACTAGTTTCAGGTTCATTACCAGATTGTGTTTCAGCATCAGAAATAGAAATATCATTTGGATTCTCAGGTGTATCATCAATAGGTTCCCTAGGAGCATGCAAAGTCCTATCATTTTTCTTTTTCTTCCTTTTAGAAGGACTAAGTGCATCTATATTATTTCTCCGAGAATCTTGCTCAATTCTCTTAGGGTGGCCTTAAGGATACAAAGGTTCCTGATTCATTTTACCACCTCTAGTCATAACTCTAACAGCATTACCATTATCCTTACTATTCAATTCATTGAGTAAATCATTTTGAGCCTTAAGTACTTGTTCTACTTGAGTGGTAACCATAGAAGCATGTTTACTAATAAGTTTAAGTTCACCTTTGACATTAGCCATATAATCACCCAAGTGTTCAAGCATATTTGAATTGTATTTCAATTGTCTACCAAAATAAGCATTGAAGTCTTCTTGCTTAACCATAAATTTATCAAACTCATCTAAGCATGGGCTAGCAAACTTAGTAAATGGGATTTCAGCCTTATCATATATATATAGAGAATTTACCTTTACTACCTGTGTCGGGTTATCAAGACCATGTATTTCTTCAATAGGTAATGGATTAAGATCATATGTTTCTTCAATAAGCAGTAAATTAAGACCATGTATTTCTTCAAAAGGAGGTAAATTCTTAACATCTTCAGCTTTAATACCCTTTTCTTTCATAGATTTCTTTGCCTCTTGCATATCTTCAGGACTGAGAAATAGAACACCTCTCTTCTTGGGAGTTGGTTTAGGAATAGGCTTAGGAAGTGTCCAATTATTTTCATTTGTCAACATATTATTCAATAGAATTTCAGCTTCATCCAGTGTTCTTTCCCTGAAAACAGAACCAACACAACTATCCAGGTAATCTCTGGAAGCATCGGTTAGTCCATTATAAAAGATATCAAGTATTTCATTTTTCTTAAGAGGATGATCAGGCAAAGCATTAAGTAACTTGAGAAGCCTCCCCCAAGCTTGTGGGAGACTCTCTTCTTGAATTTGCACAAAATTATATATATCCCTTAAGGCAACTTGTTTCTTATGAGCAGGGAAATATTTAGCAGAGAAGTAATAAATCATATCCTGGGGACTACACACACAACCAGGATCAAGAGAATTAAACCGTATCTTAGCATCACCCTTTAATGAGAACGGAAATATTTTAAGGATATAAAAGTAGCGAGTTCTCTCATCATTAGTGAACAGGATGGCTATATCATTTAATTTAGTAAGATGTGCCACAATAGTTTCAGATTCATAGCCATGAAAAGGATCAGATTCAACCAAAGTAATTATATCAGGATCAACGGAGAATTCATAATTCTTATCAGTAACACAGATAGGTGAAGTAGCAAAAGCAGGGTCAGGTTTCATTTTAGCATTAAGAGATTGCTGCTTCCATTTAGCTAATAACCTCTTGAGTTCGTATCTATCTTTGCAAGCTAAAATAGCTAAAGCAACTTCTTTTTCAAAAACATAACCCTCAGGAATAACAGGTGATTCATATTCATTAGAGGGAGAGTCTTCATCATCACTTTCATCAATATTATCAGATTCAATATTTTCATTCTCTCTAACCCTAGCAAGTTGTTCATCAAGAAATTCACCAAGTGGCACAGTAGTATCAAGCATAGAAGTAGTTTCATCATAAGTATCATGCATAGCAGAAGTGGCATCATCAATAACATGCGACATATCAAAAAATAGCAGAAGCAGGTTTAGGTGTCACAAGCTTACTCAAAACAGAAGGTGAATCAAGTGTAGAGCTAGATGGCAGTTCCTTACCTCCCCTCGTAGTTGAGGGATAAATCTTGGTTTTTGGATCTCTCAAGTTCTTCATAATGATAAGCAGATATAAATCCCAAGTGACACAAAGAATAGAGCTATGCTCCCCGGCAATGGCGCCAGGAAATAGTCTTGATAACCCACAAGTATAGGGGATCGCAATAGTTTTCGAGGGTAGAGTATTCAACCCAAATTTATTGATTCGACACAAGGGGAGCCAAAGAATATTCTCAAGTATTAGTAGCTGAGTTGTCAATTCAACCACACCTGGAAACCTAATATCTGCAACAAAGTATTTAGTAGCAAAGTAATATGATAGTAGTGGTAATGGTAGAAAAAGTAGTGTTTTTGGTATTTTGTAGTGATGATAGCAATAGCAACGGAAGAGTAAATAAGCGAAGAACAATATATGGAAAGCTCGTAGGCAATGGATCAGTGATAGATAATTATGTCGGATGCGGTTCATCATGTAACAGTCATAACCTAGGGTGACACAGAACTAGCTCCAATTCATTAATGTAATGTAGGCATGTATTCCGAATATAGTCATACATGCTTATGGAAAAGAACTTGCATGACATCTTTTGTCCTACCCTCCCGTGGTAGCGGGGTCATTACAGAAACTAAGGGATATTAAGGCCTCCTTTTAATAGAGTACCAGAACAAAGCATTAACACATAGTAAATACATGAACTCCTCAAACTACGGTCATCACCGGTAAGTATCCCGATTATTGTCACTTCGGGATTAACGGATCATAACACTTAATAGGTGACTATAGACTTGCAAGATAGGATCAAGAACACTCATATATTGATGAAAACATAATAGGTTTAGATCTGAAATCATGCCACTCGGGCCCTAGTGACAAGCATTAAGCATAGCAAAGTCATAGCAACATCAATCTCAGAACATAGTGGATACTAGGGATCAAACCCTAACAAAACTAACTCTATTACATGATAAATCTCATCCAACCCATCACCGTCCAGCAAGCCTACGATGGAATTACTCACGCACGACGGTGAGCATCATGAAATTGGTGATGGAGGATGGTTGATGATGACGATGGCGACGGATTCCCCTCTCCGGAGCCCCGGACGGACTCTAGATCAGCCCTCCCGAGAGGTTTTCGGGCTTGGTGGCGGCTCCGTACCGTAAAACGCGATGAATCCTTCTCTCTGATTTTTTTCTCCCCGAAACACAATATATAGAGTTGGAGAGGCACCAGGGGGCCCACGAGGTAGGGGGCGCGCCCCCCACCCTCGTGGACAGGTGGTGGGCCCTCTGTTTTGGTTGTGTTTTTTGTGTTTAAATTAGTGTTTGTGCCAAGTAGAACCGTTGGGAAGACTTGGGGAAAGTCTTGTTAATCTTGCTGTAAAAAACAGAACCTTTAGCGCTCACAAGAACTGCTGCCATTTTTATTTGAAAAGTGCTATTTAGTTAATTCTTTTTGAAGATGATTAATAGATAAATTCCTCACGTCCAGCAATTTATTTTAGAATTTTTGGGGTTCCAGATCTTGCGCTAGCTACAGATTACTTCAGACTGTTCTGTTTTTGACAGATTCTGGTTTTCGTGTGTTGTTTGCTTATTTTGATGAATCTATGGCTAGTAAAATAGTTTATAAACCATAGCGAAGTTGGAATACAGTATGTTTAACACCAGTATAAATAAAGAATGAGTTCATTACAGTACCTTGAAGTGGTGTTTTGTTTTCTTTCGCTAACTGAGCTCACGAGATTTTCTACTTTAAGTTTTGTGTTGTGAAGTTTTCAAGTTTTGGGTAAGGATTTGATGGATTATGGAACAAGGAGTGGCAAGAGCCTAAGCTTGGGGATGCCCATGGCACCCCCAAGATAATATAAGGACACCTAAAAGCCAAAGCTTGGGGATGCCCCGGAAGGCATCCCCTCTTTCGTCTACTTCTATCGGTAACTTTACTTGGAGCTATATTTTTATTCACCACATGATATGTGTTTTGCTTGGAGCGTCTTGTATGATTTGAGTCTTTATTTTTTAGTTTACCACAATCATATTTGCTGTACACACCTTTTGAGAGACACACACATGATTCGGAAATTATTAGAATACTCTATGTGCTTCACTTATATCTTTTGAGTTATATAGTTTTGCTCTAGTACCTCACTTATATCTTTTAGAGCACGTCGGTGGATTTGTTTTATAGAAACTACTGATCTCTCATGCTTCACTTAGATTATTTTGAGAGTCTTAAATAGCAAGGTAATTTTCTTAAATAATTCTAATATTCTAGGTATACAAGATTAATAATAAATTCTCTTATGAGTGTGTTGAATACTATGAGAAGTTTGAAACTTGATGATTGTTTTGAGATATGGAGGTAGTGATATTAAAGTTGTGCTAGTTGAGTAGTTGTGAATTTGACAAATGCTTGTGTTGAAGTTTGTGATTCCCATAGCAGGCACATATGGTGAACCGTTATGTGATGAAGTCGGAGCATGATTTATTTATTGATTGTCTTCCTTATGAGTGGAGGTCGGGGACGAGCGATGGTCTTTTCCTACCAATCTATCCCCCTAGGAGCATGCACGTAATACTTTGCTTTGCTAACTTGTAGATTTTTGCAATAAGTATATGAGTACTTTATGACTAATGTTGAGTCCATGGATTATACGCACTCTCACCCTTCCACCATTGCTAGCCTCTCTAATACCACGCACCCTTCGCCGGTATCATACACCCACCATATACCTTCCTCAAAATAGCCACCATACCTACCTATTATGGCATTTCCATAGCCATTCCGAGATATATTGCCATGCAACTTTCCACCATTCCGTTTATCATGACACACTTCATCATTGTCATATTGCTTTGCATGATCATGTAGTTGACATTGTATTTGTGGAAAAGCCACCTGTCGGTGTCAAAACCGGCAGATCTCGGGTAGGGGGTCCCGAACTGTGCGTCTAGGCCGGATGGTAACAGGAGGCAGGGAACACTTTGTTTTACCCAGGTTCGGGCCCTCTCGATGGAGGTAATACCCTACTCCTGCTTGATTAATATTGATGATATGGGTAGTACAAGAGTAGATATACCACGAGATCAAGGAGGCTAAACCCTAGAGGCTAGCCTATGGTATGATTGTTGTGTATGGAGTTGATTGCCTACGGACTACAACCCTCCGGTTTATATAGACACCGGATAGGGTTAGGGTTACATAAAGTCGGTTACAATGGTAGGAGATCTGGAATATCCGCATCGCCAAGCTTGCCTTCCACGCCAAGGAAAGTCCCATCTGGACATGGGACGAAGTCTTCAATCTTGTATCTTCATAGTCCAGGAGTCCGGCTGAAGGTATAGTCCGGCTACCGAACACCCCCTAATCCAGGACTCCCTCAGTAGCCCCTGAACCAAGCTTCAATGACAACGAGTCCGGCGCGCAAATTGTCTTCGGCATTGCAAGGCGGGTTCCTCCTCCAAGTCCTTCATAGAAGATTGTTAACACCAATAGTAGTGTCCGGCTCTGCAAAATAAGCTTCCACATATTGCCATAGAGAGAATGATATAAACACAAATCAAATCTGCCGACGTATTCCGCAGTGCGTCATCACACTACAGCCAAGTCCTTCACTCGAATCGTTTTTACTTTTCCACCTCAGCATGTTTTGCGAGGCGGTTTCCTTGGCATGTCTTGTCAAAGCAGAGATCGCGTGCCCCCCTTTTACGGGATTCTCATCAATACGGACGTGGGTAACCCAATCGTGCCCGTAGCATGTTTTCTCGATTAAAGGCGAGTCCCAAACGGTTACGGGGAGGGCTCCTGGTATTCAACCTCTTATAAAGAGACCAAGGCCTTACTCCTTTTTTCTCAATCTCAAACGAGTTCGCCCGTCGCCTCGAGTTCCAACACCCTAGGCTCCAGATTCCAGGCGCTTCGGACCTTCGACAATGTCTGGTTCCGACCTTCAAGGCCGATGGATGCCCTCCTCCGTCACGGAGGAGGACGTGCTAAAGTTGAGAGAGGCTAAGTTCTTGACCGCCGAAATTCCGCATAGGTTGCCTGCTCAAAGGCATGGTATTCCCAGTCCCCAGCCCGGTGAGAGCGTAGTGTTCATGTCTCACTTCCTTTGGGGGTTAGGCTTCCCGATGGATCCCTTCGTGAGGGGGCTGCTGTTTTCTTATGGGCTGGAATTTCATGACTTAGCTCTGGAGTCCATCCTCCACATTTCCTCATTCATCATTGTGTGCGAAGCGTTCCACCATGTTACTCCTCACTTCGGATTATGGCTCAAGACTTTTGGAGTGGAGCCGAAGATGATCGAGGGACGGCACGTAGAGTGCGGAGGCACTGTCATAAGTAAGAATGTTGATACTCCATGGCCCGAGGGCTCCTTTCAAGAGGAGCTCAGCTTGTGGCAACGAGAATGGTTCTATATCACCGCTCCCAGGAGCGCCAAGTGGGTGGAGCCTCCTGCCTTTCACTCGGGTCCCCCCATCACGGCTAGCGTCATGGGTCAACAATGGATTAGATTGGGGGTTATCCAAAGACGTGCCCTTGTTGCAGGGCCACATCAGGGATCTCTTAGAAAGAGACCTCAACCTGGTCAAGGTGACGCAGGTCATGCTGATTCGCCGAACACTGCCCGGCAAACGTCACTCCCTTCGTCTGTGGGAGTTTAATCCGGAGGGACCACGAGCTCTCCAACATTTTATGGGCGCAACGCCCGTGGAGATGTATAAACTGTTCTTCGGATCACAAATGATGTGTCCGGATTTGACCGAGGACGTAGGCCTAAGCTGCAATCGCCCGGATACTCAAGTAAGCAACCTTGTGCCCGGACCTTCTATCCGTATAATTGTCATAAACTTGCCCCTAAAAGAGCCGTCCTTTTAAATAGGAGTGGATAGCGAAGGCAAAGCTGATCAGGTGTCCGGCTCCCCTTCCTGAAACCAGGCCGGATCCCGTGCTGGTCAGGATGCTGGAGATAATGCCTTTGGAGAGGGAGGACAAGGAAGCTATGGCCTCCTCGAAGGAGGCTGCTCCGAAGGGAGGAACCGACAATTCCTCTCCTAAGGGGAAGAAGAGAGCCGCCTCTGACGACCCGGAAACCATGGCCTCGAAACGAGGGAGAAAATCCTCGTTAGAGGGTCCGACGCCGGGGAGTTCCTCGGCCGGACTACGCCCTCAAGGGGATCATCCCTCCAGCGAGCCGTAAGTGGAGAAAAGATTTTCCTTTTGAGGGATGAGGGAAGTCCTTGATTTATATCTGAGAAGATTAACCAAACCTTTATCTTGTAGCTCGGACCTCAGCCCTTCTCAGCAGAGCTCGTCTTCGGGGGATATCCATCGGGAGATGATGGAGAGCGGGACGCCTCCCCCTGCCGTGCCGCCTAGCGAGGCAGGCGACCCTGAGGTGTCGTCACGGAGGGTTTCTCCACATCCGACAGGGGCGGAAGGTGGCTGTACGGCCCCCCGAGGTTCTCCGCGTCTGGCCTTCGAAAGAGGCCATAGGACAAGTCCGGCATCGTCTGGTGCACGGCCGGAGGAGCTAAAGATTCTGCTGGGGTGAGCTTCTATCTCAGAGGAGCACCGTGCATTGATGGGCACGGTGATTGAAAGGATTTCATCCGCAGAAAGCGGATTGCATGAGGCCGTCAAAAATTTACTGACGGGTTTTGAGGTACGTTAGATAATGTACACTTTTGTCAGTTGCGCATAAGTAAGATGCGCCTTGTGTAGATAGTAGCCCCTGAGACTCTGCGCGTTGTCCAGAAATGATGGCATGCAGAGGATCATAATCCCAGGTCTAAGATGTCGCTTTTGAATGTAGGTGGCGAGGTGTCCAGAATCAAGCCGAACTGATGATGTGGCCGAACTAAAGCGGCAACTGGATGTGGCAGATGCCGACATCGTGCTTGTCAACAAGCGGCTTGATGAGGCTCAAGGTATGTAATTCTTCGGGCGGCATCAGGTAAGAGGAGCTTCATGCTAGTGTCTTACAATGTGTGTGCTTGACGCAGATGGTACGGCCGCCATGGAGAATCTTAGGGCAGAACTTGCCCGAGCTAAGGAGCAAGCCAGAAAAAGCAATGCGGCTGTCGAGAAGGCCCTTGAAGAGCTGAGAGCCGAACAAGCTTCTCACTGCCGAAGCAAAGAAGAGATGGTCGAGAAGTTAAAGAGCGCTGCAGACCGTTGCAAACTTCTTGAGAAAGAAGACCGGGTGAGACAGACGGACTTAGAGAAGGCCGTTGCTGATGCCAAGGACGCTCGCTCTACGATGAGAGCTGCGAAGGAGGAGCTGCGTCAGGCCGAACATATTGTGGCTGGAAAGCCCTTTATGCTACGGAGGAAGTTTTGTGATCCGAAGTTTGCTCCGTTGGGCCAGATGTGGAGTGTGGAGGATACCTATCTGGATTTTGGCAGCGAGTGCTGCTGATGCGACCGAACACTTTCGAGATCAGAAAGATCGTGAAGTGGAAAAGCTTTTCCGGTCACAGTTTCACAATCCAGAGCGTCCACTGGCAGTGGATGATCGTTTGGCTCAATGGGCCGAACTGAATAGGTTGTCTGGACTCACCATGAAGTACGTCGTGGGTCACCTGTGGCCGGGGAGATCGAAGCCGAAGAGTTATTTCAGCTTGGTGCAGCAATTCCTTGACGTGGTGCCGCATATAAATGCAATGAAGAGGTCATCATGCATAGAGGGCGCTAGGATGGCTCTGCCCGTGTTAAGACATACTGGGTAGAGATGGAGACCACCGTTGTTGCGTCCCGAGATTCGGACAAAAGCCGAGTACCCTCCGAGCACTATTTTCAGGAAGTTCTTGAAGGCGCTCGTATAATAGAGACGCAGTGCCCGAAAGATGCTATGTTATGATAGCATATGTAATTATAAAGTAATATTTTGATAAACTGTAGTGGCCTTTTTTATACTTGTGCCTCCAAGTATTGGGAACACCTCCTGTGCGGCCGTTTTAAGATATATATATATATATATAGAATCTGAAAGATGGCAGTCGTTGGCTTCAGCCCCCACGCACATAGTGCGGGGGTGCTCGCAGAAGATGCATTTTCACACTTAACCCAACGTCTTGGT
>NC_041390.1:465456791-465601299 GCF_002162155.2 Triticum dicoccoides
TACATATGTACAGAATCTGAAAGATGGCAGTCGTTGGCTTTAGCCGCCACGCACATAGTGCGGGGGTGCTCGCAGAAGACACATTTTCACACTTAACCCAACGTCTTGGTCCTACAAAGGAGGTGATAGCGCAGCGGGCCAGGCAACCGGACTATAATGCTTTAACACTTTCACTTAGCCATAGGAGTTTGACAATGAGACTCTCTAGGTAGCTCCTTGGTGGCAACTGCGCTCGTCCGAATTCGGGGCGCGCATGTGCCTGACCGGGAAGCGGCCCTTCGTTAAAGCGGAGGAATCCGATAGATTCCGATAGGTCATCGAGTGGCTGACCAGTCTCACGCTACATCATGACAGTCAGTTTTCGGCTTTCTCTACTGAGGTGCTCGCCCGGCCGAACCGGGGGCACAATCGCAGTAGTTCTCCTGGTGCTACCTTCGCCGATAGAGCGGAACGTAAGGTAGCCGAACTCAGGAGCCGGGCAACCCAACGACCAAAGACATGATTCGGAGCTGATGCATATAATGCCAAAACTCGCGACGCCGAACACTCCCTAAGGTGTTCGGTGTTTATGGGTGCGGGCGAAACAACACTCTTTATTAAAAAAAGCCCCTAGTGTCCAGGTACGTGCAAAAATTCTGACGTGGCCACATGCCAAGACGCCAGCCTCCTCCTTGGTTATATCAGAAAGGAAAAAACCAGGGGATGTGTAGCAACAAGAGACAGTAAAAAAGGTTTACGCAGGGTCTTAATCTGAAAAGAATCCTATAGGACGGGTCCCTACTGCACGTCTGCGCCTGTGTCTCCGTTGTGCCGTATCCTGGACGGGCGCCGCACGACGTTCATCTGTAAAAGAGAGGAACTGAGTTGAAAATGGGTCGTGCTGAAAAAGTTTAAAATAAGCAAAGTATAAAGTAAGATATATAAGATTGAGCTTTATTGTCTCTTATTGTATATGCGTGGAGCCCCTAGTGCGGGGGTATATGGCTTCTAGGCCTGCATCAATGATAATTTTGCACCGAACTCGTCTATCCGCGTTTGTGGTCTTGAATGACCTATTTCGAAGTTTTTTGGCCGGTGAGGCCATTTTGCTGTGGGGCTGTCAAAGCGGCCGCACAGTCCTCCGCTTGGGGAGGCGCACTTTAGTGCTTCCCCTTCAAAGAGATGATGCCTCGTGGACCGGGCATCTTTGGCGTAAGAGATGCATAATGCGGTATTGCGTTAAAGCGAGCGAAAGCTTCACGTCCCAGTAGTGCTTGATAGCGACTTGAGAACGGGATGATATGGAAGGTCAGCTTTTCGCGGCGGAGGTTATCGGCAGAGCCGAATATGACTTCGAGCTGGAGAAAACCCATACAATGGGTGTCTGGACCCGGTATTACCCCTTGAAAGGAGGTTTTGCTGCGGCGGATTCTTGCTGGGTTTATCCCCATGTGCTGGATTGTATCCTGATATATCAGGTTTAGTCCACTGCCGCCGTCCATAAGGACATTTGAAAACTGGAGTCCGCCAATTATTGGATCGAGTATCAAGGCAGTCCAGCCTACATTTTTGATATTCCTAGAATAACCTAGATGATCGAAGATGATCGGTTTTGACAACCAGTGGCAGGACCCTTTGGGGATGGGCCGTGTGGTGCGTACCTTTACGGGCGCCGCACGTTTTGTTATGTGAAGTGAGTTCACTGTTTTTACTTCTTGTGGGAAGTTATTTTGTTTCCTGGTGCCCTGCTTTTGGGGTTCGTCCTCGTCTTCGCTTGGTGTGTCGAGCCCCTTGTGTTCGACATTGAGTCTGCCGGATTGTTTGAAAACCCAACAGTCTCTGTGGGTATGGTTAGCAGGCTTCCCGGGAGTACTGTGTATCTGACATATCCTGTCCAGGATTTTATTTAGGTTGGATGGATCATCCGTGTTATCCTGGGGGGGGGGCGATTTTTCCTGATTTTGTCGCGAGCCTTTGAATCCGGCATTGACTGCCATGCTCTTTGGACTTTTGTCCTTAGTCCAGCAACGGTCCTTGTTGCGTCGCGGTTTTCCGTTTCCATCCCTATTTTCGGATGTACTTGGGTTTCTGGGGCTGCACCTTGCCAACCAGCTGTCCTCCCCTGCACAAAAGCGGGTCATGGGGCTTGTTAGTGCGGCCATTGTTCTTGGCTTTTCTTGACCGAGGTGTCTGGTGAGCCATTCGTCTCAGATGTTATGCCTGAAAGCTGCTAAGGCTTCGGCGTCCGGATATTCGACTATCTGATTCTTTTTAGTGAGGAATCTATTCCAGAACTGCCGAGCTGATTCTCCGGGTTGTTGAGTTATGTGACTAAGATCGTCTGCATCCGGAGGGCGGACATAGGTCCCTTGAAAGTTTGCTCGGAAAGCATCCTCGAGCTCTTCCCAGCTTCCAATTGTGTTTTCGGGAAGGCTTTTAAGCCAACGCCGGGCTGGCCCTTTAAGCTTAAGGGGTAAATATTTTATGGCGTGGAGATCATCTCCTCTAGCCATGTGTATGTGGAGGATATAGTCCTCGATCCAAACTCCAGGGTCTGTTGTTCCATCATATGCCTCTATGTTTACGGGTTTGAATCCCTCTGGGAATCCATAGTCCAGGACCTCATAGGTGAAACATAGGGGGTGTGCGGCACCCCTGTATTTGGGTGTGACGGATTCTGATGATGGCTTCATAGCGTTGCTTACGAGAGCTTGCTTTCTTGGCCCATAAATGGACCTGACTGGGCCATGATGCGAATCCTTAAGTGGGTCGCATGCCGATTTAGGTGCGGCACCGCTTGCCGCTTTATCGGGTCGTCTATCCGACCGTGTGGCTTTTTCATTTTTTGAATGTGAGGGCTCTAGGGCCTCTTCGTCGAATTCAGGCAGTAGCTTTCTTTTCGAATAGCTTTTAGTGCGGCAACTGTCGCCGTACTTATCTGTGGTATTGATTACTTTGCTCCATCTAATCCGGAGTGCATCTTCCGCTGTTTTTAGCTTCCGCTTCTGCTTTTTAGGCTGCGTGCAGTTGCAACGAGCCTCTCGTGGAGATTCTTCTGCTCCATAGGTTTATTCGGCGTGAGGTCGTCCGGAATTCCGTTTTCACCGGAGGAGGGATGTTCGGTTTCTCTATCCGTGTTGCCCTGTTCGGAAGGTTGCTCTAAGGCCTGCTCGTCGTCTACCGGCTCGTCCTACTCTATGGCTGGGTTTTTGTTGAGGCGGGGCTTGGGTCGGCGTTTACGCCGATGCTTTGATTGCTTTTCGGGGGGTCGATCTCCCGTCCCATCCCCTTTTTCCTCGTTGTCGCTTCCTTTAGGGGTATCCACCATGTACACATCATGAGATGAGGTGGCTGTCCAATGCCCTATGGGCGTTGGTTCGTCAATAACTCGTGCATCGTCATCCATGCTGTCGATGTCTCCGGAGTCGAAGTTGAGCACGTCGTTTAAATTGTCGACAGTGGCTACCAAGTGGGTGGTGGGTGGGATTTGAATTTCTTCGTCATCTGTATCCCATCCTCGATGACCGTAGTTCGGCCAGGGCTCTTCTGATAAGGAGAGAGACTTGAGAGAGTTCAGGATGTCGCCACAAGGCGAGTGCTGAAAGATGTCTGCGGCGGTGAACTCCATTATCGGCGCCTAATCGGATTCGATTGGCAGGGGCGCGGGGGGTTCGGAGTCTGGGGAGGAGTCCGGATCCTCGAAGTCACGAGTCGTGCAGAGTGCGGGGCTAGCGTTCGGCTCGATCGCTTTCGGGATCGCAGCCCCCGAGGTGACGTCCAACCGCTCATCCTCAATTGGCGCAATAGGCTCCGCGTTAGGGGTCGGAACCGATGCGTGTGCGGCCTCCAGGACACTGTCCGAGGGCAGAGCTAGATCATGCCCCTCGAGATATTGCGGCGCGCTTGGCCGTGGCTCGAACCCGTCGAAGATCAAGTCTCCGCGGATGTCAGCCGTGTAGTTTAAACTTCCAAACCTGACTTGATGGCCAGGGGCGTAGCTTTCCATCTGCTCCAGGTGGCCGAGCAAGTTGGCCCGCAGAGCGAAGCCGCCGAAGACGAAGATCTGTCCGGGGAGAAAAGTCTCACCCTGGAACGCATCGTTGTTGATGATCAAAGGAGCCATCGGTCCTAAAGGCGACGACACAGAGGAACTCTCAATGAAAGCACCAATGTCGGTGTCAAAACCGGCGGATCTCGGGTAGGGAGTCCCGAACTGTGCGTCTAGGCCGGATGGTAACAGGAGGCAGGGAACACTTTGTTTTACCCAGGTTCGGGCCCTCTCGATGGAGGTAATACCCTACTCCTGCTTGATTAATATTGATGATATGGGTAGTACAAGAGTAGATCTACCACGAGATCAAGGAGGCTAAACCCTAGAAGCTAGCCTATGGTATGATTGTTGTGTATGGAGTTGATTGCCTACGGACTACAACCCTCCGGTTTATATAGACACCGGATAGGGTTAGGGTTACATAAAGTCGGTTACAATGGTAGGAGATCTTGAATATCCGCATCGCCAAGCTTGCCTTCCACGCCAAGGAAAGTCTCATCCGGACACGGGACGAAGTCTTCAATCTTGTATCTTCATAGTCTAGGAGTCCGGCTGAAGGTATAGTCCGGCTACCCGAACACCCCCTAATCTAGGATTCCCTCACCACCGTTCATAATTCTTTCATACATGTCACTCATGAGTCATTGCATATCCCGGTACACCACCGGAGGCATTCATATAGAGTCATATCTTGTTCTAAGTATCGAGTTGTAATTCGTGAGTTGTAAGAAAATAAAAGTGTGATGATCATCATTATTAGAGCATTGTCCCAGTGAGGAAAGGATGATGGAGACTATGATTCCCCCACAAGTCGGGATGAGACTCCGGACGAAAAATAAAAATAAAAATAAAAAAGAGGCCATAGAAAAGAGAGAGAAAAGGCCCAAATAAAAAAATGAGAGAAAAAGAGAGAAGGGACAATGCTACTATCCTTTTACCACACTTGTGCTTCAAAGTAGCACCATGATCTTCATGATAGAGAGTCTCCTATGTTATCACTTTCATATACTAGTGGGAATTTTTCATTATAGAACTTGGCTTGTATATTCCAATGATGGGCTTCCTCAAAATGCCCTAGGTCTTTGTGAGCAAGCAACTTGGATGCACACCCACTTAGTTTCTTTTTGAGCTTTCATATACTTATAGCTCTAGTGCATCCGTTGCATGGCAATCAGTACTCACTCACATTGATATCTATTGATGGGCATCTCCATAGCCCGTTGATACACCTAGTTGATGTGAGACTATCTTCTCCCTTTTTGTCTTCTCCACAACCACCATTCTATTCCACCTATAGTGCTATGTCCATGGCTCACGCTCAAGTATTGCGTGAAGATTGAAAAAGTTTGAGAACATTAAAAGTATGAAACAATTGCTTGGCTTGTTATTGGGGTTGTGCATGATTCGAATACTTTGTGTGGTGAAGATGGAGCATAGCCAGACTATATGATTTTGTAGGGATAACTTTCTTTGTCCATGTTATTTTGAGAAGACATAATTGCTTAGTTAGTATGCTTGAAGTATTGTTATTTTTATGTCAATATTAAACTTTTGTCTTGAATCTTTCGGATCTGAATATTCATGCCACAATTAAGAAGAATTACATTGAAATTATGCCTAGTAGCATTCTACATCAAAAATTCCGTTTTTTGTCATTTACCTACTCGAGGACGAGCAGGAATTAAGCTTGGGGATGCTTGATACATCTCCAACGTATCTATAATTTTTGATTGCTCCATGCTATATTATCTTCTGTTTTGGACATTATTGGGCTTTATTATCCACTTTTATATTATATTTGGGACTAACCTATTAACCGGAGGCCCAGCCAGAATTGCTGTTTTTTTTTGCCTATTTTAGGGTTTCGAAGAAAAGGAATATCAAACGGAGTCCAAACGGAATGAAATCTTCGGGAACGTGATTTTCGGAATGAACAAGATCCAGGAGACTTGGACCCTACATCGAGCAACCAACAGGGAAGCCACGAGGTAGGGGGCGCGCCTACCCCCCAGGAGCGCCCTCCACCCTCGTGGCCCCCCTGTTGCTCCACCGACGTACTACTTCCTCCTATATATACCTACGTACCCCCAAACAATCAAATACGGAGCCAAAACCCTAATTCCATTGTTGTAACTTTCTTATCCACGAGATCCCATCTTGGGGCCTGTTCCGGAGCTCCGCTGGAGGGGGCATCGATCACGGAGGGCTTCTACATCAACACCATAGCCTCTCCGATGAAGTGTGAGTAGTTTACCTCAGACCTTCGGGTCCATAGTTATTAGCTAGATGGCTTCTTCTCTCTTTTTGGATCTCAATACAAAGTTCTCCCCTCTCTTGTGGAGATCTATTCGATGTAATCTTCTTTTGCGGTGTGTTGTTGAGATCGATGAATTGTGGGTTTATGATCAAGTTTATCTATGAACAATATTTGAATCTTCTCTGAACTCTTTTATGTATGATTGGTTATCTTTGCAATTCTCTTCAAATTATCAGTTTGGTTTGGCCTACTAGATTGATCTTTCTTGCAATGGGAGAAGTGCTTAGCTTTGGGTTCA
This sequence comes from Triticum dicoccoides, assembly GCF_002162155.2. Lineage (NCBI taxonomy): Eukaryota > Viridiplantae > Streptophyta > Magnoliopsida > Poales > Poaceae > Triticum > Triticum dicoccoides. Next base: position 465,463,377 of record NC_041390.1, read on the forward strand.
ATCTTGCGGTGTCCTTTCCCAGTGACAGTAGGGGCAGCAAGGCACGTATTGTATTGTTGCCATCGAGGATAACAAGATGTTTTTTTTATCATATTGCATGAATTTATCCCTCTACATCATGTCATCTTGCTTAAAGTGTTACTCTGTTCTCTTGAACTTAATACTCTAGATGCATGCTGGATAGCGGTCGATGTGTGGAGTAATAGTAGTAGATGCAGGCAGGAGTCGGTCTACTTGTCTTGGACGTGATGCCTATATACATGATCATACTTAGATATTCTCATAACTATGCTCAATTCTGTCAATTGCTCAACAATAATTTGTTCACCCACCATAAAATATCTATGCTCTTGAGAGAAGCCACTAGTGAAACCTATGGCCCCCGGGTCTATCTTCATCATATTAATCTCCCAACAGTTAGTTATTTCCTTTGCTTTTATTTTATTTTGCATCTTTATCATAAAAATACCAAAAATATTATCTTACCATATCTATCAGATCTCACTCTCGTAAGTGACCGTGTAGGGATTGACAACCCCTTATCGCGTTGGTTGCGAGGATTTATTTGTTTTGTGTAGGTGCGAGGGACTCGCGCGTAGCCTCCTACTGGATTGATACGTTGGTTCTCAAAAACTGAGGGAAATACTAACGCTACTTTGCTGCATCACCCTTTCCTCTTCAAGGGAAAACCAACGCAGTGCTCAAGAGGTAGCACTTAGCCATAGGAGTTTGACAATAAAAACATGGGCGCAGCCCCTAGTATCCGAGCTAGAGTGTTGCAAGCGTCTAATCAGGAAGTATCGATCCTTCATGTGATGCAGAAGAAATATCCAATGATTTGCAACCTCCGAACAGCTGACCGACTCTCGCGGCATCATGATAGTCAGTTTTCGGCTTTTCTGCTGAGGTGCTCCTTTGGATAAACCAAGGCACAATCGCAGTAGTTCTTCCTTTACTACCTTAGCCGATATAGCGGAACGTAAGGTAGCAAGTACAGGAGCCGGGCAACCCAACTATTGACCAAAGACATGATTCGAAGCCAATGCATATAATACTAAATTCGGGGTGCCGAATTATACTTATAAAAAGTGTTTGGACTTTTGTTGCCGTAGTGTGGGGTGCTATGAAACCCCTGGCAAACATCAAACGTACCAAATTGTACGGGTGCTACCTGATAGGGTTACCCACAGGGGAGGAAGAAACAGAAGAAAAAAGGAAAGAAAGAAAACAGAAAAGGTGCAAAGGTGATAAACTGGGGCTTTAAAGCTCCAGCCGCAAATTGTTTCCATTGTAATTTGATTAATACGTCGAGGCGCATTGATACAAGTAGTGTGATAAGCAACATGATATTTAATATGCCAAAAACCAAGGGAGAGCTGCATGTGGGTCCTGAAAAATAGGTAGAGTGATTGTTAACGAAACCACCTTGAAAACCCCCGACCAAGAGAGGGACAGACCAGCCCACGAGGGGCTGGTGCGCCCCCATATAGGCCGAAATAGGAGTAGAAGGAAAGAGGGGAAGGCAGAAGGAAAGGGGAGGATTTGGCCTCCCCCTTCCTTCCCTCCCCCTCTCTCTTTCCTTTCCCCTCTGGTTAATAAGGAGGGGGGTGCCGGAGTTCTGGGAACGGGGGTCCCCAGACTTGCCTGCCTGCGGCCCGCGGCGTGGCTCCCCCAGCGGCCCTGTACGGCCCATCTTCACCCGCAAACACCCAAGACCCTCGCGAGGGGCCAAGCCTCGCGAGGCGGACGATGCAATACCTCCTCAGGGGCGGCCTCACTAGGCTGGCTCGCGAGGGGTGGAGAGATCAAGGCAAGGCGAACCTCGTGAGGTTCCAATGACGCAAGCTATGACGATCAAGACCAGGCGGGCGCCAGCACCCACAGCGTCCTTGTTTCCTCTTTGGTGTTAAGGAGGCAAGCGCAGGTGAGGAGTTCCAAGGCATCAGAGAAAGGTTTCCATATCGGTGCAACAAGACCAAGACCAGCAGGACGGTAGGACGGAGGTCACCATGGAGCCCAAGACGGCGTCACCACCAGAGCCTTTGGCAGGCGAAGACTACTTTTGTCAGGATAACTTGTACTAGTTGTCTCCCTTCGAATTTGGCCATTGTGGGATCCCTTCCCACTCAATATTTGGGAAGAGGACCAGGGCCTCTATAAATAGGACTAGCCCCAACCATAGGGAGGCATCTGATCTTGGATCGGGGCCATTCCATCCTTAGCCTCACACAAGCTCACCAAGCACAAGAACACCTCTCCTTAGGAGGCTGTTCTTCCCTTGTAACTGTTCATCCACCACCCAAGAGGCAATCCACCACACCACACTGGAGTGGGGTACTACACCACAACGGTGGCCCGAACCAGTATAAATCTTGTGTCTCGTGTTCTTTGGGTTCGTCGAGAGAGGCCGTGAGATCATTGAGTGTGCGAGCTAGAGAGGGGGGAGATCTTCATGCACACCCCAGTGTTCGAACCTCAAGGGTTTTTGCCGGAACCCGAAATCCGACATTTGGCGCGCCAGGTAGGGGTGCGCCGAGGCCTTCTTCTTCGTCGACCCACGCTTCGTCACTCCACCAAGCTCATGGCTGACGACCGCTGGGCTCGCGCAGAGCACCGGGCCTCTATCGTCGCCCGTGTCGCTCAGACGGCCCCAGTAGGAAGGCCTCCCCGTCATTCTCTGTCACCCGCCGCCAACGCCGTCACCGCTCCGGCGGCAAACTAGCAGCAAACCTCTTTGCTGTATTCCTCTGTGCACCGTGACGGCCACACCGCCACCCCATCACTGACTCCGGCCGGCTCGTCATCTCACGCTCGCCGCACGCCCACGAATGCGCAGGCCGCGCTGCTCATGGCACGCAAGCTCCTGCACTACCATCCAGTCGACGACCTCTACAAGGACTGGCTGGACTGCATCACGGAGCTTGTCAGCGCCGCGGGAGGCTCTCCTACACCGTCCCTCTCGCTGCCTCTCCCGCCCCCAGCTGCGGGCGACGTGGCTCACGAAGCGCCTCCGCCTCCTCCGCAATAAGATGTCACCCTTGCACCATGGCATGCTTCTCAGGGAGCACCTCAGCCTCCCCTGCGTCAAGACGGCATCCTTGCTCCAAGATGCATGGCCCAACGGCGACCCACCACGCCACATGCCCACGCACAAAGAAAGAAGCTGCCAAGGGATTCCCCATCCATGAGGAAACGCTCCACCACTCCCAGCTCCGCTGCACCAGGATTGCTTGCTGTGACAGGTCCATGCGCCGCGTGCCGCGGCGACGCAGGGGCACCACGACCAAGCTCTGCCTCCATGACGACCCACGGCGGCCACGGTGGGCTGCCACGCCTTCACTCCGGAGTTGCGTTGCGTCGTCTGACTGGGCATGTTCAAGCCAGATCTGCCTCCTCGCTACGATGGCAACCCCGACCCTGCGGAGTTTCTGCAGCTCTACGAGCTGAGCATCAAAGCGGCCAACGACGACGAAAAGGTCATGGTGAACTGGTTTCCCATGGCTCTCAAGGACGGTGCCCGCTGAGGGACTGTCATGGGCCGGACTGCAATAACATGATTAACCATATTAATGCCATAGAGTGAAGAGGCCGGATAAATAAATGAGTGTGGGTTCTTAGTACTCACGATGCTGCCAGGGGCTTAGTCCGGGGGCTTCGCTCCGAGCTGCTGTCGACGTCCCATGCGGAGTTATCCACTAGGGGCCTTCCCCCCCTCTTGGGCGCCTCCGCCTCCAGACTTGTGGCGGCCGCCCTCTTCTTTCTCCCCCCATCAGGGGGAGAGTTGCTCTCCTCCTCCTCCTCCTCCTCGTTGTCGCCGTCTTCGGCGGTGGAGGAACGGGTCTTGTCTTCGGACATCATGTCCAAAGTGACCTTGCGACGGGGGCCGCTCCGGACCCCCTTGGCCTTCCCCATGGCCTTCTTCTCCGGCTCCTTATAGGGCACCGGTACCAGCATCTTTGCTAGACGCGGGATGACCGGTTCTTCGGGCAGCGGAGCCGAACACTGGATCTGCTTCGCCCTCTCCATCCAGTCCTGAAGAAGCAATGATAATAAAAGCTTAGATATCATCTGAGGGAGTCCTGGATTAGGGGGTCTCCGGACAGCCGGACTATATCCTTTGGCTGGACTGTTGGACTATGAAGATACAAGATTGAAGACTTTGTCTCGTGTCCGGATGGGACTCTACTTGGCGTGGAAGGCAAGCTAGGCATTACGGATATGGATATCTCCTCCTTTGTAACCAACCTTGTGTAACCCTAACCCCCTCCGGTGTCTATATAAACCAGAGGGTTTTAGTCCGTAGGACAACATACAATCATACCATAGGCTAGCTTCTAGGGTTTAGCCTCTCCGATCTCATGGTAGATCAACTCTTGTAATACTCATATCATCAAGAATAAATCAAGCAGGACGTAGGGTTTTACCTCCATCAAGAGGGCCCGAACCTGGGTAAAACATAGTGTCCCTTGCCTCCTGTTACCATCCGCCTTAGACGCACAGTTCGGGACCCCCTACCCGAGATCCGCCGGTTTTGACACCGACATTGGTGCTTTCATTGAGAGTTCCTCTGTGACGTCGCCATTAGGCTTGATGGCTCCTGCTATCATCGACAGCGATGCAGTCCAGGGTGAGACTTTTCTCCCCGGACAGATCTTTGTGTTCGGTGGCTTCGCACTGCGGGCCAACTCGGTTGGCCATCTGGAGCAGATCGAAAGTTACGCCCCTGGCCACCAGGTCAGGTTTGGAAGCTTAAATTACACAGTCGATGTCCGCGGAGACTTGATCTTCGATGGATTCAAGCCCCTGCCTTGTGCGCCACGCGGTCACGATGAGTACGATTCAGCTCTGCCATTGGGTCGTGTTCAGGAGATCGCACTGGCAGCCGCTCCGAGCCTCAATTCGGAGCCAGTTGCGCCATCCATGGACGGGTGGATAGACCCCATCACAGAGTTCGTATCCTCAGTGGCGATCGAGCCGAATATCGACCTTACCTTTCACGAGAGCCATGTTGTCAAACTGTCGGATCCTTCTCCGACCATGGACTCCGAACAGCCTGCGCCCATTTCCATCGAATCCGATTGGGCGCCGATCATGGAGTTTACCTCCGCGGATATTTTTCAGCACTCACCCTTCGGCGACATACTGAACTCATTAAGGTCTCTCTCCTTGTAAGGAGGATCCTGGCCGAACTATGTCCGGCAGGATTGGGATGCGTATGATGAAGAAATTCGCTGCCCACCCACCACCCACTTAGTAGCCACTGTCGACGACTTAACCGACATGCTCGACTTCGACTCCGAAGACATCGACGGTATTGATGACGATGCGGGAGATGAAGTGGAAACACTGCCCACAGGCCACTAGACAGCCACCTCATCATACGATATATACATGGTGGACACACCCAAAGAAGGCAATGGCAACGAGACAATGGAGGATGACTGAGGGAGTCCTGGATTAGGGGGTGTCCGGATGGCCGGACTATACCTTTGGCCGGACTCCTGGACTATGAAGATACAAGATTGAAGACACCGTCCCGTGTCCGGAAGGGACTTTCCTTGGCGTGGAAGGCAAGCTTGGCGATACGGATATGTAGATCTCCTACCATTGTAACCGACTTTGTGTAACCCTAGCCCTCTCCGGTGTCTATATAAACCGGAGGGTTTTAGTCCGTAGGACAACATACACAACAACAATCATACCATGGGCTAGCTTCTAGGGTTTAGCCTCTGCAATCTCGTGGTAGATCTACTCTTGTACTACCCATATCATCAATATTAATCAAGCAGGACGTAGGGTTTTACCTCCATCGAGAGGGCCCAAACCTGGGTAAAACTTCGTGTCCCTCGCCTCCTGTTACCATCCGGCCTAGACGAACAGTTCGGGAGCCCCTACCCGAGATCCGCCGGTTTTGACACCGATATTGGTGCTTTCATTGAGAGTTCCTCTATGTCATTGCCATCAGGAAGGATGCCTCGCCCCGTCTTTAAAGACGGCACCGTTGCTAAGGGAGCTTTGGCTATCGGCCAAACCCTCTAGCTAGGTGGTTTTCTTATGACCGCCTGTTCGGCTTCTGCGCCGACGATGACCTCTCGAGCCATCGAAAACAATCTTCATGTCAGTTCGGAACTCACCGAGCAGTTAGATCCAATGGAGCTCTCTTCCATAAATGAGCTCTTGGATCACTTCGCCGCCCTGGGAGTCGCTACGGATTACGACCAGATTGGGCCTAAACCCGATCTGAGAGAGATTAACTCTCCCCAAGTCACCCATCATGTTGCCGTGGTAGAGGGACAGTACAGCGACCCTTCATCTATCTTAAGGACTCGCTACGTCCGGATTCCCGATCCCTCCAAGCCGGATACCCGCGGAGGGGAGGATATCACTCAAGACCTGAACTTAGAGTCAGGCGACGGGCTGGATTCATTGGACAACATTCAGGAATCCAAATTTTCAAGTTCGGAAATTCCTCGGCCTCTGAGCCTCAGATGGGGTGAGGCTTCGGATTTAATTCCACCCACCCACCCCAACATAAGCGATCTATCCAAAATCAGGCAAGAACCCGATGAAACAGTACATCATTACTGGGCCAGATTCCTCCTGGTTAAGAACAGGCTAAGGGACTGCCGCGAGGAAGACGCAATCTCAATCTTCTGCAATAATTGCACGGACAAGGGAATACTCAACACCATATGTCGCCGTGATATTACACGCTTCGCTGACTTGGCATCCATTGTATGAAAGTACTGTGCGATGGAAAGCGCCTGGAAAACCGAAATAAAATTTTGGGACAATCCGGCCCTGAATACAAACCCAGTTCGAAATAAAAGGGTGCATCATCACCAGACACCCAGGTCAAGCACTAAAAAGCAAAAACCCTCTACAGGGCATGGAACCGTACTGGAAGGATGGCTTAATGGACCCTGTAAAATTCATAGTACATAGGACGCCACACCAACTCACAGCCTCAGAGCATGTTGGATACTCCGGCAGGTGGCCAAAATTGGTGAAAATCTCCTAATTCCGGAGGCCACAGAAAGCCACCCCAGAGACACCAATACGGTATTAACAGTCTTCGAGACTTTCGCATCAAATAATATGCGAAAAAGGACACTCCGCAGCCTTGCCGAAGTCTACCAAGTAGCAACAATAAACCCATGGAGTGACACGACTATTACCTTTAACGCTAGTGATGAACCTAAATTCCGAACAGCCCGAGCACCAGCCTCATTGGTCCTCAGTCCAATAGTGGACGGCTTTCGTCTTACCAAGGTACTCATGGACGGCGGCAGCGGATTGAACCTCATTTATGAGGAAACCCTTCAAAAATGGAAATAGAATGGAACCGCATTGAGCGAAGCAGCACAACCTTTAGAGGAATAATCCCCAGTCAGGAAGCGCGCTGTACAGGAAAAATCACACTAGATGTGGTGTTCAGCACGCCGGATAATTACAGGTCCGAAGAAGTCACGTTCCATGTGGCTCCCTTCAGCAGTGGTTATCACGCTCTGCTAGGGCGGGAAGCATTTACAATCTTCCAAGCAATACCCCATTACGGGTACATGAAGCTCAAGATGCCCGGGCCTAACAGGATCATCACTCTCCCTAGTGATCCGGACATAGCACTCCGCGCCGAAAACAAGACAGCCGCACTGGCCCTCGAGGCACTATCCGAAGCCCTAGCGGCTGAGGAACTGACTGCGCTGCGCTCTACGGTGAATAACGATGTGGTACTCGACAAAAGATCCAAGTCCACCTCCTTTAAACCGGCGGACAAAATAGTCAAATTCCAAGTCCATCCAACAGACCCCAATAAAACAGCTTCCATCGGGGCACAGTTAAACCCTGATGTAGACGCCGCACTGTGAGAGTTCCTACGAGAGAACTGGGACATTTTCTCCTGGCACCCTTCAGACATGCCAGGAATCCCATGCAGGCTGGCCGAGCACAGCTTAAATATCCAAACAGGATTCAAACCTGTCAAACAAGCTCTTCAGCGTTTTTCCGAACCTAAGAGACAGGCCATGGGAGAGGAGCTAGCAAAGCTATTGGAGGCCAGATTCATCAGAGATATAAAACATCCGGACTGGCTAGCAAACCTGGTGATGGTACCAAAGAAGGACAAATCCTGGCGCCTAAGTGTTGATTTTAAAGACCTTAACAAGGCTTGCCCAAAGGATCCCTTCCCCCTCCCCCGCATCGATCAAATTATCGACGCTACCGCAGGACACGATTCGTTGTGTTTCCTCGACGCATATTCTGGCTATCATCAAATCAAGATGGCAGAACCAGACCAAGCCGCAACGGCATTTATCACACCATACGGCCCATTCTGCTTCAACATGATGCCCTTCGGGCTCAAAAACGTCGGCGCAACATATCAGCGCATGATTCAGACATGTCTAGCAAGCCAGATCGGCAAAACAGTGGAGGCATATGTAGATGATGTGGTCGTCAAAACAAGACATGTCGAATCTCTAGTAGACGACTTGAGGCTCACATTTGATAACCTCCGAACATACGACATCAAGCTCAACCCGGAAAACTGCGTTTTCGGTGTTCCAGCCGGAAAGCTCTTGGGCTTCATTGTATCCGGTAGAGGAATTGAAGCAAATCCAGCCAAGATCCGAGCTCTGTCGCAACTGGATATCCCAAAGGACCTCAAACAAATACAAAAGTTAACCGGATGCGTGGCGGCTCTAAGCCACTTTATCTCCCGCTTGGGAGAAAAGGCCCTACCCCTTTACCGCCTCCTTCGGCGCACCGAACACTTCAAATGGACGGATGTAGCCACGGCCGGACTCGACAAAATAAAAGCCATACTGGCAACAAACCCATTCCTGGCCGCGCCAAACATTGGCGAACCAATGCTATTATACATTGCAGCAACACATCAGGTTGTAAGCGCAGTGCTCGTCGTCGAACGAGAAGCGGACGGACTCAAATTCCCCCTTCAAAAGCCGGTCTATTATGTGTCCACTATCCTCACTCCCTGCAAATCACGGTACCCGCATTATCAAAAGATTGCGTACGCGGTATTCATGGCATCCCGGAAGCTACGACACTACTTTCAAGAGTGTTCAATAACAGTAGCCTCGGAAGTACCACTTAACAATATTATAAACAACCATGACGCAACGGGCCGGATTGCAAAATGGGCCATTGAGCTCCTCCCGTTCGACATAACTTATAAGCCACGACGAGCCATCAAGTCGCAAGTCTTGGCCGACTTCGTCGCAGAATGGACGGAGGCCGAACTCCCTAAAGAGTACGGCACATATTCAAATTGGATCATGCATTTCGACGACTCCAAGATGTTGTCCAGACTGGGGGCTGGCGTCATTTTGACGTCCCCCATAGGAGACACAGTTCAATACGTACTCCAGATTATGTACACGGACTCCAACAATGCAGCCGAATATGAGGCCCTTTTACATGGTCTCCGGATGGCAGTATCCATGGGCATTCAACGCCTAGAGGTGCGCGGGGACTCGAACCTCGCAATATCCCAAATAAATGGAGACTTCAATGCCAAGGATCCAAAAATGGCAGCTTACCGCAATGTCGTCCTAAAAATGTCATCTCGGTTCGAGGGGCTTGACTTTCACCATATAGCCCGGGAAAATAATCAGGCGGCAGATGTCTGGCATGCATCGGCACAAAATGCGATGTAGTCCCCCCCAACATCTTCTTGGAAAGGCTGTTCAAGCCATCCGTAGTATGGGAAGGGGAGCCGAACAATAACAGCCCGGACCCAACGCACTGCCTAACAGCGAACATTCTGACACAATCGGAGGCTCTGCCAATGAAATAACACCTTCAGCCCACGTAATAATGGCTGTCATCGCCCCATGGGCAGAACCATTCCTCGCCTACCTTACTAGGCAGGAACTCCCCGAGGACCAAAATGAGGCACGCTGCATAGTGCGGCGATCCAAAGCCTACAGAGTCCACGAGGGAGAGCTTTATAAGAAAAGCACTACCGGAGTCCTTCAAAGGTGCATCTTCGAAGAGGAGGGGCGGAACCTCCTGGCTGAAATTCATGCCGGACTCGGCGATCATCACGCTGCATCTCGGTCCCTTGTAAGCAAGACCTTTCGTACATGCTTTTATTGGCCGATGGCCCGCGCAGACGCTCAGGACTTAGTCCAACGATGCACCGGTTGCCAGCTCTTTGCAAACCAAAGCCACATGCCACCCACCGCCCTCCAAACTATCCCCATTACTTGGCCCTTCGCGGTCTGGGGGCTTGACATGGTTGGACCCCTTAAAGGCGGAACCCACAAGCAAAAATACTTACTGGTCATGGTGGATAAGTTCACCAAATGGATAGAAGCCAAGCCTGTTAAGACGGCCGAATCCGGACCGGTGATAGACTTCATATTCGGGGGCGTACACCGTTACGGCATCGCCCACAGCATCATCACTGATAACGACACGAACTTCACGGCTGTCTAGGTAAAACTCTGGTGCAAAAACATGGGCATCAAGCTCGATTATGCTTCCGTCTATCATCCACAAACTAACGTCCAGGTTGAACGTGCAAATGGTCTTATCATGAGCGGCATCAAACCCAGATTAGTGCGGTCCCTCAAGGAATCTAACATGCACTGGGTAGAGGAGCTCGACTCCGTACTCTGGGGGCTGCGGACCATGCCGAATCGCACCACCAGATACACACCATTCTTTATGGTGTACGACACAGAGGCAGTTTTGCCTTGCGACATAATTCATGACTCACCTCGAGTGCGCATGTACGAAGAAAGAGAAGCCGAGCTCGATCGGCAGTACAGCTTGGACGCATTGGAGGAGGAGCATGACGTGGCAAAAGCCCGTTCCGCATTCTATCAACAGCAGGCTCGAAGATACCAAAGCAGAGAAGTACGGGCCAAAAATTACAACGTTGGTGAATTAGTTCTATGACTACCGGACAAGAAAAAGGACAAACTCAAGCCCAAGTGGGAAGGTCCCTTCAAAATTGACCAAGTCCTGACTGGTGGAGCGTACCGCCTGCGAAATGCATCGGATAACCAACTCGAGCCGAACCCATGGAACGCAGCCCGTCTCCGAAGATTCTATGCCTAGCGCCGGACTCTTTGTTCGTCTCCTTCCTCTATCGATTTTTAATATACTTTCTGTCTCACATTCCTCTTCTTCTCTCTCTCTCTTATAGCCTTTAAAAGCTCATAAAGTGACGCGCTATCCGCGCTCATTAAACCTGGGGGCTTCTTTAAACAGAAGCTTATTTATACGGGCTTCATGCCCAACACATGTGTCACACTTCCGCATGTACCTTTTATTCACCATTATATGCATCGATATGACTTAAGTTTTGGCCAAGCTGGGTTGCCTGGCTCCTGTGCTTACCCCTACGTTCCCGATTGTTCGGCTAGGTGGTAAAGGGAGCACCTCTGCGATTGTTACTGCCGGGTCAGCCGGACGTGTACCTCAGACTGGGTGAAGCCGAAAGCTAGCGTTCTTAAGGGAATATTCGGTCGGTGAACTAAAGATGATCTTTTTATTTATTTATCTATATGCCCCAGATGTTTTTCCTGCGTTTCTTTTCGCGGCATGGACATGCACTTTAGGGCATGCCTCCTAGGGAAAGGAACCCCTAACGGAACTATTCTCCCTGGAAGATGTTTCTTACTAACCATGTAATATAACATAACTAGTCGGGCACTTGTCTGTTCACGCACTAATGACCCCTACGCCTGGTCTCCATGCATTCCCCGGTTCCTATATAACCGCCTGAGAATTCGGACACACTCTAGACCGTCAGGTCACGAGGCTGAAGCGAAAAGGTCGGCCATGACAAATGATCTACAATCCGGCTAGAAGGCATTATAAATGTCAATTAAATTACATAGTCATTTTGACTGATTGTATTCCTCTTCAATACCATCTAACAGGCTGTCTAATTTACAGTCCTGCTGGGAATACTTTTCGTCCAACTCTACTTGGCCGTATACTAAGCTTACAGGGATCTCCTTCCCATCGGGCCCTACAGGACCGACCTCGGCCATATGGTTGGGGTTAGCCTTTGTGTATCGCGTCTTCACCATGGCCCAGGCCTCCCTAGCGCCTTGACGGCAGACCGATATCTTCTACAATTGGAAGCGCCGCCGTGCTCCTTTTAGCTTCTCCGCAAGCTCTCCAAGACCTTCTGGCATGGAGATGGATGGCCACAGGGCCTGGGCGACGCCTTGCATCGCCTACCGAACTCGATCAAGCAGTTGCGAGAGCTCGGGAAGAAGGTCACCCGTAGAACCGGACATCTCCTCTGCAGGACAACCTATTAGCACACCTACAGACATTGCTCTGTTAGTCGACTTCCCTGCCGAACTTTCTTTCAAAGGTTCGTTCAAGCACTTACTAAATATGCCGCGCCGAAGTCGCTGATTCTCCTTCACGGAGTCTGACAGCTGGGCACGAACATCTTTTAGCTCGACGCCCAGCTTGGTGTTGGCATCTTGGAGATCGTTCTTCTCCCGCCTCACCTTTGTCAGCACCTTCTCACCAGCCTTTAGCTGACGTAGGAGGTGTTGCCTTTCCGGATTCAATCCGGCGCCATCTGCAATTTCATTTATCAGATTCGCATGCATGTCGTGCTTCGCAAAATACTTATCTTTCGAAGTGTATATTACCAGAGGGTGTCTCCTTGGGCTCCCCTGCCGCGGCTAGTGCGACCTCAAGTTGGGCTTTGCACTCTTCCAGCTCCTTGGACAGTAGGGAATTCTTTTCTATAAGAACCTGCATAACAAATGATCCTTAAATCAGTTATTCTAACTGTTTCAAGTCTCGGGGGCTATTGGTATATATGTAATTACCAAAATTTTCTTACCTGTATGTCTTTTACATATTGCTCTGTGGCTCTGGCTAGACCATTTTGAGCGGCACGGAGGTACGCATCTCCCGAGTTGAAGGCATCTAACGCCCCTTGGGAGAAACAAGTGTCGCGAAGAATTGTCCGGCGACGCCTGTGGTTCATGGCACTCTCCACCTCAGAGTGGGTGGTAGACAACCCGTCCACATCCTCCGTCGGAGGAGCGTCAGGCGCGCGCCTTGCGTTCGCCTCTGCCTCCGAACCAGGCTTTGGAGCCTGGCTGGTGGAGGCGCGATTGGCAGCCTCTCCGGATATAGTCCGGCGAGGTCTCTTTGTCCTGAAGAGAGCACGAGTGTCAATGTGCCTCGAAAGTATAACACCTGGGATAAGGGGGGGCGCCATAGCTTTGCGCTGACGCCTCGGTCCGGACTGCACTTCTTTTCTGCCCACGGGGCCCTGCGGCCCCTCGTTGGCAAGTCGTCGCAGGTTCGGCCTTCCGCCTTAAAAACCTCCCCTGCAAAGTTCGGTTGTAATCAGGAAACTAAAAACACGAGAGGGCGGACACCTATTCGGGGTACTGGGACTTCGATCTCAGTTACCTAGGAGGCCGGGATTAGCCCTGGGTAATCGGCCGTAATAGCCACCAAGGTGTTGTCCTTGCTCAATTGATGGAACACTCCATCAATCAGCTCCACAGATATGTCTGGATCCTCTTGAGAGGCCGGGTCGAGGGACCGTCCTGGGTCCTCGGGTTGTGGAGGAGGGCTGCTTATTTCCTTAACAGCCCGGCGTAGTTCCTGCGTTGAAGTCGTCAGACTGAATATTTAACAATGGGAATACAAAACGGATGGGCAAGTAAATACGACCGCTTACCTAGCTTGGGGGATTGTGCATAGAGAATCCACCTTGTGGGTTGACGTGGAGAAATTCCTCCTCTTCTCCCTTATACAAAGTGGACAAGATCTTTAGTAGAGTGGCACATGAATCTGGCCCCTTACGGCCGTAGCGGGTGGCGTCGTCCTCCCCGTTGAAGTCCCACATGGGGTGGCTTCTATACTGAAGCGGTTGCACCCCCCGCATAATGCATTCGGCCATAACCCCGATCATAGTTAGTCCGGAATGGGCTAACAATCTTATTCAGCCCATCAGGTAAATGATGTCCCTATCACTTTCCCTCTGAGGGCTCCGTGGACGCCAGCTTAGGCACTTCCTTAAGGGAGCACTGTCGAATTCAGGGAGGCCAATCCGGACAGGATCCGGCAGCGGGACATCTTCTATATAAAACCATTCCGAGGGCCAGTCTTCGGACGCCTTCTTTGGGGTTCCAGACAGATATCCGGTCCAAGCGATGCGCCACACTTCGGCTCCGCCCACTTGATACATTGACCCCTCCTTAGAGCGGGGCACAAGGCAGAATAACCTTTTCCATAGCCCAAAATGAGCCTCAATACCCAAAAACAGCTCACAGAGGGCTACAAAGCCCGCGATATGCATTACGGAGGCAGGCGTGAGATTGTGTAGCTGGAGGCCATATAACTCCAGGAGCCCCTGGAGAAATGGATGGAGTGGAAATCCAAGCCCCCTTATTAAATAAGGGACGAGGCACACCCGCTCTCCTTTGGAGGGATCAGGGGCACTCTCCGCTTGCTCTCCGCCATTATAGATGGCAAGGCTGGCTCGAACCGGGACCATATAGGCCGGGAGAAGAAATCCCTTGGTCTGGAGCGTCACTAGCTCGCTATGCGGGATGGAGCATCTCTCCCAATATCCAGGCTGAGGGCTGGAAGGGCGAGAGGAGGAGTCGCGACGGCTGGCCATGGTGGAATGGACCTTTGTCGGATGCGCTCTAATGAACACTTGCGAAGGGAGGAAGATGTGGTTTGGATCTAAATCCTCGTCCCCTTAAATAGGTCAGCTCATTTACGCGGCTAGGGGTGTGAATGTAAAAACACTCAGACTTTTCATATTCGTTTGACACGTGGGAAGCGGCCATTATTGAGAGTAGAAGCCAAGGAGCGCAACATCTACAAGAAACCGGACTTTATTCAACAGGTACACGGAATTTGGAGGAGAACCCACCTTGCAATGCCGAAGACAATCTGCGCGCCGGACCCATCGTCATTGAAGCCTAGTTCGGGGGCTACTGAGGGAGTCCTGGATTAGGGGGTGTCCGGATGGCCGGACTATACCTTTGGCCGGACTCCTGGACTATGAAGATACAAGATTGAAGACTCCGTCCCGTGTCCGGAAGGAACTTTCCTTGGCGTGGAAGGCAAGCTTGGCGATACGGATATGTAGATCTACTACCATTGTAACCGACTTTGTGTAACCCTAGCTCTCTCCGGTGTCTATATAAACTGGAGGGTTTTAGTCCGTAGGACAACATACACAACAACAATCATACCATAGGCTAGCTTCTAGGGTTTAGCCTCTCCAATCTCGTGGTAGATCTACTCTTGTACTACCCATATCATCAATATTAATCAAGCAGGACGTAGGGTTTTACCTCCATCGAGAGGGCCCGAACCTGGGTAAAACTTCGTGTCCCTCGCCTCCTGTTACCATCTGGCCTAGACGCACAGTTCGGGACCCCCTACCTGAGATCCACCGGTTTTGACACCGACAATGACCCCTCCAAGAAGCAACCCAAGCGCCGACGTCAGCGGCGCCGCTCTATGTCCCGCCAAGGCAAAAGTGGTGATACCGGCACTATAGCACTCCGGACAGTGCCGAAGACGCCAACAATCCCCTCCAGCAAGATTTAGAGCAGGAGGATGGAGAAGCCAGCCCTCCTGATAGAGCGGCAGATGGAGAGGCGGAGGATGATAATTACATGCCTCCCTCCGAAGACGAGGCAAGCCTTGACGATGACGAATTCATCGTGCCAGAGGATCCCGTCGAACAAGAGCGCTTCAAGCGCCGGCTTATAGCCACGACAAATAGCCTTAAGAAAAAGCAGCAGCAGCTTCAAGCTGATCAAGATTTGCTAGCTGACAGATGGACTGAAATCCTTGCGGCCGAGGAATATAAACTCGAACGCCCCTCCAAGAGTTACCCAAAATGCAGGTTGCTACCCTCACTGGAGGAGGAAGCACCAAAACCAACATCTCCGGCATATGACGCGGCTGAGCGGCCACCTTGTGGCCGAGACAGAGAGGCATTCCAGTCAAAAGCTCAGCCCGCACCCCGACGCCATTCAAATAAAAAGGTATGAGGAAATATGCCAGACCTGCGAGACGTATTGGAGGACAAAGCAAAACATGCAATATCGATCTACGGATCACGAGGGCGCGCCACTATGCGAGACGATAATCGTCACGCCGGATATAGTAAAAGTAAGTCCGGCCGGGCCGAACACAGCGGGCAAGACTCATTTGAGCTGCGGCGCGATATAGCCCAGTACAGAGGCGCCGCACACCCCTTATGCTTCACAGACGAAGTAATGGATCATCAAATCCCAGAGGGTTTCAAACCTGTAAATATAGAATCATACGACGGCACAACAGATCCTGCAGTATGGATCGAGGATTTCCTCCTGCACATCCACATGGCCCGCGGTGATGACCTACACGCAATCAAATACCTCCCACTCAAACTCAAAGGACCGGATCGGCATTGGCTCAACAGCTTGCCAGCAGAGTCCATTGGCTATTGGGAAGATCTGGAAGCCGCATTCCTCGACAACTTTCAGGGCACTTATGTGCGACCACCAGATGCCGATGACTTGAGCCACATAATTCAGCAGCCAGAGAAATCGGCCAGGCAATTCTGGACACGGTTCCTAACAAAGAAAAATCAAATCGTCGACTATCCGGATGCGGAGGCCCTAGCAGCTTTTAAGCACAACGTCCGCGACGAGTGGCTCGCCCGACACCTTGGTCAGGAAAAGCCGAAATCTATGGCAGCCCTCACGACACTCATGACCCGCTTTTGTGCGGGAGAAGACAACTGGCTGGCTCATAGCAATAACATATCAAAGAACAAGATACTTCGGATACCAAGGATGGCAATGGCAGGTCACGTCGCAACAAACATAAGCGCCACATTAATAGTGACAATACCGAGGATACGATAGTGAATGCCGGATTCAAAGGCTCTAAACCCGGTCAGCGGAAAAAGCCATTCAAAAGCACTCCGGGCCCGTCCAGTTTGGACCGCATACTCGATCTCTCATGCCAAATACACGGCACCCCCGACAAGCCAGCCAACCACACCAACATGGATTGTTGGGTGTTCAAGGAGGCCGGCAAGATAAATGCCGAAAACAAAGATAAGGGGTCACATAGCGATGACGAGGAGGAGCCCCGGCAACCGAACACCGGAGGACAGAAGAGGTTCCCCCCACAAGTGCGGACGGTGAACATGATATACGCAACCCACATCCCAAGAGGGAGCGGAAGCGTGCGCTCAGGGATGTATATGCATTGGTGCCAGTCGCCCCAAAGTTCAACCCATGGTCTTCCTGTCCGATCACCTTTGATCGCAGGGACCACCCCACTAGTATCCGTCATGGCGGATTCGCCGCATTGGTCCTAGACCCAATCATTGATGGATTTCACCTCACTCGAGTCCTTATGGATGGCGGCAGCAGCCTGAACCTGCTTTATTAGGACATAGTGCGCAAAATGGGTATAGACCCCTCAAGGATCAAACCCACAAAAACGACCTTTAAAGGCGTCATACCAGTTGTAGAGGCCCACTGCACAGGCTCAGTCACACTGGAAGTGGTCTTCGGATCCTCGGATAATTTCCGAAGCGAAGAGTTAATCTTTGATATAGTCCCATTCCGCAGTGGCTATCATGCACTGCTCGAGCGAACCGCATTTGCGAGATTTAATGTGGTACCGCATTATGCATACCTCAAGCTCAAGATGCCAGGACCTCGGGGGGTCATTACACTTAATGGAAACACAGAGCACTCTCTCCGAATGGAGGAGCACACTGCGGCCCCCGCAGCAGATGCACAAAGCAGCCTCTTAAGGCAATCCACTAGTTCGTCGATTAAGGACCCGGACAACTTCAAGCGCGCCCAGAGTAATCGGCAACTGGACCGCCTGGCACGTTCCGAGCTTGCATAGCAATGCGGCCCCCACCCCGGTCCTAGCCAAACGGCAAAATCCGTGCCACGCGTACATAATTACGCATTAAAAATACCATGGGCATAGGTGGGGAGGGGGGCATGACTGCGGCACGCTCCAAGACGCGGCTTAAACCACACTAGGGGCTTCCCGCTTTGTTATTTTTCTCTTTCAGGACGTTAATCTCTGGAAACCCTATCCGGCAGCATGATTGCCGAAGACATGATGCAGCAACCAAGGAGGCAAAAAGCTACGTCACACCATAGAACTCCCAGGTGGATTACGATAATGAGTGAAATACTTGCTTTAATACTATTCCTCAGCTTGCCCTTGGAGGGGACATAGTCCTACTTTTTGCTTATCGCACTACCTGTATCATTCTGCTTTAGTGCACCTTTTTGAATAAACAATGCATAGCATTAAAACTATTATTGCATTCTTCTTATATATATATGTTCATTCATGACATCCAGCACCCATACACTCTGGTACAGCCAATACGCTAGGGGCTTAAGCATACCCCATAATACGGCGTGAGAAGTCCGAACACTTTCGACAGTGCGGCACCCCGAACTTATAGCATTATATGCATCAGCTCCGAATCATGTCTTGGGTCAATAGTTGGGTTTGCCTGGCTCCCATGTTTTGGTACCTTACGTTCTGCTATATCGGCTAAGGTAGCACTGGGAGAACTACTGCGATTGTGCCCCGGTTCTGCTGGGCTAAGCACCTCAGTAGAGAAAGCTAAAATTGACTGTCATGATAAGGCGAGAGACTGGTCGCTGTTCGAGAGGTTTCAAGCCCCTAAAGACTTATGCCGCTTAGAGCGAGGAGTCGACCCTGTCCGGCTTAAGGCGTGTATAGTGCCCCGAATTCGGCCTTCCGAATACTAGGGGCTTCGTCGAAATTTAAAATTATAGAATTCTATGGCTAAGTGAGAGTGATAACGCATGATAGTCCGATTGCCTTGTTCGTTGTGCTTAGCACCTCCCTCGAAGGACCCAAAAATGGGAACAAGAGTGCTCAGGTTTATCCCGAACACCGCAGCACTCGTGGCATGGGGGCAGAAGCCGACGACTAGCCATCTCCCAGATTTGATAAACAGCCGAACAGAAGGTAATATTTTAAATTCAAACAAGCGTTGCATAGCGCATATGAACAAGTTTTCATAAATACAGGATTACACAAGCAAGTTTACTCAAATATTACATCTTTTACACACTCGTCCGCGACAAGATGGGCACCCTTCAGGACACCCTCGTAGTACATCTCGGGGTTGCGATGCTCCTTGCCCTGCGGTGGCCCCTCCTTCACCAGCTTCACGGCGTCCATCTTGGCCCAGTGCACCTTCGCACGGGCGAAAGCCCGGTGAGCACCTTCGATGCAGACGGACCGCTTGATGACTTCAAGCCGTGGGCAGGCATCCACAAGCCACCTCACCAGGCCGAAGTAGCTATTAGGAAGGGCGTCGCCAGGCCACATCCGGACTATCAAGCCCTTCATGGCCTGTTCGGCCGCCTTGTGTAGCTCGACCAGCTGCTTTAGCTAGTCGCTCATAGGCACTGGGTGTTCGGTCCCAGTATACTAGGCCCAGAACAACTTCTCCATCGAGCTTCCCTCCTCGGCCCAGTAAAATTTCGCGGCATCCGACACGCTGCGGGGCAAATCTGCGAATGCTCCTGGAGAGCTCCGAACTCGGGTAAGTAACAAGTAATTTACTTTCACATGCTTGCTTTGCATATTGAATGCCTTACCCTCCGCTATCTTCCTCATCGCATCAATCTCCTGGCGGGCCTTTTGGGCTTCGGCCTTGGCATTCTTTCCGCTCTCGAGGGCCACGGCAAGCTCGGACTCTCGTGTTCGAGTCAAGCTCCAACGCCTCATGCTTCATCACGAGATCCTGGAGCTCTTGCTGCACCTCGCCCACCCATGCCTCCTGCCTTTCCTGCTCGGTGCGCTCCTTAGCCGCTTTGTTTTCAGCCTTGGATAGCGCTTGCTTCAGGGTCGCCACCTCGGTCGTGGCCCCTGGCAAGTTTATGATGATCCTGTCATTTTGCAATCGCATTCTTTTTATATATATCCATAGACTAGGTACTACTTACCTTTGTTCTCCTCGAGCTGCCTCTTAGCAAGGTCGAGCTCTTTCTTGGACCCTTCGAGGTCCTGCTTCAGTACAACAACCTCCGCAGTCAGTGCGGCAGAGGTCAGCAGTGAAGCCTGCATATGCATATAGACATACTTATATTAGACTCCTGTAGATATTAATTGATCCTCTATTCGGCTTTTCTTTTTGAACACCAAACAGAGCATCAGGGGCTACTATATATGCGGTAATATTTTTCCTATATTTCAAATACTTACCTCAAAGCCTGTTAGAAGGCTGGCACAGGCTTCAGTCAGTCCGCTCTTGGTGGACTGAACCTTCTGGACCACCGCACTCATAATAGTGCGGTGCTCTTCATCGATGGAAGCGCTGCGAAGTGCTCCCAGCAGATTGACCGGTGCCTCCGGATGGACAGAGGTCACCGGCATAGGTGTCTTGCCCCTTTTGGAAGGAGGCCGCCTGCCCGAGTCCGGAACCACTGGAGGTTCCGGTGAGGTGTTCAACTAAGGGCCGAACTCAGAGCCCTCGGGAGCCTTGCTCCCCCTGCTCCCGGAGTCCAGAAGGTCGCCTTGAGGTGCCTCCGGGACTGTCTCCCCTCGACCCGATGCCTCTTGAGACAATACCTCGGCATTGTCCGTAGGGCAAGGGGAGGTGGCGGTCGGAAGTGGATCGCTATCCATATCCGACGAGTCCAGGGGGCCGTCCGACGAGGATACGTCGATACGGGTCCGGGGCGGTCTGCATAATCATAATTCGGTGTTAGGAGAAGCAGTGCGACAAAGGCATGCTATGAGTTACTCTGGTATCCGAATACTTACGACTTCGTCAGGGGCTTGGCCCTGAGCAGCCACTCGTCTTCGCCTTCAGCGGCGGTGGTGGAGTATTCCGGAAGGAGAGTCCTTCCCTTCTTAGACCCTTCGCCCCCCTGGTTGGGGCGGCCTTCCTTTTCTTGTCTCTCCCGACTGGAGGGGGAGCATATTCATCTTCCTCCTCGTTTTCGCGGGAGGAGTGCGTCACGGAGTCATCGGATGATGAGTCCGATACCACCTGGCGCCGGGAACTCTTTCAGGTTCCCTTGGCCTTCTTGGTCTTCTCCGGCACCTTGTAGGGAGCCGGAGTCAGCATCTCCGTCAGGAGAGCGTCCGCAGTGTCTTCGGGCAGAGGGGCCGGACAGTTAATCTGCCCCGATGTCTCCACCCAGTCCTGTCGAAGGCATGGAGCTCAGACCCCGCACATGGTTAAGCCAGGGGAAATAAATATCCTACCGGATGTATAGAACTCACCGAATGCGCTAGGCGCTTCGCGCTTAGCCCATGGTCCTCGGTCCTCGGTGAGAGAGGGAGGGACCTCGACGCCCTTGAATAGAACCCTCCAGACATCCTTGTGCATCGTGTCGAAGAGCTTGCGGAGAGTCTGGTGCCGGGCTAGGTCAAACTCCCATAAATTGAAATCCCATTGTTGGCACGGGAGGATCCGGCGGAAGAGCATGACTTGGACTATGTTGACAAGCTTAAGTTTCTTGCTTGCCATGTTCCGGATACATTTCTGGAGTCCGACCAGCTCCACCGATGAACCCCAGGACATGCCCTTCTCTTTCCAGGAGGTGAGCCGCGTAGGTAATCTGGATCGAAACTCGGGGGCCGCCGCCCAGTTGGTGTCGCACAGCTCGGTGACGAAACCAGGCCGATTGCCACCCCTTTATGGTCTCCACGAAGGAGCCCTCGAGCCATATAACATTGGACATCTTATCCACCATGGCTCCGCCGCATTCCGCTTGTTGGCCGCCCACCACCTTCGGCTTTATATTAAAGGTCTTCAGGCATAGACCGAAGTGGGGGCGGATGCAGAGGAAAGCCTCACAGACGACGATGAACACCGAAATGTTGAGGATGAAGTTCGGGGCCAGATCATGAAAGTCCAGCCCATAGTAGAACATAAGACCATGGTCGAATGGATGGAGGGGAAACCCCAGTCCGCGGAGGAAGTGGTGGAGGAAGACTACCCTCTCGTGAGGTTCCGAGGTGGGGACGATCTGCCCCGCAGCGGGCAGCCGATGCACGATATTCGCGGATAAGTATCCGGCTCCGCGCAGCTTTTTGATGTGTCCCTCCGTAACGAAGGAAGCCATCCACTTGCCTCCTGCTCCAGACATGTTTGGGGAAGGTTGAGGAGAAGGATGTGGACTTGGGCGTTGGAGCTCGAGTGCGCGAGAACGGATGAGCATGGAGGACGAAGGCGTGGGTAGAAAAAGGTAAAACCTTATCCCTTTATAAGGGCGGACGAAACTATGTGCCCCCACTAGCCTGGTGAAACTCGCTTATCCCCCAAACGCCGCAATTGATGGCGCGGTTGGGTTACCCACGCCCGTATTGATGAGAATCCCGTAATAAGGGGGACACGATCTCTGCTTTGACAAGACATGTCAAGAAACTGCCTCGCGTTATGCGCGGGGCTAGTTAAAGAAAAACGGTTCGAATAATCACCGAGCCATGGCATGATGTCATGTTGCCAAAACATGTCATCAGATTAGATTGGTGGAAATATTATTCTCTCTACGGTGGTATGTGGAACTTATTTTGCAGGTTCGGACACTATCCTTTTATTCAAACTCTTCTATGGTGTATCTGGAGGAGGAACCCACCTTGCAATGCCGAAGACAACACTGCGCGCCGGACTCATCGTCATTGAAGCCTGGTTCAGGGGCTACTAAGGGAGTCCTGGATTAGGTGGTCTCCGGACAGCCGGACTATATCCTTTGGCCGGACTGTTGGACTATGAAGATACAAGATTGAAGACTTCGTCTCGTGTCCGGATGGGACTCTACTTGGCGTGGAAGGAAAGCTAGGTTGTACGGATATGGATATCTCCTCCTTTGTAACCGACCTTGTGTAACCCTAAGCCCCTCCGTTGTCTATATAAACCGGAGGGTTTTAGTCCGTAGGACAACATACAATCATACCATAGGCTAGCTTCTAGGGTTTAGCCTCTCCGGTTTCGTGGTAGATCAACTCTTGTAATACTCATATCATCGATAATAAATCAAGCAGGACGTAGGGTTTTACCTCCATCAAGAGGGCCCGAAGCTGGGTAAAACATCGTGTCCCCTGCCTCTTGTTACCATCCGCCTTAGACGCACAGTTCGGGACCCCCCACCCGAGATCCACCGGTTTTGACACCGACATCATCCTTGAAACAAGCAAGTAGGGGATGCATTAAAAATAACATACCTCGTTGGCAAGGTGGTTAATGTCGTGCCCGCGGTCCGAATCTGTGGCCGGCGGTGTCTCTTTGCCCTTGAAGAGCAACTTCCAGGCGTCTTCATGAGTTGTTTCGAAGAGCCTCTTCAGGGTATGGTGCTTCTTCGGATTGAGCTCCCATAGAGGGCGTCTTCCGCTTTGGCATGGGAGAATTCGGTGAACTAGCATCACCTGGATTATATCGACAAGCTTGATATCTTTGTCCACCATACTTTGAACGCGTGTCTGTAGTGCTATCAGCTCATCTGGCGAACACCAGTTCAGGCTCTACTCGACCCAGGAGGTGAGCCGCATTGGAGCGCCGGAGTTGAATTCGGCAACTGTGGCCTAGTTTGCGCCGCGGGGTTCTGTGATGTAGAACCATTGTTTCTGCCATTCCTTGACAGTCTCCACGAAAGTGCCTTTCGGCCAGGAGACATTGGTCAGCTTGCTCACCATGGAGCCCCCGCACTCCGCGTGCTGGCCATACACCACCTTCGGCTTCACGTTGAAGACCTTGAGCCACAACCCGAAGTAGGGTTGGATGCGGAGGAAGGCCTCACACACGACGATGAATGCCGAGATGTTGAGGAAAGAGTTTGGGGATATATCATGGATGTCTATCCCATAATAGTACATCAGCCCGTGGACGAAAAGGTGGAGTGGAAACCCTAGCCCGCGGAGGAAATGAGGGATGAATACCACCCTCTCATTTTGCTTCGGTGTGGGGACGACTTGCCCCTGGGCTGGAAGACGGTGGGCGATTTCCTTCGCCAAGTACCCGGTCGCCCGAAGCTCAGTAATGTCCTTCTCCTTAACGGAGGAGACCATCCACTTGCCTTGACCTACGGATCCGGACATGGTTGAGTGCTAGCTTGAGTGGGAAGGAGATGAGAACTTGGGCACTGGAGCTCAAGAGTGGAAGGGCAGAGGAAGAGAGAAGGCGTGGTTGAAGAAGGGGGAATCCTTATCCCCTTATAAAGGCAGTGAATATCGAACGCCTCGCCACTCGCCCTAAAACTCGCCTATTCCCAAGGGCTGTGTAAATGACACAGTTGGGTTACCCATGCCCGCATTGATGAAAACCCTGCAATAAGGGGACACGATCTCTGCTTTGACAAGACATGCCAATGGAAACCGCATCTCAAAGCACGGAACGGCAGACAAAAACGGTTTGATATAGTGACCGAACAGATGTGATGTCATCTTGCAAAACGTTGTCAGCAGATGGGACTCGTGAAATATTATATTCCTTGCGGTTGTGTGTGGTACTTGTGTTGCAGATCTGGATACCTTCGTTTTATCCGAAGACTATCCTGGAGTATTTGGAAAGTAGAACCCGCCTTGCAATGCCGAAGACAATCTGCACGCCGGACACATCGTCATTGAAGTCTGGTTCAGGGGCTATTGAGGGAGTCCTGGACTAAGGGGTCCTCAGACGTCTAGCCTGTTAGCCATGGGCCAGACTAATGGGCCGTAAGGATACAAAGACCAAAGACTCTACCTGTGTCCGGATAGGACTCTCCTTGGCATGGAAGGCAAGCTTGGCGACCAACTATGAAGGTTCCTTTCTCTGTAACCGACCTTGTGTAACCCTAGATCCCTCCTGTGTCTATATAAACCGGAGGGCTAGGTCCACAGATAGGCCGAATCCTCATAATCATAGTCAGACTAGCCTTTTAGGGTTTAGTCATTATGATCTCGTGGTAGAACAACTCTTGTAATACTCATATTCATCAAGATCAATTAAGCAGGACACAGGGTATTACCTTCATAGAGAGGGCCCAAACCTGGGTAAAACATTGTGTCCCCCGTCTCCTGTTACCATCAATCCTAGACGCACAGTTCGGGGCCCCCTATCCGAGATCCGCCGGTTTTGACACCGATACCCGCTCATGGCTCTTAAACCTGCCTCCTGGCTCGATTTCCTCCTGGGACGAGATGCACAGCCACTTCATCGCCAACTTACAAGGCACTCGCGACCGCCCCCGGTCGCTGGTGACCTGCGCCGCATCAAGCAACAACCAGGAGAAACCCTGCAGAAATACATCCAACGCTTCAACAACGCATGAATCAAGATGCCCAAGGTGACGGAGGAGGCCATCATCTCAGCATTCTTCGACGGCGTCCGCAATGTCAAGATGAAGGAGGAGCTCACCATCCATGAAGAGTTGTGCATGACCTTGGAGCTGTTCAACATCGCGAGCAAGTGTGCAAGAGCTGAGGAGGGGCCCCTCTTCCTCCTCGAGCTCCCTACTGCGGATCCAGAAGAGAAGAAGGCCAAGGCCAAGGACGTGAAGCGCAAAGGAGTGGCCGTGCTCGCAGCGGAACCAGACGCCAAGCGCGGCCGAGATCTTCCCGAGTCGTCCAAGGGCAGCCGCACGTTCTGCGCCTTCCACAATGTGTGCACGCACAACACCAACGACTGTCAGGAGCTCAGGGCCATTCGAGATGGACGCTTCAGTCGACGCCTGATAAGTCTCCGATGTATATATAATTTTTTATTGTTTCATGCTATTATATATTCTGTTTTGGATGTTTAATGGGCTTATTTATACACTTTTATATTATTTTTGGGACTAACTATTAACCGGAGGCCCAGCCCAAATTGCTGTTTTTTTTGCCTATTTCAGTGTTTGGCAGAAAAAGAATATCAAACGGAGTCCAAACAGAATGAAACCTTCGGGAGCGTGATTTTTGGAACAAACATGATCCAGAAGACTTGGAGTGGACGTCAAGCAATCAACGAGGAGGCAACGAGGCAGGGGGGCGCGCCTACCCCCCTGAGCGTGCCCTCCACCCTCGTGGGCCCCTCGTGGCTCCACCGACCTACTTCTTCCTCCTATATATACCTACGTACCCCCTAACCATCAGAGAGCACCAGGAAAACCTAATTCCACCACCACAACCTTCTGTACCGTGAGATCCCATCTTGGGGCCTGTTTTGGCGCTCCGCCGGAGGGGGCATTGATCATGGAGGGCTTCTACATCAACACCATAGCCTCTCCGATGATGTGTGAGTAGTTTACCTCAGACCTTCAGTTCCATAGTTATTAGCTAGATGGCTTCTTCTCTCTCTTTGGATCTCAATACAAAGTTCTCCTTGATCTTCTTGGAGATCTATTCGATGTAACTCTTTTTGCGGTGTGTTTGTCGAGATCCGATGAATTTTGGGTTTATGATCAAGATTATCTATGAAAAATATTTAAATCTTCTCTGATTCTTTTATGTATTATTGGTTATCTTTGGAAGTCTCTTTGAATTATCAGTTTGGTTTGGCCTACTAGATTGATCTTTCTTGCAACGGGAGAAGTGCTTAGCTTTGGGATCAATCTTGCGGTGCTCGATCCCAGTGACAGTAGAGGAAATGACACGTATTGTATTGTTGCCATCAAGGATAAAAAGATGGGGTTTATATCATATTGCATGAGTTTATCCCTCTACATCATGTCATCTTGCTTAAAGCATTACTCTGTTCTTATGAACTTAATACTCTAGATGCATGCTGGATAGCGGTCGATGTGTGGAGTAATAGTAGTAGATGCACGCAGGAGTCGGTCTACTTGTCACGGACGTGATGCCTATATATATGATCATAACTAGATATTCTCATAACTATGCTCAATTCTATCAATTGCTCAACAGTAATTTGTTCACCCACCGTACTACTTATGCTATCTTGAGAGAAGCCACTAGTGAAACCTATGCCCCTCGGGTCTATTTTCCATCATACAAGTTTACAATCTATTTTATTTTGCAATCTTTACTTTCAATTTATATCATAAAAATACCAAAAATATTTATCTTATTATTATTATTATTATCTCTATCAGATCTCACTCTTGCAAGTGGCCGTGAAGGGATTGACAACCCCTTTATCGTGTTGGTTGTGAGGTTCTTATTTGTTTGTGTAGGTACGAGGTGACTCACGCGTGGTCTCCTACTGGATTGATACCTTGGTTCTCAAAAACTAGGGAAATACTTACGCTACTTCGCTGCATCACCCTTTCCTCTTCAAGGGAAAACCAATGCATGCTCAAGAGGTAGCAAGAAGGATTTCTGGCTCCGTTGCCGGGGAGATCTACGCCAAGTCAAGACATACCAAGTACCCATCACAAACTCTTATACCTCGCATTACATTATTTGCCATTTGCCTCTCGTTTCCTCTCCCCCACTTCACAGTTGCCGTTTTATTCGCCTCTTTCCCATTTGTTTTCTTGTACCATGGCCGATTCAAAAAGGGCTAAGGGTTCTCTCCCGGGTATTACCTTGGATAGTCCCTCTATCCTCTCTAAGCTCATAAATAATGATGCTATGGAGAGACCTACTGGGTTATCAATGAGAGTTTGAATAATTTCGATGTAGATGATCCTGGAATTTTTTGTTATTTACTTGATGAATCTTTGAAAGACGCTTGGGATAGGCTATTAAGGATCCGAGCTACCTATGTGCCCCAATATCAAATTGAGGTTTACCTGAAAAGCTTTTATATTGGTTTACCCTCTTCATTCATGCAAGTTCTAGATTCTATCTTTGAAGAAGGTTTTCTTGAGGGGGATCCCATTGATACTTATGAAAGAATGAAAACTATATTTGGGCACCCCATGAGTGAGAAGGTTGAATCTACCTCTCTTTTGTGCTTTTATCAAAATGAAACTATCAAAGAAATGAGGGCTATCTTAGATGCCAATTTCCGTAATGTACTTAATCTTTCTTCCACTATCAATGGCCACGTGCTATCTCAAAATAGAAAGATAAATGCTATAGAAAATAAGTTTTCTCTTTTCTTTCCTAATACCAAAGATGGCAATACCTAGATCTATCCTTGCTTTTATGCCTAGCTAGGGGCGTTAAACGATAGCGCTTGTTGGGAGGCAACCCAATTTTATTTTCGTTCCTTGCTTTTTGATTCTGTTTATTAATAAATAATTCATGTAGCCTCTGTTTAGATGTGGTTTTATGCTTTTAATTAGTGTTTGTTCCAAGTAGAACCTTTGGGAAGACTTGGGGAAAGTCTTTGTGATCTTGCTGTAAAAAACAGAAACTTTAGCGCTCACAGGATTAGCTACAACTTTTTACTGGAGAGCGCTATTTAGTTAATTCTTTTTGAAGATGAATAGATAAATTCCTCACGTCCATAAATTTATTTTAGAATTTTTGGGGTTCCAGAAGTAGTCGAAACCTACATATTACTACAGACTATTATGTTTTTGACAGATTCTGTTTTGTGTGTGTTGTTTGCTTATTTTGATGAATCTATGGCTAGTAATGGAGATTTAAAACCATAGAAAAGTTGGAATACAGTAGGTTTAACACAAATATAAATAAATAATGAGTTCATTACAGTACCTTGAAGTGGTGTTTTGTTTTCTTTCGCTAACGGAGCTCACGAGATTTTCTGTTAAGATTTGTGTTGTGAAGTTTTCAAGTTCAGGGTAAAGATTTGATGGATTATGGAACAAGGAGTGGCAAGAGCCTAAGCTTGGGGATTCCCAAGTCACCACAAGGTAAAATCCAAGGACACCAAAAATCCTAAGCTTTGGGATGCCCCGGAAGGCATCCCCTCTTTTGTCTTCATTCATCGGTAACTTTACTTGGAGCTATATTTTTATTCACCACATGATATGTGTTTTGCTTCGAGCGTCTTGTATGATTTGAGTATTTGCTTTTTAGTTTACCACAATCATCCTTGCTTTACACACCTTTTGAGAGACACACACATGAATCGGAATTTATTAGAATACTCTATGTGCTTCACTTATATCTTTTGAGCTATATAGTTTTTGCTCTAGTGCTTCACTTATATCTTTTAGAGCACGGTGGTGGTTTTATTTTATAGAAGTAATTGATCTCTCATGCTTCACTTATATTATTTTGAGAGTCCTTTAGAACAGCATGGTAATTTGCTTTTAGACATAATAAAAACTTTCATATAAGTGCATTGGATACTATGAGAAGTTTGATACTTGATAATTGTTTTGAGATATGGAGATGGTGATATTAGAGTCATGCTAGTTGAGTAGTTGTGAATTTGAGAAATACTTGTGTTGAAGTTTGTGATTCCCGTAGCATGCACGTATGGTGAACCATTATGTGATGAAGTCGGAGCATGATTTATTTATTGATTGTCTTCCTTATGAGTGGCGGTCGGGGACGAGCGATGGTCTTTTCCTACCAATCTATCCCCCTCGAAGCATGCGCGTAGTACTTTGTTTCGATAACTAATAGATTTTTGCAATAAGTATGTGTGTTCTTTATGACTAATGTTGAGTCCATGGATTATATGCACTCTCACCCTTCCACATTTGCTAGCCTCTCTATTACCGTGCAGTTTTCGCCGGTATCATACACCCACCATATACCTTCCTCAAAACAGCCACCATACCTACCTATTATGGCATTTCCATAGCCATTCCGAGATATATTGCCATGCAACCTTCCACCGTTCCATTTGTTATGACACACTTCTGTTGGGGAACGTAGTAATTTCAAAATTTTCCTACGCACACGCAAGATCATGGTGATGCATAGCAACGAGAGGGGAGAGTGTGGTCTACGTACCCTAGTAGACCGGAAGCGGAAGCGTTAGCACAACGCGGTTGATGTAGTCGTACGTCTTCACGGCCCGACTGATCAAGCACCGAAACTACGGCACCTCCGAGTTCTAGCACACGTTCAGCTCGATGACGATCCCCGTACTCCGATCCAGCAGAGTGTTGGGGATGAGTTCCGTCAGCACGACGGCGTTGTGACGATCTTGATGTTTTACCGTCGTAGGGCTTCGCCTAAGCACTGCTACAATATTATCGAGGACTATGGTGGAAGGGGGCACCGCACACGGCTAAGAGATCAATGATCAACTATTGTGTCTATGGGGTGCCCCTGCCCCCATATATAAAGGAGTGGAGGAGGGGGCCGACCAAGGAGGGTGGCGCGCCCTAGGGGGGAGTCCAACTCCCACCGGGAGTAGGACTCCCCTTTTTCCTATTAGGAGTGGGAGAGGGAAGGAAGAGGAAGGAGGGAGGAAGCAAAGGGGGGGCGGCCCCCCTCCCAATTCGGATTGGGCTTGGGGGGGGGGCGCCCCCTCCCTTGCTCCTTTCCCCTCCTTTCAACTAAGTCCCAATATGGCCCATATACCTCTCGGGGGGGGGGGGTTCCGATAACCTCCCGGTGATCCGGTATTGTCCCAATCTCACCCGGAACCTTTCTGGTGTCCAAATATAGTCGTACAATATATCGATCTTTATGTCTCGACCATTTCGAGACTCCTCGTCAAGTCCGTGATCACATCCGGGCTCCGAACAACCTTCGGTACATCAAAATATATAAACTCATAATGAAACTGTCATCGTAAAGTTAAGCGTGCGGACCCTACGGGTTCGAGAACAATGTAGACATGACCGAGACACGTCTCCGGTCAATAACCAATAGCGGAACCTGGATGCTCATATTGGCTCCTACATATTCTACGAAGATCTTTATCGGTCAGACCGCATAACAACATATGTTTGTTCCCTTTGTCATCTGTATGTTACATGCCCGAGATTCGATCATCGGTATCTCAATACCTAGTTCAATACCGTTACCGACAAGTCTCTTTACTCGTTCTGTAATACATCATCTTGCAACTAACTTATTAGTTGCATTGCTTGCAAGTCTTAAGTGATGTGCATTACCGAGAGGGCCCAGAGATACCTCTCCGACAATCGGAGTGATAAATCCTAATCTCGAAATACGCCAACCCAACATGTACCTTTGGAGACACCTTTAGAGCGCCTTTATAATCACCCAGTTACGTTGTGACGTTTGGTAGCACACAAAGTGTTCCTCTGGTAAACGGGAGTTGCATAATCTCATAGTCATAGGAACATGTATAAGTCATGAAGAAAGCAATAGCAACATGCTAAACGATCGGGTGCTAAGCTAATGGAATGGGTCATGTCAATCACATCATTCTCCTAATGATGTGATCCCATTAATCAAATGACAACTCATGTCTATGGTTAGGAAACATGACCATCTTCGATTAACGAGCTAGTCAAGTAGAGGCATACTAGTGACACTTTGTTTGTCTATGTATTCACACAAGTATTACGTTTCCGGTTAATACAATTCTAGCATGAATAATAAACATTTATCATGATATAAGGAAATAAATAATAACTTTATTATTGCCTCTAGGGCATATTTCCTTCAGTCTCCCACTTGCACTAGATTCAATAATCTGATTACACAGTAATGATTCTAACACCCATGGAGCCTTGGTGCTGATCATGTTTTGCTCGTGGAAGAGGCTCTGTCAATGGGTCTGCTACATTCAGATCCGTATGTATCTTGCAAATCTCTATGTCTCGCACCTAGACTAGATCCTGGATGGAATTGAAGCGTCTCTTGATGTGCTTGGTTCTCTTGTGAACTCTGGATTCCTTTGCCAAGGCAATTGCACCAGTATTGTCACAAAAGATTTTCATTGGACCCGATGCACTAGGTATGACACCTAGATCAGATATGAACTCCTTCATCCAGACTCCTTCGTTTGCTGCTTCTGAAGCAGCTATGTACTCCGCTTCACATGTAGATCCCGCCACGACGCTTTGTTTAGAACTGCACCAACTGACAGTTCCACCGTTTAATGTAAATACGTATCCGGTTTGCGATTTAGAATCGTCCGGATCAGTGTCAAAGCTTGCATCAACATAACCATTTACGATGAGCTCTTTGTCACCTCCATATACGAGAAACATATCCTTAGTCCTTTTCAGGTATTTTAGGATGTTCTTGACCACTGTCCAGTGATCCACTCCTGGATTACTTTGGTACCTCCCTTCTAGACTTATAGCAAAGCACACATCAGGTCTGGTACACAGCATTGCATACATGATAGAGCCTATGGCTGAAGCATAGGGAACATCTTTCATTTTTCTCTCTATCTTCCGCAGTGGTCGGGCATTGAGTCTTACTCAACTTCACACCTTGTAACACAGGCAATAATCCTTTCTTTGCTTGATCCATTTTGAACTTCTTCAAAACTTTGTCAAGGTATGTGCTTTGTGAAAGTCCAATTAAGCGTCTTAATCTATCTCTATAGATCTTAATGCCCAATATGTAAGCAGCTTCACCGAGGTCTTTCATTGGAAAACTCTATTCAAGTATCCCTTTATGCTATCTAGAAATTCTATATCATTTCCGATTAGCAATATGTCATCGACATATAATATCAGAAATGCTACACAGCTCCCACTCACTTTCTTGTAAATACAGGCTTCTCCAAAAGTCTGTATAAAACCAAATGCTTTGATCACACTATCAAAGCGTTTATCCCAACTCCGAGATGCTTGCACCAGTCCATAAATGGATCGCTTGAGCTTGCACACTTTGTTAGCTCCCTTTGGATCGACAAAACCTTCCGGCTGCATCATATACAACTCTTCTTCCAGAAATCCATTCAAGAATGCAGTTTTGACATCCATCTACCAAATTTCATAATCATAAAATGCGGCAATTGCTAACATGATTCGGACAGACTTAAGCATCACTACGGGTGAGAAGGTCTCATCGTAGTCAATCCCTTGAACTTGTCGAAAACCTTTTGCGACAAGTCGAGCTTTGTAGACAGTAACATTATCGTCAGCGTCAGTCTTCTTCTTGAAGATCCATTTATTCTCAATTGCTTGCCGATCATTGGGAAATTCAACCAAAGTCCACACTTTGTTCTTATACATGGATCCCATCTCAGATTTCATGGCTTCAAGCCATTTTGCGGAATCTAGGCTCACCATCGCTTCTTCATAGTTCGTAGGTTCATCATGATCTAGTAGCATGACTTCCAGAACAGGATTACCGTACCACTCTGGTGCGGATCTTACTCTGGTTGATCTACGAGGTTCAGTAGTAACTTGTTCTGAAGTTTCATGATCATCATCATTAGCTTCCTCACTAATTGGTGTAGGTGTCACAGAAACCGGTTTCTGTGATGTACTACTTTCCAATAAGCACATGATGAACCTACTCACTCACTTCGTTCGAGAGAAACTCCTTCTCTAGAAAGGATCCATTCTTAGCAACAAATGTCTTGCCTTCGGATCTGTGATAGAAGGTGTACCCAACAGTCTCCTTCGGGTATCCTATGAAG
Source organism: Triticum dicoccoides (assembly GCF_002162155.2). NCBI lineage: Eukaryota > Viridiplantae > Streptophyta > Magnoliopsida > Poales > Poaceae > Triticum > Triticum dicoccoides. Next base: position 465,496,753 of record NC_041390.1, read on the forward strand.
ACACATTTCTCCGATTTGGGTTCGAGCTTATTAGGTTGAAGTTTTTTCACATAAGCACGCAGCCCCAAACTTTCAGAAATGACAACTTTGGTTTCTTGCCAAACCATAGTTCATAAGGCGTCATCTCAACGGATTTTGATGGTGCCCTATTTAACGTGAATGCGGCCATCTCTAAAGCATAACCCCAAAACGATAGCGGTAAATCTGTAAGAGACATCATAGATCGCACCATATCAAGTAAAGTACGATTATGACGTTCGAACACACCATTACGTTGTGGTGTTCCGGGTGGCGTGAGTTGCGAAACTATTCCGCATTGTTTCAAATGTAAACCAAACTCGTAACTCAAATATTCTCCTCCACGATCAGATCATAGAAACTTTATTTTCTTGTTACGATGATTTTCAACTTCACTCTGAAATTCTTTGAACTCTTCAAATGTTTCAGACTTATGTTTCATTAAGTAGATATGCCCATATCTACTTAAATCATCTGTGAAGGTGAGAAAATAACGATATCTGCCACGAGCTTCAACATTCATTGGACCACATACATCTGTATGTATGATTTCCAACAAATCTGTTGCTCCTCCATAGTACCGGAGAACGACATTTTAGTCATCTTGCCCATGAGGCACGGTTCACAAGTACCAAGTGATTCATAATCAAGTGGTTCCAAAAGTCCATCAGTATGGAGTTTCTTCATGCGCTTTACACCGATATGACCTAAACGGCAGTGCCACAAATAAGTTGCACTATCATTATCAACTCTGCATCTTTTGGCTTCAACATTATGAATATGTGTATCACTACTATCGAGATTCATCAAAAATAGACCACTCTTCAAGGGTGCATGACCATAAAAGATATTACTCATATAAATAGAACAACCATTATTCTCTGATTTAAATGAATAACCGTCTTGCATCAAAAAAGATCCAGATATAATGTTCATGCTCAACGCTGGCACCAAATAACAATTATTTAGGTCTAATACTAATCCCGATGGTAGATGTAGAGGTAGCGTGCCGACAGTGATCACATCGACTTTGGAACCATCTCCCACGCGCATTGTCACCTCGTCCTTCGCCAGTGTTCTCTTAATCCGTAGTCCCTGTTTCGAGTTGCAAATATTAGCAACAGAACCAGTATCAAATACCCAGGTGCTACTGCAAGCTCTAGTAAGGTACACATCAATAACATGTATATCACATATACCTTTGTTCACCTTGCCATCCTTCTTATCCGCCAAATACTTGGGGCAGTTCCGCTTCCAGTGACCAGTCTGCTTGCAGTAGAAGCACTCAGTTTCAGGCTTAGGTCCAGACTTGGGTTTCTTCTCCTGAGCAGCAACTTGCTTGCTGTTCTTCTTGAAGTTCCTCTTCTTCTTCCCCTTGCCCTTTTTCTTGAAACTAGTGGTCTTGTTGACCATCAACACTTGATGCTCTTTCTTGATTTCTACCTCAGCAGCTTTTAGCATTGCGAAGAGCTCGGGAATTGTCTTATCCATCCCTTGCATATTATAGTTCAGCACGAAGCTCTTGTAGCTAGGTGGAAGTGATTGGAGAATTCTATCAATGACGCAATCATCCTGAAGATTAACTCCCAGTTGAATTAAGTGATTATTATACCCAGACATTTTGAGTATATGCTCACTGACAAAACTGTTCTCCTCCATCTTGCAGCTATAGAACTTATTGGAGACTTCATATCTCTCAATTCGGGCATTTGCTTGAAATATTAGCTTCAACTCCTGGAACATCTCATATGCTCCATGACGTTCAAAACATCGTTGAAGTCCCGATTCTAAGCCGTAAAGCATGGCACACTGAACTATCGAGTAGTCATCAGCTTTGCTCTGCCAGACATTCATAACATCTGGTGTTGCTCCAGCAGTAGGCCTGGCACCCAGCGGTGCTTCCAGGACGTAATTCTTCTGTGCAGCAATGAGGATAATCCTCAAGTTACGGACCCAGTCCGTATAATTGCTACCATCATGTTTCAACTTTGCTTTCTCAAGGAACGCATTAAAATTCAACGGAACAACAACACGGGCCATCTATCTACAATCAAACATAAACAAGCAAGATACTATCAGGTACTAAGTTCATGATAAATTTAAGTTCAATTAATCATATTACTTAAGAACTCCCACTTAGAAAGACATCCCTCTAATCTTCTAAGTGATCACGTGATCCAAATCAACTAAACCATAACCGATCATCACGTGAAATGGAGTAGTTTTCAATGGTGAACATTACTATGTTGATCATATCTACTATATGATTCACGCTTGACCTTTCGGTCTCAGTGTTCTGAGGCCATATCTGCATATGCTAGGCTCGTCAAGTTTAACCTGAGTATTCTGCGTGTGCAAAACTGGCTTGCACCCGTTGTAGATGGACGTAGAGCTTATCACACCCGATCATCATGTGGTGTCTGGGCACGACGAACTTTGGCAACGGTGCATACTCAGGGAGAACACTTTTATCTTGAAATTTAGTGAGAGATCATCTTATAATGCTACCGTCAATCAAAGCAAGATAAGATGCATAAAAGATAAACATCACATGCAATCAATATAAGTGATATGATATGGCCATCGTCATCTTGTTCTTGTGATCTCCATCTCCGAAGCATCGTCATGATCACCATCGTCACCGGTGTGACACCTTGATCTCCATCGTAGCATCGTTGTCGTCTCGCCAATCTTATGCTTCCACGACTACCGCTACCGCTTAGTGATAAAGTAAAGCATTACAGCGCGATTGCATTGCATACAATAAAGCGACAACCATATGGCTCCTGCCAGTTGCCGATAACTTGGTTACAAAACATGATCATCTCATACAATAAAATTTAGCATCATGTCTTGACCATACCACATCACAACATGCCCTGCAAAAACAAGTTAGACGTCCTCTACTTTGTTGTTGCAAGTTTTACGTGGCTGCTACGGGCTTAGCAAGAACCATTCTTACCTACACATCAAAACCACAATGATAGTTTGTCAAGTTGGTGCTGTTTTAACCTTCGCAAGGACCGAGCATAGCCACACTCGGTTCAACTAAAGTTGGAGAAACTGACACCCGCCAGCCACCTGTGTGCAAAGCACGTCGGTAGAACCAGTCTCGCGTAAGCGTACGCGTAATGTTGGTCCAGGCCACTTCATGCAACAATACCGCCGAACCAAAGTATGACATGCTGGTAAGCAGTATGACTTATATCGCCCACAACTCACTTGTGTTCTACTCATGCATATAACATCAACGCATAAAAACTAGGCTCGGATGCCACTGTTGGGGAACGTAGTAATTTCAAAATTTTCCTACGCACACGCAAGATCATGGTGATGCATAGCAATGAGAGGGGAGAGTGTAGTCTATGTACCCTCGTAGACCAGAAGCAGAAGCGTTAGCACAATGCGGTTGATGTAGTCGTACGTCTTCACGGACCGACCGATCAAGCACCGAAACTACGGCACCTTCGAGTTCTAGCACACGTTCAGCTTGATGACGATCCCCAGACTCCGATCCAGCAAAGTGTCGGGGATGAGTTCCGTCAGCACGACGGCGTGGTGACGATCTTGATGTTTTACCCTCGCAGGGCTTCTCCTAAGCACTGCTACAATATTATCGAGGACTATGGTGGAGGGGGGCACCGCACACGGCTAAGAGATCAATGATCAACTGTTGTGTCTATGGGGTGCCCCCTGCCCCCGTATATAAAGGAGTGGAGGAGGGGCCCGGCCAAGGAGGGTGGCGCGCCCTAGGGGGGAGTCCAGCTCTCACCGGGAGTAGGACTCCCCTTTTTCCTATTAGGAGTGGGAGAGGGAAGGAAGAGGAAGGAGGGAGGAAGGAAAGGGGGGCCGGCCCCCCTCCCAATTCGGATTGGGCTTGGGGGGTGCCCCCTCCCTTGCTCCTTTCCCCTCCTTTCCACTAAGGCCCAATAAGGCCCATATACCTCCCGGGGGGGTTCCGATAACCTCCCGGTGATCCGGTATTGTCCCAATCTCACCTGGAACCTTTCCGGTGTCCAAATATAGTCGTCCAATATATCGATCTTTATGTCTCGACCATTTCGAGACTCCTCGTCAAGTCCGTGATCACATCCGGGACTTCGAACAACCTTCGGTACATCAAAATATATAAACTCATAATGAAACTGTCATCGTAACGTTAAGCGTGCGGACCCTACGGGTTCAAGAACAATGTAGACATGACCGAGACACGTCTCCGGTCAATAACCAATAGCGGAACCTGGATGCTCATATTGGCTCCTACATATTCTACGAAGTTCTTTATCGGTCAGACTGCATAACAACATACGTTTGTTCCCTTTGTCATCGGTATGTTACTTGCCCGAGATTCGATCGTCTATATCTCAATACCTAGTTAAATCCCGTTACCGGCAAGTCTCTTTACTCATTCTGTAATACATCATCTTGCAACTAACTTATTAGTTGCATTGCTTGCAAGGCTTAACTGATGTGCATTACCGAGAGGGCCCAGAGATACCTCTCCAACAATCGGAGTGACAAATCCTAATCTTGAAATACGCCAACCCAACATGTACCTTTGGAGACACCTATAGAGCACCTTTATAATCACCCAGTTACGTTGTTATGTTTGGTAGCACACAAAGTGTTCCTCTGGTAAACGGGAGTTGCATAATCTCATAGTCATAGGAACATGTATAAGTCATGAAGAAAGCAATAGCAACACACTAAACGATCGGGTGCTAAGCTAATGGAATGGGTCATGTCAATCACATCATTCTCCTAATGATGTGATCCCGTTAATCAAATGACAACTCATGTCTATGGTTAGGAAACATAACCATCTTCGATTAACGAGCTAGTCAACTAGAGGCATACTAGTGACACTTTGTTTGTCTATGTATTCACACAAGTATTACGTTTCCGTTTAATACAATTCTAGCATGAATAATAAACATTTATCATGATATAAGGAAATAAATAATAACTTTATTATTGCCTCTAGGGCATATTTCTTTCAGCTTCATCATTGTCATATTGCCATGCATGATCATGTAGTTGACATCGTATTTGTGGCAAAGCCACCATTCATATTTTTTTCATACATGTCACTCTTGATTCATTGTGTCGGCGTTCTGGGAATGGGGATCCCTAGACTTGCCTGCCTGCGGCCCATGATGTGGCTCTGTGAGTGGGCCCGTACGACCCATCTTCACCAACAAACTTTTAAGACCCTCGCGAGGGGCCAAGCCTCGCGAGGCGGACGAGACAAGACCTCCTCAGGAGCGGCCTCACCAAGCTGGCTCACGAGGGGCAGAGAGTTCAAGGAAAGACAAACCTGCGAGGTCCCAGTGACATAAGCCATGACGACCAAGGCCAGGTGGGCGCCAACGCGCCCAACGTCCTTGTTTCCTCTTTGGTGCTAATGAAGCAAGCGCAGGTGCAGAATACCGAGGCGTCAAGCATATGTTTCCATATCGGTGCAACAAGACCATGACCAGAAGGACGACAAGATGGAGGTCACCATGGAGCCCAAGACAGCGTCACCACCAGAGCCTTTTGCAGGCGAAGACTGCTTTTGTCAGGATAAGCTGTACTAGCTGTCCCCTTTCAAATTGGACGTTGTTGGCTCCCTTCCCGCTCAATATTTGGGGAGAGGACCAGGGCCTCTATAAATAGGACTAGCCACCACCATAGCTAGGGGGATCGATCGGACGAATCGAGAGAGACCAGAACTACCACAAGTTCACCGAGCACAAGAACACCTCTCCTTAGGAGGCTGTTCTTCCCCTTGTACTGTTCATCCTCAGCCCAAGAGGCAATCCACCACCACCACACTGCAGTAGGGTATTACACCACAACGGTGCCCCGAACCAGTATAAATCTTGTGTCCTTTGTGTTGCGAGTTCATCGAGTTAGCCCGTGAGATCTTAGCGAAGTTAGGACGTGGATCGGTAGGGGGAGATCTTCGCGCGCACCCCAGTGTTCGAACCCTGAGGGTTTTGCTGGAACTCGTGATCCGACATTTGGCACGCAGGGTAGGGGTGCGCTAGAGCCTCTCTCCCGCCAGTCGATTCACCGATGCTGCGCAGTTCAAATGTCCGGCGACTCAAGGACCAACACCAACCGCTGCGCAGCCTGGCCAGCCCGTGCGGCGCCGCCTGCCCAGGAAGACCTCAACCCCGTGCTCCAGGCGGCACGAGCGCCACCTGACACTATAGGGCGCGGGCGGCGCGGCCAGGTGCCGTCGACCCTCACCCCACGATAGGCGCGAGCTGCTGCAAGGGCCGCAAGCCACGCCGCGGCAACGGCGCCGCACACCCGGAGGGAGCAGGCAAACATGCGAGCTGCACTCACGGTGGCACGGGAGCTGCTACAGTGCCGGCTGATGGAGAGCAGCCAGGATGCACTACTGGAATGCGTCGCCGAGCTACTAGACATCGCGGCTTCAGGAGCGCCGCCCTTCTGTTCTCTGCTCACGCCACAAGCTGCGGCCGGGTCGCATGGCGGGCCATGCCGCGCCCGCGTGCCTACAAGCGCACCACCAGGCTTCATCGACACCAGCGTGACAAACGGAGCTGCACGCCCGCTCACGCCCGCGCCACCTCCGCTGGGCGCGGGCACGAGCGCCGCCACCTATGGTCCGGGCGGGATGCAACCCTACCATCCTCGAGGCGGCACGCTAGGTCGGGGGACGTGGAATGTGGGGCACTACAGCGAGGTCTTTGAGGCGGCGGCCTCAGAGACCTACGTGCCCCGCATGGTGGACCAGGAGTACGTGCTGGAAGACGACCCTGGCTTGTTCCTCGAGCTAGGCTGGGAGGAGGAGGCGCTAGAGGTCGGTGTCTTTCAGGACCCCTCCAGAAGCCTCGCCAACCGCGCCGGCGACAACAGCTACAGGGTACCACTAATTCCTCAGGAGCAGGCTTACGCTAACCATGGTGCATAGGGGGGTTAGGTCGCAGCAGCAGATGGCGGTCCCGGATCGTCGGCCTCCCTCCCGCCAGGGGGCACGCTGGGGGCTGTAGGAAGGAAGCCGGGACGAAGGCCCTCCCAGCGCCGCGCGAAACAAGGCGTCCCCCGGTGGTAGGCCCTCTGTCGGGGAGGTGCTACAGAGCCTTCCCCTGGCAGAGGACCCGTGGTCGCCGAGGGCGCCGTTGGCGTCCCCTCTGCCCTCGTTGGTGCCGTCCTGGTCTTCGGTCATCCCAATGGTGATAGGGGCGGCGCAAGGCGGGGCCCTCGTCTGGCGATATGAAGTAAGGCTCACTCCTGTGAAGATCGCCGCCCGTGACACTCTCATGTAATAACGAGTGGGGCTGTACACGCCCCGGAGTCTCAGGAGTGCCACCCTCGGGCCTCGGGGGCTCCCTCCCATGTCCTAGTGGCAGCACTTAGCTCCGCACTGGTGAGAAGACTTGAAGACAGGAAGACTAGACTAGGTGCCTGACGCGACCATTTGCTTTGGATCCCTTTTCTGTAGCATTGCCTTCTGGATTTGGATTTGAGTTGAAGTTGAATTTTCATTGATGTGTTAGGGGGTGCCTTTTCTCGTTCGAGCGATTTCTTGCTGACTGGTTCTTGCCTTATTTCGAAGTTCGCGCCTGTTGCTTCCCGCTCGTGGGCCCCTCGCGAGCGGGGCTGAGCAAGACGCACACGCGCCACGTGCACGCCGCGCCACGACTAGCACTTGCTTATCACGCGGCCCCCTCGGGCGTCTCGATGAGTTCCTCAGGAGCTTACAACCCCACGAGCCGGTTTGGGCTCGTCCAGGCTAAGGTAAACCGCAACAACAAATTTGCCCCAGGATACGTGAGTTCACGAAGACACATATTCGACTCCACCTAACAAGATAAAGGCAGTAGAAAATTTACATGAGGGGCTTCCCCTCAGAAAAATGCTCTTACAACTTCAAGGGCTACGCCTGAGCTTCTGTGTGCAGGACAAACAGCTGGGAAACACGGGATCAGTCAGACATGTCGCTCGTCGCGTCCCCAGGATCACCCTCAGATGCGTCGCTGGCATCGCTGCCACCATCGCTGGCATCACCATGACCTCCACCAGCACCACCGTCACCGTCGTCGACCACGTCGCCCGCGTCCGCCGCGACCAGCACCCCATCATCATCGGAAGTGAAGGCGCTGACCAGAGCGTCCACATTGTCTTCTAACCATCGCGACAGGTCACCCCGGATGGCCTCGGGTATGGGAGCGATGGCGGCGTCAAAGTCAAAGTTGGGGTCGGCGTTCTGGAGATGGCTGAAGATGCGGGAGAATGCACGCCCGAGCAAGCCGCGGATCCTCTCTTCAATAAGTTGGCAAGCCCTCTCGGAATGGTTCTCCAGGCGCATCACCATGTCGGTGAAGAAGCAGAGGTGGCTGGCGTAGTCGTTCGCATGGGGATGAGGAGCATTCTCATCACAGATGTGGCCCAGGGCGATGTTGGCCCTGTTCCCGAGGTCCCGGAGCATGGGGGCATGCATGCGCTCTAGCGTCCGCCGCTGAAGCACTTCCTCCTTGTTCTGCCACGACGGACTCGGTGTCAGCAACCTGCTGCTGAAGAGGGATCAGCTCGGCACGGGCAGAGGCCAGTTCGACCTACGTCGAGACCATAGCGGCTGCGGTGGCTTCCTCGCGTCGCTCCACCTTGGTCAACCTGGACTTGAGGGCAGCAGTCCTAATGGCGGCCCCAGCTTCCACGAGCTTCAGCTTCAGGTCGTACCTGCTCTCGAGATCTGCGCGAGCCTCGGCCACCCAGCGATCAACCTCCTCTTGGGGCCTGGCCTCGTGCACGCCAACTTCATCCTCCGCCAGGGCAACTTGACGCTCCCTCGTCTCCAGTCGTTCGAGCTCAAGTCTATGCTCCATGGCTTCCAGTGCTAGCGCCTCCTCACACTTCAGGATCTCTTCCTCTTCCGCGGGCATCCCCCTCAACGACACAAGGGCGGCCCTGCGTGCATCCACTTGCTGATCCAAGACAGCGCTCCAGGATTGGAGCTCCCACGCACGCTTCTCCGTGACCTCGTGATGGTGGTCAGCTTCCCAAGCCTCTTCCAGAGCTCGGGAGTAGTCCTCACGAGAGGCTGCGAGGGAAGCCTCAGCCTTTGCATTATCGAGCTCGCGCTGGTGGCGCCCGAGGTTGATAGCCACCTTCAGCTTATGTCGCTCCTCCACCAGCCGAAGACCCTCGGCCACGAGGCACGCGTCCACATCCACGAGCTCTTCACCAAGCCGGTTCATCGCGCCCATCGCCTCCTGAAAGAGCTCGTGGCGAATGACGCTCCTTTCTTGCACCAACTTGAGGATGATGCTAACTTCATCCTCCGCCGTTGGAACCAGGAATGGGGCCCGAAGCGACTCGCCCCCTTTCGGCAGGGGGCTGGGGGTTGGTGCCCGCCCATTTGCGGGACGGGCCTCACGAGGGGCCCGAACGAGTGAAGGCCCGCTGCTTGAAGAAGACCCCAGGATCGAAGCCAACCAGTCACTACCCACGACCAGAGGAGGAACCCTTGGCACGCTTGCTGTGCTCCGAACAAGGCCGCGAAGAAAAGATGGCGAAGGCGCGAGCTCAAGACACCTTGTTGATGGGCCGGCTTCCCCGGTTGGCTCCACACCATGAGCAGAGCGTGGGCTTGAAGCGCTTGAGTCTAGCGGGAGAAGCAAGGTGAGAAGAGGCTGCTTCCCAGGAGATCTTGCGACCTTGGCAGAAGGAATCCTGAAGAGATATCGTTAGGAAAGGAAGCAACACATGGAGAATCACCAATATAAGGTACTTACTCATCAACAGCAATGTACTTTCTCTGTTTTAACAGCCCGAAGGTGCCACTGCTTGGGGACCCCTTCCTCTTGTGGAGCTCTTCGAAGTCCACGCAGAGCCGACCGAAGCACTGGACATGGCGGCCCACACGAGGCGCAACTGGAGAAGCGCTCGAAGGGGCAGTCTTAGGAGCGCCAAGCTGAGGGGAGCGACCAGGCTCTCCCTCACAGCGACCTGTCAAGGTCTCAGGAGCCCCGGCCTTGGGAGACATGGGCTGCGTCGCCTCCTCAACCACCGCCCCAGGGCAAGAGTCGCGGGTTCCTGAGGATGACGCCTCAGGAGCCCTGGGCGACATCATCATCTCGGCACCTTCGCCATTGGCCCCTAGCGGTGCTCGCCCCCCTGCATCCACACTCGGGGCGAGCTCGGCGCCAGCAGCAGGAAGAGGAACCACAATGATGGGGTTCTCACGAGGCCCCACGAGGCCGACTGGGCGCAGCCCCCACTCATCAAAGGCGGACATCTGCTCCACGAATGTCGCCTTGTTCAAGCAGCCGTACAGAAGGCAACTCTTCCTTGGCACGTCGTCTGGCAACGGGACACCCGTCAAGACCTCGAGCACCATTCTCCGCGCCTCAAGGGGGAGCCCAGACTCTTGAAGTCTCATGTGGTCCTTGCTATTCAGCAAGGCCCACATTGGTTGAGAATGGCGTTGAAACGGAGCGATTACACGCCGGATGAACTCCTTCACCACCATAGGCGCAGTCACATCAAGGTCCTTAAGCCACCTCAGCCTGAGCCAAACAGGGGCAAGGTGCAAATCAGTGAGCCTCTGATGGCACCAATTGGAGCTGGGAATAGCGGGCGCTGACGAAGAAGAGAGCAGGGGGCTGAGCACTCTGACATCAACAAATACCCACCATGTCCGAAACCCTCTCATGGATGGTGGGAGCTCGAAGTCAAGCCCCGCGCCGACCGTCGCCGCCACGGCCTGAAAGCTCAGGCATCCTGAGCTCTACCGGGGATCAACCAGGTGCAGTGAGAAGAAGTGGCAGAGAAGGGCCACTGAAGGGGCAATGCCTACCATGGCCTCGCAAACAAAGGCGGAGAAAGGAGGGACCAGGCTGGCCCAAAGGGCGTCGATGAAGAATGGGACCTCGGTGGCTGCCCGGTCAATGCGAGCACGAGACGCAGGCCAAGCCACCATCTTTCCCCACTCATTGAAGCCGGAGGCGAGCATGTGACGTACCTTGCCCATGGCCTCATCATTGAGCACCAGCGATCGGCCAACAGCGGGCTCAGCGGCCGGAGGCGCACTAGTCAAAGGCAGAGGTTTCGTCCCCTTATCCGCTTGTGTCGGTGCCATGGCGATGGAGTGAGCAGAGCTCGGGTCAGATTAGAAAGAGGAGCGGAGTCCGGGGGAAGCAGAGGAATTGGAGGAGTATAGCGCAGGCGATGGAGGAATAACTGTCTAGGTTGCGGTGGCCGCATAGCCAGGCGGATTCGAAGGCAGCATGCGGAAGTGGAGACACCCACGTCCAATCAACCACCACGCGTCGACCAAGGCCGCAGGCTATTGGGGCCCACAGCGCTCCGCACTTGCCCCTTGGCTTTGCCTCGAAGCCAAGCCCGAGTGCGCCTTAGGACCGGGGGCTACTGTCGGTGTTCTGGGAATGAGGGTCCCCAGACTTGCCTGCATGCGGCCCATGGCGTGGCTCTGCGAGCGGGCCCGCATGGCCCATCTTCACTAACAAGCTTTTAAGACCCTCGCGAGGGGCCAAGCCTCACAAGGCGGACGACACAAGACCTCCTTAGGAGCAGCCTCATCAGGCTGGCTCGTGAGGGGCAGAGAGTTCAAGGCAAGACAAATCTCGCGAGGTCCCAGTGACGTAAGCCATGACGACCAAGGCTAGGCGGGCGCCAGGCAGGTGCCAGCGCGCACAACATCCTTGTTTCCTCTTTGGTGCTAAGGAAGCAAGCGCAGTCGTGGAGTACCGAGGCGTCAAGCAAAGGTTTCCATATCGGTGCAACGAGACCAAGACCAGAAGGATGGCAAGACGGAGGTCACCATGGAGCCCAAGACGGCGTCACCACCAGAGCCTTTTGCAGGCGAAGACTGCTTTTGTCAGGATAAGCTGTACTAGCTGTCCCCCTTCAAATTGGCCATTGTTAGCTCCCTTCCCGCTCAATATTTGGGGAGAGGACCAGGGCCTCTATAAATAGGACTAGCCACCACCATAGCTAGGGGGATCGACCGGACGGATCGAGAGAGACCAGAACTACCACAAGTTCACCGAGCACAAGAACACCTCTCCTTAGGAGGCTGTTCTTCCCCTTGTACTGTTCATCCTCAGCCCAAGAGGCAATCCACCACCACCACACTGCAGTAGGGTATTGCACCACAATGGTGCCCTGAACCAGTATAAATCTTGTGTCCTTTGTGTTGCGAGTTCATCGAGTTAGCCCGTGAGATCTTAGCGAAGTTAGGACATGGATCAGTAGGGAGAGATCTTCGCGCGCACCCCAGTGTTCGAACCGTGAGGGTTTTTCCGGAACCCGTGATCCGACACATTGCATATCCCGGTACACTGCCGGAGTCATTCACATAGAGTCATATTTTTTTCTAAGTATTTAGTTGTAATTCTTGAGTTGTAAGTAAAAAGAAGTGTGATGATCATCATTATTAGAGCATTGTCCCAGTGAGGAAAGGATGATGGAGACTATGATTCCCCCACAAGTCGGGATGAGACTCCAGACGCAAAAAAAAGAAAAGAGGCCAAAAGAAAAAAGAAAGAAAGAAGGCCCAAATAAAAAAATGAGAGAAAAAGAGAGAAGGGACAATGTTACTATCCTTTTTCCACACTTGTGCTTCAAAGTAGCACCCTGATCTTCATGATAGAGAGTCTCCTATGTTGTCACTTTCATAAACTAGTGGGAATTTTACATTATAGAACTTGGCTTGTATATTCCAATGATGGGCTTCCTCAAATTGCCCTAGGTTTTCGTGAGCAAGCAAGTTGGATGCACACCCACTTAGTTTCTTTTGTTGAGCTTTCATACACTTATAGCTCTAGTGCATCTGTTGCATGGCAATCCCTACTCACTCACATTGATATATATTGATGGGCATCTCCATAGCCCGTTGATACGCCTAGTTGATGTGAGACTATCTTCTCCTTTTGTCTTCTCCACAACCACCATTCTATTCCACCTATAGTGTTATGTCCATGGCTCACGCTCATGTATTGTGTGAAAGTTGAAAAGGTTTGAGAACATCAAAAGTATGAAACAATTGCTTGGCTTGTCATCGGGGTTGCGCATGATTTAATATTTTGTTTGATGAAGATAGAGCATAGCTAGACTATATGATTTTGTAGGGATAACTTTCTTTGTCCATGTTATTTTGAGAAGACATGACTGCTTAGTTAGTATGCTTGAAGTATTATTATTTTTATGTCAATATTAAACTTTTATCTTGAATCTTTCGGATCTGAACATTCAAGCCACAATAAAGAAAATTACATTGAGAAATATGTTAGGAAGCATTCCACATCAAAAATTCTGTTTTTATCATTTACCTACTCGAGGACGAGCCGGAATTAAGCTTGGGGATGCTTGATACGTCTCCGACGTATCTATAATTTTTGATCGTTCCATGCTATTATATATTCCGTCTTGGATGGTTACTGGGCTTATTTATACCCTTTTATATTATTTTTGGGACTAACCTATTAACCGGAGGCCTAGCCCAAATTACTCCTTTTGCCTATTTTAGTGTTCCATAGAAAAAGAATATCAAACGGAGTCCAAACGGAATGAAACCTCCGGGAGCATGATTTTTGGAACAAACGTGATCCATAGGACTTGGAGTGGACGTCAAGCAATCAATGAGGAGGCCACGAGGCAGGGGCGCGCCCTCCACCCTCGTGGCCCCCTCGTGGCTCCACCGTCCTACTTCTTCCTCCTATATATACCTACGTACCCCCAAACCATCAGAGAGCACCATGAAAACCTAATTCCACCGCCGCAACCTTCTGTACCCGTGAGATCCCATCTTGGGGCCTTGTCTGGCGCTCCGCCGGAGGGGGCATTGATCACGGAGGGCTTCTACATCAACCCCATAGCCTCTCCGATGATGTGTGAGTAGTTACCTCAGACCTTCGGGTCCATAGTTATTAGCTAGATGGCTTCTTCTCTCTCTTTGGATCTTAATACAAAGTTCTCCTTGATCTTCTTTGAGATCTATTTGATGTAACTCTTTTTGCGGTGTGTTTGTCGAGATCCGATGAATTGTGGGTTTATGATCAAGATTTTCTATGAACAATATTTGAATCTTTTATGTATGATTGGTTATCTTTGCAAGTCTCTTCGAATTATGAGTTTGGTTTGGCCTACTAGATTGATCTTTCTTGCAATGGGAGAAGTGCTTAGCTTTGGGTTCAATCTTCCGGTGCTCGATCCCAGTGACAGTAGGGGAAACGACATGTATTGTATTGTTGCCATCAAGGATAAAAAGATGGGGTTTATATCATATTGCATGAGTTTATCCCTCTACATCATGTCATATTTCTTAAAGCATTACTCCGTTCTTATGAACTTAATATTCTAGATGCATGCTGGATAGCGGGTGATGTGTGGAGTAATAGTAGTAGATGCACGCAGGAGTCAGTCTACTTGTCACGGACATGATGCCTATATACATGATCATACCTAGATATTCTCATAACTATGCTCAATTCTATCAATTGCTCGACAGTAATTTGTTCACCCACCGTAATACTTATGCTATCTTGAGAGAAGCCACTAGTGAAACCTATGGCCCCCAGGTCTATTTTCCATCGTACAAGTTTACAATCTATTTTATTTTGCAATCTTTACTTTCAATTTATATCATAAAAATACCAAAAATATTTATCTTATTATTATTATGTCCATCAAATCTCGCTCTTGCAAGTGGCCGTGAAGCGATTGACAACCCCTTTATCGCGTTGGTTGCGAGGTTCTTATTTGTTTGTGTAGGTATGAGGTGACTCACGTGTGGTCTCCTACTGGATTGATATATACCTTGGTTCTCAAAAACTGAGGGAAAGACTTACACTGCTTTGCTGCATCACCCTTTCCTCTTCAAGGGAAAACCAATGCATGGTCAAGTGGTAGCAACGCCCCGAGAGCAACGACCGGGGCTACGGCCGAGGAGGTGGACGTGGTGGAGGATGTTGGGATGACCATGGGCCCCGCCAGGAGTGGCATGACCAACCTCGCGAAGATCGTTGGCAGGACCAACCTCGTGAGGGCACCTGGAGGGACCAGCTTCGTGAGGACCGTCCTCAGGGCAACCCTGGTCTCCCTCCGCTGCCGCCGCCAAGAAGGAACGACGACCACCAGCTGGACGAGGGGACTGTGGGCTTCCAAGAGCCGCGAGCTATCGCCTGCATCTTGGGCGGATCTCAAGCCCCAGCCTCTCAGCGAGTATTCAAGCAGTTTGCTCGCGACGTGAATGTAGTCCTCCCCAGGATCGAGGCCACACGCCCGCTCGGATGGTCCAACTATGCCATCACCTTTAGCTCGGCAGACCAGCTCAAGTGCGCGGCAACTGCCGGCGTTCTCGCAATGCTTTGTTCACTCATCATCAGCAATGTCCAAGTCACAAAGACCCTCATCAACGGCGGCGCAGGGCTTAATGTCATGTTCGTCGAGACTTTCGACAGCCTTCAAGTACCATACGATCAGCTCGAGCCTACCAAGTCTTTTTCAGGAGTGACTGACGGCTCTACCACCCCGATAGGGCAAGTTTGTCTCCCTGTCACCTTTGGTCAGCGCGACAACTACCACACCGAGCTCATCGACTTTGATGTCGCCCACATCCGTCTGCTGTACAATGCCATCCTCGAGTACCCAGTGCTACAACGTCCTCAAGATGCCCACCACGGCTACAACGTCCTCAAGATGCCCGGAAGTGGCGGAATCGTCACCATCCCCTGCGAAGAAAGAGATGCGGTGTGCTCCCTCGAGCACGCCTTCCAAGCTGCATCACTCGAAGACCCCGACAGCAACGCAACGCAGTACCCTCCTGAGACCAATCCCAAGAAAAAGAAGTAGCTGCTCCACATTGGATCTCAAGGAAGCGACACCTCTAGCGGCACCACTTAAGGATCCGCGCCAGCGCCTGGGGCGCCTCCCTCCCACACATAGGGAGGTGCGCCTGGTGCCGTCCTCAGGCAGGGCTCGGGGGCTCTCTTTTGGAGGGCCTCAGACCTGGCCAGCATCACGAGGGAGGCACTTGGGCACCACGTGGAGGCGTGCTTCACGACACGTTTCCCTCAGGAGGGCACCAAGCGAAGAGCACCTGGCGCTCAGGAGTTCGTCGATGAAGCCACTCAAGAGCTTCAGGAAGCAAGAGCAATTCGCGGCGACCGCCGCCCACCTGGCGCTGCTCCCCACCCCGGCAAGGGTGGTGAGTTGCGCGTCTGCATCAACATCCCAGGGCTCAATCGGGCTGCATCTTAGGAGCGCTTCTGGCCTTCGCATGTTGGACGCTGCGAGGGTCCACGTCACAGCTACATTTGCATGCCGTTGGGCCTGCCGAGCGGGGCCGCTGCCTTCTAGCGCCACCTGCAGAGCGTCATGGTAGGACAGGAGGCCAGACACCACGCAGTAGTGGCGGAGATGGAGACGGTCCTCAGGAGGCCGCCTGAGCCTCTAGAGCCTCCCGAGGCTCAGGGCCCCGGCGGCTCATGAGGGGTGACTGCTTCGCTACGCGCTTTCAGCTACCCCAACACTCCTTCAGCAACCAAACCAAGTGACATCTCTCCAAGTTCATTTTGCTGGGAGCGCCCCTTGGGCTGCATCATCCCCAGGCCGCGTGGGTCCATCCCTGCTGCGTGTATCTTCTTGCATCTTCAATTCACTCTGCGGGGAGCGCCCCTCAGGCTGCATCATCCCCAAGATGCTCGGGTCTGACCCAGTGTCATGTATCGTTCCTGTGTTTATCTGAGCCAGTTTGCTTCTCATGCATAATCTATCTATGGCTATCACCTGCTTGATTGACACCTACCATGGGAGCCGCGGGCCGATTGTCTTTCTTCAGGATCCTTCGCATTAGAAGGCTAGGGACAACGTCTGTGCTCGGGCCCGTCCCTGTAGCGTTGATAAATCCAACGACTGAGCTCTGTCTGGCGGGCTGGCCCCGTTCACGTCACCTCCTGGGGTCGTTGGTGCTTGGCCTTCTCGTGGGATAGCCTCAGGAAATCCACTCGGCGCGGGTTGTCTAACCATCTCGCAGGTTTGCCACAGCTATCAAAAACCAAGACCAGGCGCAACCCGCCTTGAGGTAGTGCCTCGTTAGTCCCGTGCTGGCTCATGAGTGCCCAGTTATATCTCCTCCAGCCCTGCCGTACAAGCCACGTGTCAGGGCGGGGCTGTACACGCCCCGGGGGCTCCACTCAGAGGGAGCCCCCTCCCACATACCAGTGGAAGCACCATGCTCCGCGCTGGCAGTCGACACTGCCGAGGAGCGGCTATGCCCGTGCAAGTGCGGAAGTGCCATGGTCCGTCCTGGTGATAAACAACTGAGGGTGGCCTCACGGCCGTATCAACCTCAGGGAGCCTCCGGGCTCGGTGTCTATCCTCATCGCAAGGCCTCCCCTCGGGAGAGCCACGCGAGGGGGCTGCGCTCGGGTCACGTCCAAGCGTACGCCACCCTGCCAGGTCCCGTGGACCCGGTCATCACGCGCCCTCCCAAGCAGAGCTAAGGTATGAAGGTCGTTTGACATCAGGGGGACTCCTGAGCATCGCGACTCAGGAGCCTAACTGACCACGTAGCCCCTCACTCCTTGGTCCGTCCTGGTGATCCGGTCAGCCCAATGGCGGCTGAGGTATGTGCGGGGTCGGGCCCTGCCAACGTAGAACACTAGACCTACCCTTGCATCTCCTTTCCACAAGCTGTTTGCACGTCAAGGGGGACTCCTGAGCATCGTGACTCAGGAGCCTAACTGACCACGTAGCCCCTCACTCCTTGGTCCGTCCTGGTGATCCGGTCGGCCCAACAGCGGGCTGAGGTATGCGCGGGGTCGGGCTCTGCCGACGTAGGACGTAAAGCAAATGGGAAGGAAAGCGCAAAATCTCAAAGCAAATATTACAACACATATTGTTCCCCGAGTATCAAACACAAGTTTAAACGCCTCCACGAGGCACGGTACATGCTGCAGGAGTTTAAACAGGAAAGGAGTCACAAGCAAGTCATCCCTGGACACCGCCGGCACCCACAAGAGGTGCCCCCTCCTGGGTGGCGGTGCCTTCGCCTGTACCACCAGTTGAAGGCGCGGGGGCAAAGGCGTGGAACTTCTACATCAGGGCCTCCACCTGACCCTTCATGGCTGCAGCGGCAGCTGTGTAGCGCTCGTCGTCCATAGGCTCCAGCAGCTCATCAAGGCGGGCGACAGGATCGCGAAGATGATGGTGGCTGAAGACGCACGTCAGCGCGGCGGGAGAAAGGATGCGAGCCTCCTCCTCTGCCATGGGGTCGATCTCGCTCATGACTTCCTCAAGCGCCTCGACCAAGTAGGGAAGCAACTGGGCGGGGCAGTTTCCATCGGTGGCCAGCGGCTTCTCCATGCCCTTCCCATAAAGTGTCTTCAGCGCATCACGGGCCCTCTCCTCGAGGAGTGCCAATGCGGCGCGGTCCTCGGCCAGAACCTTCCCCTTGGCGTCAAGTTTGGCTTTCTCCGCCTGCACCCCTCGCTCCGGCTCCTCCAGCCAGCTGCACTCAGCGGCCTGCGCCTGCGCCAACTGCTCCAGCTCGGCGTCGCGACCCTTGATGGCGTCCTCCCAGGCCTTCATCCTCTCTTCCTTCGCCTTACAGCCATGAGAATCTTCTGCACGCTCTTCACGTAGGATCTTCAGCTCGGCCTCCAGCACCTGGCAGCGACCTTGGGTGGCCTCAGCGTCCTTTAGTGCCGCCTCATGAGCAACTGCTGCCTGAGTTGCGGC
This sequence comes from Triticum dicoccoides, assembly GCF_002162155.2. Taxonomy (NCBI): domain Eukaryota; kingdom Viridiplantae; phylum Streptophyta; class Magnoliopsida; order Poales; family Poaceae; genus Triticum; species Triticum dicoccoides. The sequence goes on from NC_041390.1 coordinate 465,515,491, forward strand.
TCACTTCTCCCCCTCGGGGGTCGCCGCGGCCAGGCTCAGCGCCGCCCGAACGGACGCATTAGAATGAAGCCAGCCAGAGACCAGCTCCAGGCGCCCAGTCACCAGGAGGAGTTCGGCGCTCTGAAGATCTTCTTGCAGTCGGGTGATCTCAAAAAAGGGCCCGCTCCAGGACGTCAGGAGAAGTAGGGGAACCTGGGGTCAGCAACACGGCAGAAGGAGGAGGAAGAGGCATCATCATCACCATGGCCTGGGAGGCTGGAGGCTCCTGATCCTCTTAGACCTCAGCACCCGAGCCGGACTCTGGCGCCTCCCGAGTCAGCGGGGCCTTGGGGACTGACTTCTCCCGAGGATGCTCCACCCAACCTCGCGAGGATGATCGGGCTGGAGAAGCATGAGCACCATCTCCACCTTTGCTCATGGAGAGGGGCACAGCCGCAGGCGGCGACCTAGGCTCAAGCAGCACCACCTCTCCCTCCCTTCTCCTCTTCACCGCAGGCGTCGGCCTAGTTACCCAACGAGGAAGAACAGTCAGAAACAAGCATCAGCAGCAAGAGCAAGGCAGGACGAGAACACTTACTGATCCACCATCCATAGTCCCTCCGCTTCGGGAGCTTGAAGCCAGAGAGCTTCACGACCCGAGGCGCGGGCACGCCAGCTCCGGCAGCAGAAGCAGGAGCAGCAGCTGAGCCAGAAGTGGCTCCAGGCGATGGCAAGGCAGGAGCGCCGTCCTGGGGGAGCAGCGCCGACCTACTCTTCATCGGAACCACGGGCGGCTCCCCCTTCTCCAGAAGGATGTCATCCTCTCCATCGTCATTAGGCGGGAGGCGGAGGATATCGTCCTTGTGCAAGGGGAGGTCTCTCCCATCTCCTCGGGGGTTGTCTCTGAGACGCGCTGCTCCTCCTCCTCTCCTTCCTCCCCATCACCAGAAGATACGTCCACCATCACCGTCGCCACCGGGACCTTAAAAGGCACCAGGCTGCGCCCGTCAAAGGTGGGCATGGCAGCCACGACTTGCGCCCCGTCCTTCCGGAGGAACAAGGGAGCGTGGGGATTCGGCGGATACTCTTGGTCGTCTCCAACCAGGAGACGAAGGACGAGGGCCAGCTCCTCGTAGAACAAGGCCTTCGGGCTCAAGCGGAGCATGTCTTCTCCATCCACAAGCGTCCACAGGAGGCGCATGCGCGCTTGGAGAGGAGCCACCCGCATCGCCAAGAATTCCTTCAGGTGCATGGCCCCGTCAGTTTCGCCGCCTTCGCGTTGCCTGGCCTCAGGTCGGCGTTCATCTTCTCGAGCACTAGTTTAGCCCCCTCATCGGTAAGCTTCGCGCAGGAGCACCCCTCATCAGGGCGGGGCATCCCCGTCGGCAGCTTTAGCCGTGGGTGGACACACTTGGCATCTATCATAACCCACTTGCTCCTGAAGCCATCGACCTTCTTCCCGGTCTTCAAAATCGCGTTGGCCTTGCCGACTGCGATGAAGTTGGCGCACCTCGTGGTGTGGCCTTCATTGATCCGAAGGAAGAAGTGGCGCGGCAATGCCATGGACGGCATCACCTCGACGTACGCCTCACAGTAGAAGGCAAAGATGGACAAGAGAAGAACGGAGTTGGGATGGAGATGAAGAGCCTGCAACCCGTAGTGCTGGAGGACTGCGTAGAAGAAGTCGGAGAAGGGGAATGAGGCCGTCGACAATGCTGCCCATGAAGAAGGGGTAGTAGGAGCTCTTCGGAGCTTCGGGCACTGTGGAGCCTGCCCGGAGCGTGGTCTCCCCCTTATCGTTGTTCTCCCCCACCGTCAGCAGCTGCGTGACGGCAAGGTTTTTCGCCGAGACATTGGGCGCCTCCAGGCCCGGCTCGTACCAGGCGGGTGACGAGTCAACCTTGGTCTTTCGGGGCGCCATGGGACGGAAGCTTGGAGGGATATCAGAGTAGATCTGGAGGTTTCAGAAGCAAGGGGCGAGAAAGGGGATCTGGAGCAAGGCGGAGGAACGCAATGAAGACGAGCGCAGCCCGGGCCAGTCTTTTTGTCAAATCGGGCAGTTGTCGAGGCTGCATGGGGAAGCGGAGATGCCCATGTCCAATCAGTCGCCACGCGTCGACCAAGGCCATAGGCTACTGGGGCCCATGGCGCTCCGCACTTGCCCTTTGGCTTCACCTGGAAGCCAAGCCCGAGCGCACCTTGGGCCCGGGGCTACTGTCAGCATTCTGGGAACGGGGGTCCCCAGACTTGCCTGCCTGTGGCCCGCGGCGTGGCTCCTCCAACGGCCCTGATACGTCCATTTTGCATCATGCTTTTATATCAATATTTATTGCATTATGGGCTGTTATTACACATTATGTCACAATACTTATGCCTATTCTCTCTTATTTTACAAGGTTTACATGAAGAGGGGGAATGTCGGCAGCTGGAATTCTGGGCTGGAAAAGGAGCAAATATTAGAGACCTATTCTGCACATCTCCAAAAGTCCTGAAACTCCATGGGAGTTATTTTCTGAATATATAAAAATACTAAGCGAAGAAAGTACCAGAGGGGGCCCACACCCTGGCCACGAGTGTGGGGGTGCGCCCTACCCCCTGGGAGCGCCCCCTGCCTCATGGGCCCCCTAGTGGCCCTCTGATGCCCATCTTTGGCTATATGGAGTCTTTTGTCGAGGAAAAAATCATAAGCAAGCTTTCGGGAAGAAACTCCACCGCCACGAGGTGGAACCTTGGCGGAACCAATCTAGGGCTCCGGCACAGCTGTTCTGCCGGGGAAACTTCCCTCCGGGAGGGGGGAATCATCACCATCGTCATCACCAACGATCCTCTCATCGGGAGGGGGTCAATCTCCATCAACATCTTCACTAGCACCATATCATCTCAAACCCTAGTTCATCTCTTGTATCCAATCTTTGTATCCAAACCACAGATTGGTACCTGTGGGTTGCTAGTAGTGTTGATTACTCCTTGTAGTTGATGCTAGTTGGTTTACTTGGTGGAAAATCATATGTTTGGATCCATTATGCATATTAATACCCCTATGATTATGAACATGAATATGCTTTGTGAGTAGTTACGTTTGTTCCTGAGGACATGGGAGAAGTCTTGCTATAAGTAGTCATGTGAATCTGGTATTCGTTCGATATTTTTATGAGATGTATGTTGTCATCCCTCTAGTGGTGTCATGTGAACATCGACTACATGACACTTCACCATTGTTTGGGCCTAGAGGGAGGCATTGGGAAGTTATAAGTAGATTATGGGTTGCTAGAGTGACAGAAGCTTAAACCCTAGGTTATGCATTGCTTCGTAAGGGGCTGATTTGGATCCATATGTTTTGTGCTATGGTTAGGTTTACCTTAATACTTCTGTTGTAGTTGCGGATGCTTGCAATGGGGTTTAATCATAAATGGGATGCTTGTCCAAGTAAGCATAGTACCCAAGCACCGGTCCACCCAAATATCAAATTATCAAAGTACCGAACACGAATCATATGAACATGATGAAAACTAGCTTGACGATAATTCCCATGTGTCCTCGGGAGTGCTTTCCTTCATATAAGAGTTTGTCCAGGCTTTTCCTTTGCTACAAAAAGGATTGGGCCATCTTGGTGCACCTTATTTACTTTTATTACTTTCTACTCGTTACAAATTACCTTATCACAAAACTATCTGTTACCGATAATTTCAGTGCTTGCAGAGAATACCTTACTGAAATCTGCTTATCATTTCCTTCTGCTCCTCATTGGGTTCGACACTCTTACTTATCGAGAAGGATACGATAGATCCCCTACACTTGTGGGTCATCAAGACTCTTTTCTAGCGCCGTTGCCGGGGAGTGAAGCGCCTTTGGTAGGTGGGATTTAGTAAAGAAAGGTTTATATAGTGTGCTGAAGTTTACTGTCACTTGTTACTATGGAACATAATCCTTTGAGGGGCTTGTTCGGGGTATCTTCACCCCGACCAGTAGAGAAAAGAGTTGCTCCTCAACCTACTGAACCCACTGAAAATGTTTAGTTTGAAATTCCTTCGGGTATGATAGAGAAACTGCTAGCTAATCCTTTCACAGGTGATGGAACATTACATCCCGATTTGCACCTAATCTATGTGGATGAAGTTTGTGGATTATTTAAGCTCGCAGGTATGCCCATTGATGTTATCAAGAAGAAGGTATTCCCTTTATCTTTGAAGGGAGAGGCATCGACATGGTATAGGCTATGTGATGATATGGGATCATGGAACTACAAATGATTGAAATTGGAATTTCATCAGAAGTTTTATCATATGCATCTTGTTCATCGTGATCGTAATTATATATATAATTTTTGGCCTCGCGAAGGAGAAAGCATCGCTCAAGCTTGGGGGAGGCTTAAGTTAATATTATATTCATGCCCCAATCACGAGCTCTCAAAAGAAATGATTATTAAAAAACTTTATGCTCGGCTTTCTCTCAGTAATCGCTCCATGCTCGGTACTTCTTGTACTGGATCTTTGATGATGAAGACCATTTAATTCAAATGGGATTTATTGGAAAGAATTAAACGCAACTCTGAAGATTGGTACCTCGATGAAGGTAAGGAGTCATCTATAACACCTAAGTTTGATTGTGTTAAATCTTTTATGGACACCGATGCTTTCCGTGAATTTAGCACTAAATATGGACTTGACTCTGAGGTAGTAGCTTCTTTCTATGAATCCTTTGCTACTCATGTTGATCTCCCAAAGGAGAACTGGTTTAAATATAATCCTCCCACTGAAGTAAATGTAATTGGACCTATTAAAGTTGAAGAAAAGACTATCACTTATAATGATCCTGTTGTTCCTACTGCTTATATTGAGAAACGACCTTTCCCTGTTAGAATAAAGGATCATACTAAAGCTTCAACTGTAGTCAACAAAAGTAATATTAGGACACACAAACCCCCCGAGCAAGTTAAAGTTGAACCTAAAATTGCTATGGTTAAAGATCTCTTGGCCGATAATATTGATGGGCATGTTATTTACTTCTGCAATGAAGCTGCTAGAATTGCTAGACCTGATTCTAAAAATAAACATAGACCTGTTGTAGGCATGCATGTTATTTCCGTTAAAATAGGAGATCATTGTTATCATGGCTTATGTGATATGGGTGCTAGTGCAAGCGCAATACCTCATTCCTTATACAAAGAAATTATGCATGATATTGCACCTGCTGAGATAGAAGAGATAAATGTTATAATTAAGCTTGCCTATAGAGATACCATTTCACCAGTTGGGATTGTTAGAGATGTTGAAGTCTTGTGTGGGAAAGTTAAATATCCTGCTGATTTTCTTGTTCTTGGTTCCCCAAAAGATGACTTTTGTCCCATTATATTTGGTAGACCCTTCTTGAATACTGTTAATGCTAAGATAGAATGCAATAAGGATATTGTTTCTGTTGGTTTAGGGGATATGTCTCATGAGTTTAATTTTGCTAAATTTAGTAGACAACCCCGTGATGAGAATTGCCTTGTAAAGATGAAATTATTGGTCTTGCTTCTATTGTCGTGCCTCCTAATGATCCTTTAGAACAATATTTGCTAGACCATGAAAATGATATGTATATGAATGAAAGAAGGGAAATAGATGAAGTATTCTTTAAACAGGGACCTATTTTGAAACACAACTTGCCTGTCGAAATCCTAGGGGATCCTCCCCCACCTAAGGTTGATCCCATGTTTGAGCTTAAACCATTGCCTGATACTCTTAAATATGCTTATCTTGATGAAAAGATGATATATCCTGTTATTATTAGTGCTAACCTTTCAGAGCATGAAGAAGAGAAATTATTGAAAACTCTGAAGAAGCACCGTGTTGCTATTGGATATACTCTTAATGATCTTAAGGGCATTAGTCCCACTCTATGTCAACACAAAATAAATTTGGAGAAAGATGCCAAACCAGTTATTGATCACCAACGACAGCTAAATCCTAAGATGGAAGAACTGGTAAGAAAGGAAATATTAAAGCTCCTTGAAGCAGGTATAATTTATCCCGTTGCTGATAGTCAGTGGGTAAGCCCTGTCCATTGTGTCCCTAAGAAGGGAGGTATTACTGTCGTTCCTAATGATAAAGATGAGTTGATTCCGCAAAGAATTATTACAGGTTATAGGATGGTAATTGATTTATGCAAATTAAATAAAGCTACTAAAAAAGATAATTACCCTTTGCCTTTCATTGATCAAATGCTAGAAAGATTATCCAAACATACACATTTTTGCTTTCTAGATGGTTACTCTGGTTTCTCTCAAATACCTGTGTCAGTTGATGATCAAGAAAAGACTACTTCTACTTGCCCTTTCGGTAACTTTGCTTATAGACCTATGCCTTTTGGTTTATGTAATGCACCTGCTACCTTTCAAAGATGCATGATGGCTATATTCTCTAACTTTTGTGAAAAGATTTGTGAAGTTTTCATGGATGATTTCTCTGTTTATGGATCCTCTTTTGATGATTGCTTGAGCAACTTTGTCCGAGTTTTGCAGAGATGTGAAGAAACTAACCTTGTCTTGAATTGGGAGAAGTGCCACTTTATGGTTAATGAAGGTATTGTCTTGGGGCATAAAATTTCTGAAAGAGGTATTGATGTTGACAAAGCTAAAGTTGATGCTATTGAAAAGATGTCGTGTCCCAAGGACATCAAAGGTATAAGACGTTTCCTTGGTCATGCCGGTTTTTAGAGGAGGTTCATTAAGGACTTCTCGAAAATTTCCCAGCCTATGACTAACCTATTATAAAAAAGATATTCCTTTTGTCTTTGATGATGATTGTGTAGAAGCATTTGAAATAATTAAGAAAGCCTTGATTTCTGCACCTATTGTTCAGCCACCTGATTGGAATTTACCCTTTGAAATGATGTGTGATGCTAGTGACTATGCTGTAGGTGCTGTTCTAGGACAAAGAGTTGATAAAAAATTAAATGTTATTCAATATTCTAGTAAAACTCTAGACAATGCCCAGAGAAATTATGTTACTACTGAAACGGAATTCTTAGCAGTTGTATTTGCTTGTGATAAGTTCAGACCTTATATTGTTGATTCTAAAGTAACTATTCACACTGATCATGCTGCTATTAAATATCTTATGGAAAAGAAAGATGCTAAACCTAGACTTATTAGATGGGTTCTCTTGCTACAAGAATTTTATTTGCATATTATTGATAGAAAGGGAGCTGAGAATCCCGTTGCAGACAACTTGTCTAGGTTAGGGAATGTACTTGATGACCCACTACCTATTGATGATAGCCTTCCTCATGAACAATTAAATGTCATAAATACTTCTCGTACTGCTCCATGGTATGCTGATTATGCTAATTACATTGTTGCTAAATTTATACCACCTAGTTTCACATACCAGCAAAAGAAAAAGTTTTTCTATGATTTAAGATATTACTTCTGGGATGACCCACACCTTTATAAAGAAGGGGTAGATGGTGTTATTAGACGTTGTATACCTGAGCATGAACAGGAACAGATCTTATGCAAGTGTCACTCCGAGGCTTATGGAGGACACCACGCTGGAGATAGAACTGCACACAAGGTATTGCAATCCGGTTTTTATTGGCCTACTCTCTTCAAGGATGCCCGTAAGTTTGTCTTATCTTGTGATGAATGTCAAAGAATTGGTAATATTAGTAGATGTCAAGAAATGCCTATGAATTATTCACTTGTTATTGAACCATTTGATGTTTGGGGCTTCGATTATATGGGACCGTTTCCTTCCTCTAATGGATAAACACATATTTTAGTTGTTGTTGATTACGTTACTAAGTGGGTAGAAGCTATTCCAACTAGTAGTGCTGATCATAACACCTCTATTAAGATGCTTAAAGAAGTTATTTTTCCGAGGTTTGGAGTCCCTAGATATTTAATGACTGATGGTGGTTCACATTTTATTCATGGAGCCTTTCGTAAAATGCTTGCCAAGTATGATGTTAATCATAGAATTGCATCTCCATATCACCCCCAGTCTAGTGGTCAAGTAGAATTGAGTAACAGAGAGCTCAAATTAATTTTGCAAAAGACTGTTAATAGATCTAGAAAGAATTGGTCCAAGAAACTTGATGATGTATTATGGGCTTATAGAACTGCATATAAAAATCCTATGGGTATGTCTCCGTATAAAATGGTTTATGGAAAAGCATGTCACCTACCTCTTGAATTAGAACATAAGGCATATTGGGCTATTAAAGAGCTCAACTATGACTTCAAACTTGCCGGTGAGAAGAGGCTTTTTGACATTAGCTCACTTGATGAATGGAGAACCCAGGCTTATGAGAATGCCAAACTGTTTAAAGAAAAAGTTAAAAGATGGCATGGCAAAAGGATACAAAAGCGTGAGTTTAACGTAGGTGATTATGTGTTTCTATTCAACTCTCGTTTAACATTTTTGCAGGCAAACTTCTCTCTAAATGGGAAGGTCCTTACATTATCGAGGAGGTCTATCGTTCTGGTGCCATAAAAATCAACAACTTCGAAGGCACAAATACGAAGGTGGTGAACGGTCAAAGAATCAAACATTATATCTCAGGTAATCCTCTAAATGTTGAAACCAATGTTATTGAAACCGTAACCCTGGAGGAATACATAAGAGACACTTTCCAGAATGTTTCGGACTCCGAAAAGGAATAGGTATGTGGTATGGTAAGTAAACCGACTCCAAAACAGTTCTAATGGCAATTTTTCTCCGTTTTGGAATATTTAAGAAAATAGGAAAATAAGAAGTAGTCTGGGAAGGACACAAGGCGTCCACGAGGGTGGAGGGCGCGCCCTACCTCCCTGGGCGCACCCCCTGCCCCGTGGGCACCTCGTGCGCTCTCCGGACTCCGTTTTCTTGCATGATACTTATTTTAGTTAGTAAAAATTCATTATATAATCTCCCGAAGGTTTTGACCTCCGTATCATGCAAAAATCTCCTGTTCTTGTTTCGAGCTGTTTTTCTGACAGATATAGATCACCATGACGTCTCCAAGTGCCCCCAAGGACAAGTTCTTCGAGAAGGTCATCAACCCCTACCTCGTGGAAGTGCTGCAACATCCTCAAACCATTGAGATGCGTGAGGGGTTGCTGCACATCTGCGATGTTGAGGGACCAAGGAGGACCGGAATCGTGGAGACAAGGCTCGAGGCAATGGAGCAACAAGTTTTCAAGTGTCAGGAGATGGTGGAGCGTGGACTCGACTCCAATCACATAATGATCACGGAGTTCACCAACAACCACAAGCTGGACGCCAATGACATTGGCGAGGCCATCTTCAATCTTCATGAGAAAATCGAGCACCTCCAAGCCCAGATCTATAACCTGTAAAATCAAAACTGTGAGTATGAATATAGATTCAAGAGGATGAGTTTGGCTTCAGATTTAAGGATCCCAGAGACTCGATCATCCTTCTATGATGGTGAGCCTATGCCATGGAAGAGGGACTACAAGCCTACATCATCAACAACTCCATCTCCTTCACCGGCAAAAGAGATATAATCACATGGGTATGGGCACTCCCCTTGGCAACTGCCAAGCTTGGGGGGGTGCCCCGGTATCGTATCACCATCACTTTTATCTTTACCGTTTTTCTTAGTTCGATCCTTTTGATAATATCTTGATATAGTAGAATAAAGTTTTAGTATGATCTAGTTGTGAATTTTGCTTTATGATCTTCTTATGTAATCGAGTCCGTGAGCTATATATAATAAAGATTAGTGTTGAGTCAAGGGCTTGATTATTTTGCTATGATCTTGAGGGAATAAAATAAAAGAAAATGAAATAGAAAGAAATAAAGAGATCATAAGGATCTTATGGAGAGAAATGACTTCACATATAAGAGTATGATGAATAAAAGTTGTTGAGAGTTGACAAACATAGTTTTGGTCATCATTGCAATTAGTAGGAAGTAATAAAGAAAGAGAGGTTTTCACATATAAATATACTATCTTGGACATCTCTTTATAATTGTGAGCACTCATTAAAGTATGATATGCTAAAGAGTTGACATTGGAAAAGGAAGACAACGTAATGGGTTATGTTTTCTTACATCTGAGATAAATTATATTGTCATGGATCATCCAACATGTTGAGCCTGCCTTTACCTCTCTTGCTAGACAATTTCTTTGCACCAAGTAGAGATACTACTTGTGCTTCCAAATACCCCTAAACCCGTCTTTGCCATGAGAGTCCACCATACCTACCTATGGATTGAGTAAGATCCTTCAAGGAAGTTGTCATCCGTGCATGCAATAAAAATTGCTCTCTAAATATGTATGATCTATTAATGTGGAGAAAATAAGCTTTATACGATCTTGTGATGTGGCAGAAATAAGTGCGACGGACTGCATAATAAAGGTCCATATCACAAGTGGCAATATAAAGTGACGTTCTTTTGCATTAAGATTTTTTGCATCCAACCATAAAAGCGCGTGACAACCTCTGCTTCCCTCTGCGAAGGGCCTATCATTTACTTTTATCTTCTACCTTATATAAGAGTCATGGTGATATTCAACTTTCCTTTTTACATTTTATCCTTTGGCAAGCACAATGTGTTGGAAAGATCCTGATAGATATAGCTAATTGGATGTGAGTTTTCATGAACTATTATTGTTGACATTACCCTTGAGGTAAAAAGTTGGGAGGTAAAACTATAAGCCCCTATCTTTCTATGTGTCCGATTAGAACTTCATACCCATATATATTGTGTGAGTGTTAGCAATTGTGAAAGACTAAATGATAGTTGAGTATGTGGACTTGCTGAAAAGCTCTTATATTGACTCTTTCCTATGTTATGATAAATTGCAATTGCCTCAATGACAGAGATTAGAGGTTGTTGGTTCGCAATGAAGTTTATGATTCATACTTGAAATTGTGATTGAATTGTTACTTTAGCATAAGAGATCATATGACAATATATATATATATATATATATATATATATATATATATATATATATATATATATATATGTTGCTGTTCTAAGAATGATCGCCCTCATGTCGGTATTTTATTTTATTGACACCTCTATCTCTAAACATGTGGACATATTTTTCGATATCGGCTTTCGCTTGAGGAGAAGCGAGGTCTAAGCTTGGGGGAGTTGATACGTCCATTTTGCATCATGCTTTTATATCAATATTTATTGCATTATGGGTTGTTATTACACATTATGTCACAATACTTATGCCAATTCTCTCTTATTTTACAAGGTTTACATGAAGAGGGGGAATGTTGGCAGCTGGAATTCTGGGCTGGAAAAGGAGCAAATATTAGAGACCTATTCTGCATATCTCCAAAAGTCCTGGAACTCCACGGGAGTTATTTTCAGAATTTATAAAAAATACTGAGCGAAGAAAGTACCAGAGGGGGCCCACACCCTGGCCACGAGGGTGGGGCACGCCCCCTGCCTCGTGGGCCCCCTGGTGGCCCTCTGATGCCCATCTTTGGCTATATGGGGTTTTTCGTCGAGGAAAAAATCATAAGCAAGTTTTCGGGAAGAAACTCCGCCGCCACGAGGTGGAACCTTGGCGGAACCAATCTAGGGCTCCGGCAGAGCTGTTCTCCAGGGGAAACTTCCCTCCTGGAGGGGGAAATCATCACCATCGTCATCACCAACGATCCTCTCATCGGGAGGGGGTCAATCTCCATCAACATCTTGTAGGGTTGAAAGTATGTCTAGAGGGGGGTGATTAGACTACTTGACCAAATAAAAATCTAGCCTTTTCCCAATTTTAGTTCTTGGCAGATTTTAGCTATCTTAGCACAAGTCAAGCAATCTTCACACAATTCAAGCAAGCATGCAAAAGAGTATATGAGCAGCATAAAGTAAAGCATGCAACTTGCAAGATTGTAAAGGGAAGGGTTTGGAGGATTCAAACGCAATTGGAGACACGAATGTTTTTGTCGTGGTTCCGATAGGTGGTGCTATCATACATCCACGTTGATGGAGACTTCAACCCACGGAGGGTAACGGTTGCGCGAGTCCACGGAGGGCCCCAACCACAAAGGGTCCACGAAGAAGCAACCTTGTCTATTCCATCATGTCCATCGCCCACGAAGGACTTGCCTCACTAGCGGTAGATCTTCACGAAGTAGGCGATCTCCTTGCCCTTACAAACTCCTTGGTTCAACTCCACAATCTTGTCGGAGGCTCCCAAGTGACACCTAGCTAATCCAGGAGACACCACTCTCCAAGAAGTAACAAATGGTGTGTTGATGATGAACTCCTTGCTCTTGTGCTTCAAATGATAGTCTCCCCAACACTCAACTCTCTCTCATAGGATTTGGATTTCGTGGAAAGAAGATTTGAGTGGAAAGAAACTTGGGGAAGGCTAGAGATCAAGATTCATATGGTTGGAATGGAATATCTTGACCTCAACACAAGTGTAGGTGGTTCTCTCTCAGAAAATGTGTATTGGAAGTGTTGGTATGTTCTGATGGCTCTCTCCATGAATGAAGAGTGGGTGGAGGGGTATATATAGCCTCCACATAGAATCTAACCGTTACACACAATTTGCCAAACTCGGTGGTACCGAATGGTTAAACTCGGTCGGACCGATTCAGCAAACCTAGTGACCGTTAGGATTTTCGGTGGGACTGAGATGCAACTCGGTAGGACCGATATGGTTTGGGTTAGGGCATAATGTAATCTCGGTGTGACCGATTACACAAACTCGGTGGGACCGATTTTGGTAATAAGCTAACTAGAGAGTTGGTTAGGTAAACTCGGTGGGACCGATTTGCTCATCTCGGTGAGACCGAAATGTTACAAAAGGGAAACAGAGAGTTTACATTGCAATCTCGGTGGGACCGATCGCTCACCTCGGTAAGACTAAAACGTTACGAAGGGAAACAGAGAGATTACAATCCCATCTCGGTGAGACCGAGATCCCTATCGGTGAGACCGATTTGCCTAGGGTTTGTGGCAGTGGCTATGACATTTGAAACTCGGTGGCGCCGGATAGATAGAATCGGTGGGGCTGAGTTTGACTTTTGGTTTAGGTCATATGTGGATGTGGGAAGGTAGTTGAGGGCTTTGGAGCATATCACTAAGCACTTTGAGCAAGCAAGCCATTAAGCAACACCTCATCCCTCCTTGATAGTATTGGCTTTTCCTATAGACTCAATGTGATCTTGGATCACTAAAATATAAAATGTAGAGCCTTGATCTTGAAGCTTGAGCCAAACTTTTTGTCCTTAGAATTTTGAGGGATCCACTTTCCTCATCCATGCCATGCCATTCATTGAGCTTTTCCTGAAATATTAATCTTGGAATAATGTTAGCTCAATGGGCTATATGTTGTTAGGAATTACCAAAACCACCCAGGGATAGTTGCACTTTCAATCTCCCCCTTTTTGGTAATTGATGACAACATATAGATCAAAGCTTCGACAAATGATAATAAGAGTGAAAGATATTGTCGCTTTGAGAAGTATGTAAAAAGCAAGAGCTCCCCCTAAATTTTTGCATATCTTAAGATTTGCTTTGGACTGCAAATGCACAATGAGTTAGGATCATGGGTTACTCTTCCATGTCACATACATCTTGGTGGAGCGCTCAAAATGATAAGAATTAAATATATGCACTCATCACCAAGCAAAGTGAATGATCATATAAGGATAAGTAAGATAATATCATCTAACAAGCATAAGTGTAGCTTATGATCAACCACATGATCATCAATGTCTCACAGATAATAGCATAGTATCTCAAGAAATCAAAAGACAAACAAAGTTCAACCACCAAAGCAAGAGAGAATAAAAAGCAACGCTCTCTCTCGAAGCCTATGATATATACATTTTTCTCCCCCTTTGGCAACAAGTTACCAAAAAGTTCATAGAAAATGCATAGCACTACAGCGTCTCTCAGGCTTGGTCTTCAGGTGGTGGTGTCCGAAGAACGCCAAGGATGAAGGCTTCAGTTGAAGTAGATGGAGCTGCTAGGGTAGGTGCTGGAGCTGGTTGCGCTGGAGCTGTAGCTGGTGCAGATGAAGTGACTCTAGTGTCTGGTACAGGCACTGCAGCAGATCTCTGAGCTCGAGGCACTCTGGCAAATGCAGTAGTGGTTGTCTTGCCCTTCCTCTCCTGCATGTCATCCTGTAGTTGCTCCACAACAGACTGAATCTCAGTTACTTTGACATCTAAATCATAGAATTTTTGTTCCACGATTCTTTCCAGGCTCTCCTGTTTTTGAGTTAGGGTGGCCAACCCCTTCTCAATCCTCAGAGATGATGCTATCAAGTAACCAAGCTGGTCCTGCTTGCTTTTCAAAAAGTACTCAGATGCCTCCTCTTGAGTTGGCATCTTGGCAGCCTTCTCCATCTTTGCCTTCTCCTTCTTTGCTTGTGCTTACACTGAGGAGGGTTCATCTTCATTCATCACAACTTGGTTGTCCTCGAAGTCAGGATAGAAAGGCAAGTGTTCCTTATCCAACAAGTATGTGCCTATGCCCATCTTTGAGTTTATCAACTCCTGGATCTGTGGGGCATATCCACAACTTATTTTCTTGTCAGCTGCAGTCCTCTTGATAGACTCAACTATAAGGCTCATGACCTTGAACTTCTGTAGCACATCAAATATATGTAGCAAGTTAATTGCATGGCCTCTGATCATTCTATGATCACCAGACTTGGGCAAGAGAGTGTGCCTAAGGATCCAATTGATTGTAGGCAGCCCTGACAGCAAGTGTTTTACTAACCCAAACTGGTGAGTCTCAAGATCATCTTCAGGAATCTCTTTGTACATATTTGCCATAGAGTTGTGATCCATCTTCTTCTTGGCATAGACATCCAAGTCATCTTCTTTTTCCTTAGGAGCATTGATCAGATTTTCCCATTCCTCAATAGTTGAGTGGTACCTTGTACCTTCAGACATCCATACTATCCTGCCATCTAGATAGAAGTGTGTTGTGGAGTAGAATTGCATTATGAGCTCATCATTCCACTTTGTGAGCTTCTGCCCAACAAAGTCTGCAACTCCACAAGCACTGAAGCTATCAAACACACCAGGATAGTGTTCCTCATTTTCCTTGATATACTTCCAGTCGACGCATCTCATTTCACACACTATAGGCTTCTTGTCCAACAACACTGTCTCATAGAAATCTTGCTGTTCCTTTGTGTGGAACCTGTAATCAACAGCAGTCCTTCTCCTGGTAGCATATGGATCTGTCTCTCTCCATTTCCTCAGTCTTGAGTCTCTCCTGATCTTCATGTTCTCAGCCACAGGATGAGCACCATTGCGGTCTGGAATTTTTGGCTTCAATTTTCTCAGAACATGCTCTTCATCTTCTTCTTCAGCAACAGTCTCAGGCACTGGGGCCTTGTTCTTCTCAGCAGCTGGTATGTTTCTGGTATTTCTCTTTGGTGCAGTCTTGGGCTTGGAAGCAGCTTTGGGTGCTTCATTGGGCTTTGATGATGCAGCCCCTGTCCTGATAGCATCACCCATAAGCTTCTGTGCCTTGGGTGCTGGTGCAGCAACCTCTTCTTCCTCTTCTTCTTCCATCATGGAAGCCTTTCCAATCACTCTGGCCATGGTCTTCTTGACCCTTTCCTTTCTTTTCTTTCCTTCTGCAGCAAGCTCTTTGGGTTGAGATTCCAAAGATGCTTGAGAGGATGCTCTGGCCTTAGACATTGGTTGTCTTCCTTCTGGCCTTTTGATCTTCATTCCTGGCTTAACTACAGCTGAGCTGTACTGCTTCTTAACCACTTTCTTATTTGATGTGGCCTCATCCTTAGTGGCCACATAGTATTCATCCTCAGACTCTGAAGTTTTCTTCTTGCTCTAGTGGCAGCCTTTGGCAAATTGCTTGGGGTGCTCCTGCTACCATCATCTGAACTGCTAGAGGGACTAGTGCCCTCACTCAGGTGAACCTGCTCCTATGACCTGTTCTGGCTGTCACTCTGGTCAGACATGTTGCAAACACTAACTGCAGACCCTATGAATAGATTGTAGATGAGATAGAGTCGATGAGCATCACAAAATACAGAGATTTTTGCAAAAGAATGAGTCAAAAACTTAGTTTTAGTTTTCCACAGAAAGCATTTCGGATCAACGAATTTGCAAACTCGGTGATACCGAAGCAGCTGTTGGAACCTAAACTAGTGAACTCGGTCAGACCGAGTCACAGTTCGGTGGCACCGAGACTGCTAGGGTTTCACAAAGTCCTGAACTCAGTCACACCGATTTGCAATTCTTGGTCAGACCGAGAACCACATGTGCAATGTTCTTGGCCGAATCGGTGGAACCGAGTTCTGCAACCCGGTGGGTCCGAGATGGTTTCGGCGGAAACCTAACCCGGTAGGACCGATATGGTTAGGGTTAGGGCATAACGTAATCTCGGTGTGACCGATTACACAAACTCGGTGGGACCGATTTTGGTAATAAGCTAACTAGAGAGTTGGCCAGGTAAACTCAGTGGGACCGATTCGCTCATCTCGGTGAGACCGAAATGTTACAAAAGGGAAACAGAGAGTTTACATTGCAATCTCGGTGGGACCGATCGCTCACCTCGGTAAGACCAAAACGTTACGAAGGGAAACAGAGAGATTACAATCCCATCTCGGTGAGACCGAGATCCCTATCGGTGAGACCGATTTGCCTAGGGTTTGTGGCAGTGGCTATGACATTTGAAACTCGATGGCGCCGGATAGATAGAATCGGTGGGGCCGAGTTTGACTTTTGGTTTAGGTCATATGTGGATGTGGGAAGGTAGTTGAGGGTTTTGGAGCATATCACTAAGCACTTTGAGCAAGCAAGCAACACCTCATCCCTCCTTGATAGTATTGGCTTTTCCTATAGACTCAATGTGACCTTGGATCAGTAAAATATGAAATGTAGAGTCTTGATCTTGAAGCTTGAGCCAAAAAATTTGTCCTTAGAAATTTGAGGGATCCACTTTCCTCATCCATGCCATGCCATTCATTGAGCTTTTCCTGAAATATTAATCTTGGAATAATGTTAGCTCAATGAGCTATATGTTGTTAGGAATTACCAAAACCACCCAGGGATAGTTTCACTTTCACATCTTCACCAGCACCATCTCATCTCAAACCCGAGTTCATCTCTTGTATCCAATGTTTGTATCCAAATCTCAGATTGGTACTGGTGGGTTGCTAGTAGTGTTGATTACTCCTTGTAGTTGATGATAGTTGGTTTACTTGGTGGAAGATCATAGGTTCAGATCCATTATGCATATTAATACCCCTCTGATTATGAACATGAATATGCTTTGTGAGTTGTTACATTTGTTCCTGAGGACATGGGAGAAGTCTTGCTATAAGTAGTCTTGTGAATCTAGTATTCGTTCGATATTTTGATGAGATGTATGTTGTCATCACTCTAGTGGTGTCATGTGAATGTCGACTACATGACACTTCACCATTGTTTGGGCCTAGAGGGAGGCATTGGGAAGTAATAAGTAGATGATGGGTTGCTAGAGTGACAGAATCTTAAACCCTAGTTTATGCGTTGCTTCGTAAGGGGCTGATTTGGATCCATATGTTTCATGCTATGGGTAGGTTTACCTTAATACTTCTGTTGTAGTTGCGGATGCTTGCAATGGGGGTTAATCATAAGTGGGATGCTTGTCCAAGTAAGGACAGTACCCAAGCACCGGTCCACCCACATATCAAATTATCAAAGTACCGAACGCGAATCATATGAACGTGATGAAAACTAGCTTGACGATAATTCCCATTTGTCCCCGGGAGCGCTTTCCTTCATATAAGAGTTTGTCCAGGCTTGTACTTTGCTACAAAAAGGATTGGGCCATCTTTTTGCACCTTATTTACTTTTATTACTTGCTACTCGTTACAAATTACCTTATCACAAAACTATCTCTTACCGATAATTTCAGTGCTTGCAGAGAATACCTTAGAGAAAACTGCTTATCATTTCCTTCTGCTCCTCGTTGGGTTCGACACTCTTACTTATCAAAAATGCTGCGATAGATCCCATACACTTGTGGGTCATCAGGCCCATCTTCACCAGCAAACCCCCAAGACCCTCGCGAGGCGGACGACGCAAGACCTCCTCAGGGGCGGCCTCACCAGGCTGGCTCACGAGGGGCAGAGAGATCAAAGCAAGGCGAACCATGCGAGTTTCCAATGATGCAAGCCGTGACGATCAAGACCAGGCGGGCGCCAGTGCGCAGAGTGTCCTCGCTTCCTCTTTGGTGTTAAGGAGGCAAGCATAGGCGAGGACTTCCAAGGCATCAGGCAAAGGTTTCATATCGGTGCAACAAGACCAAGACTAGCAGGATGGCAGGACGGAGGTCACCGTGGAGCCCAAGACGGCGTCACCACCAGAGCCTTTGGCAGGCGAAGACTACTTTTGTCAGGATAACTTGTACTAGTTGTCTCCCTTCGAATTTGGCCGTTGTGGGATCCCTTCCCGCTCAATATTTGGGAAGAGGACCAGGGCCTCTGTAAATAGGACTAGCCCCCACCATACGGAGGCATCTGATCTTGGATTGAAGCCATTCCATCCTTAGCCTCACACAAGCTCACCAAGCACAAGAACACCTCTCCTCAAGAGGCTGTTCTTCCCCTATAACTGTTCATCCACCGCCCAAGAGGCAATCCACCACACCACACTAGAGTAGGGTATTACACCACAACGGTGGCCCGAACTAGTATAAATCTTGTGTCTCGTGTTCTTTGGGTTCGTCGAGTGAGGCCGTGAGATCATTGAGTGTGCAAGCTAGAGAGGGGGGAGATCTTCATGCACACCCCAGTGTTCGAACCTCAAGGGTTTTTGCGGGAACCCAAAATCCGACAGGGGGGCGGATTGGGGAGGACCCTAATTAGGATTGCTCCTACTTGGGGCGCCCCCTTGGCCGCCTCTCCTACCCTCCAACCTATATATATGTGGAGGGCGCACCGCTAGAACACCCACCAACAATTTTTAGCCGGGTGCGGTGCCCCCCTCCATAGTTTACGCCTCCGGTCATATTGTCATAGTGCTTAGGCGAAGCCCTGCGTGGATCACTTCACCACCACCATCACCACATCGTCGTCCTGACGAAACTCTCCCTTGACACTTTTCTGGATCAAGAGTTCGAGGGACGTCATCGAGGTAACCATGTACGGAACTCGGAGGTGCCGTACGTTCGGTGCTTGATTGGTCGGAACGAGAAGAAGTTCGACTACATCAACCGCGTTGTCAAACGCTTCCGCGTTCGGTCTACGAGAGTACATGGACACACTCTCCTTGTCTTGTTGCTATGCATCTCCTAGATAGATCTTGCGTGAGCGTAGGAAATTTCTTAACATTTCATGCTACGTTCCCCAACAACATCAAGATAAGGAAAAAGTGGAATTGATGACTGAGCTGAATCTGATTCATAATCACATTCATCAAATTCTTCTACATGAGAAGGATGCAAGGAAGCGATCATGGACCTTGCTGAGGAAGCATTACTCTCGCAAGGATCTAGCTAAGAAGGTCCTCTTCAAGGAATATGACTACCTGGACTTGCTTGTTGTACCGCGCAACCAAAGACAAACTCCAATGCTCCCACATCGTTGTGCTTCAACGGATCTGTTGTTTGTCAATCATGATGTTGAAATTGCAGACACTGCCGACACTCTTGTTTACAAGCCAGATGTTCATCGCTCCAAGTCTTCCAAGGCCCAGGCTACTACTCCTGCTTCCGCTTCAACCATTCCACATTCTTCTAACTCTGATTCTTCGCGTGGTTTTAATTTGGATTCAGAAGATTCACTGGTATGCGTCGGTGCTATACAAACGGTTTTTAACCCCTTCCCGCGATGGCATTTGGAACCGTCGCCAAGTGAGTGTGGGCGATAGGGTGGTCCTTCCCACATAACCCAGAAACTGTCGGGGATAGGCCCTCCTGGCACATAGGCTGGGGCAAAATGAGCTCGTGTGCGAACCGGCGAGGCATCATAACCCAATCGTTTCCGTTTGTATGTACATCCCACACGGTGAACCACAGAAAAACATTTCCGTTCATATGTATATCAAACACTGTCAATCCAAGTAATACGTTTCCGTTCTTATGTACATCCCACACAGTCAATCCAGGGAAAACGTTTATGTTCATATGTACATCCCACATAGTTTTATGTATAGGCTCGTGTGTGAAAGGTGTAATTATCACACACGCTCTGCCTTGGTTAACCGTTTGCTTTTATCTACTACATCACACACGATTTGATGACGAAAACTGTGTGGCATTGGGCTATCCATCACAAGCGCTTTTACTACTAGAACCGTTTGCAAAGTTCCATGACCCATTTAGCAGGTTTATTAGTTTACAATTAATAATTCTAGTATTATGTAAATTCACATTTCATATTGAACAGCTGTTTGCCAATTTCACATGAGGCACATAAATATATTTTAACATCATAGTACGATAGCTACCTGAAAATAGCACAGTACAACATATAGCTAGTTCAACTTCATAAGAACAACATATACATTTCCCTAATCAAGATCATCCAGGTATGTGTTATCCACCTCTGCTTTCATTTTAGTAAGAACCTGTTTTGCACTGTCCAACTGGGAAAGTGCCTCCTCCTTCGCCAACACCATCTTAGTAAAGTCTGATTTAAAAAAATTGAGCTCATTCTCCACCTTCCTCTTTTTATCCCGCATCTTCAAATATTCTTCAGCGTTGACAACACTTTCTCTAAGCCTACCTCTATTCACTTCCTCATACATGCTCCAGAGGTTTGCTAGGCACCTCTTCAAAGACTATGGCAATGTAACAACCACGATGTGGCTATATCTCCCACGTGTCGGAGCACGACTTAGAGGCATAACCGCATGGTAGGCATATCACAAGAGGGGTAATCGTTACACATCCCATGTACCAAATAAGAAAAGGATAAAGAGTTGGCTTACAATCACCACTTCACACAAATAGAAGTTTAACATACATCATCCAGAATACAATCAAGGTCCAACTATGGAACTAAAGTAAAAGAAGACAACCCCAAAGGCTAGATCCCCGATCGTCCCAACTGGGCTACTATCAAGGGGTCCCCATAACACCCAACCGCGTAAGGAATGCAAAATCAAGGAACATAACACCGGTATGACGGAAACTAGGGCGGCAAGAGTCGAACAAAACACCATGCATAAGGCCGAGCCTTCCACCCTTTACCAAGTATATAGGCGCATTGAAGTAAATAAGAGATAATACTACTATCCTAACAAATCCATGTTCCACCATGGAATAAACTTCATCTTCACCTGCAACTAGCAACACTATAAGAGGGGCTGAGCAAAAGCGGTAACATAGCCAAACAACGATTTGCTAGAAAAGGTGTGTTAGAGGCTTGGCATGGCGATATGGGAGGCATGATATAGCAAGTGGTAGGTAGCGCGGCATAGCAATAGAGCGATCAACTAGCAAGCAAAGATAGAAGTGATTTTGAGGGTATGGTCATCTTGCATGAGATCCCGCAAGGAAGAAGAACGAGTCCATAAAGAAGACAAACGGACGTAGTCGAACGGATCCTCACAAACGCGACGTTATCGAAACTAACCCGAAGAAGAAACACCGGAAAGAAGCAAACAACATAGTAAACAACCATCACATAAAGATGGCATGATGCACAACCAAGTATGATGCATGTCTGGTTTAATGATGCATGGCATGGCAAAGTGCACAAACAATCCTACAAATTAAGTGGAGCTCAATATGCAACGAGTTGCATATTGACGGAACACCACATGCCTTATTTAGTTCACTCCCGGTTAGGTACTCAACAATATTAAATGTTGTTAAACATGGTAAGAGGTGAAGCATATGAAAACTACCTATCTAGAAAAGTTTAAATGAGTCCGGAAATGACAAACAACAATTCCGGTAAATCCCCACATGCAATATTTGAATTTGGTACTGATCTGCCCTAAACACAATTTTAGAGTTATTAAACATGCAATGTAATGCCACCAAGTAAAACTATGCATTTTTCTACCCCATTTACATATAAAGTTTGTTAGGTTTGGAGCTACGGTTATTTAGTTATGAATTAAATCATTTTAGCATGGCATTGGAGAAAATTAAAGCAAACAACAATTTAAACATGTCATACATGCATGAAAGCTGGATATTGTGAAACTAGATGAAATTCTAGTCAATTTTCATAAAAAAATCATTTTAATCCGATGCATGGTTGTGGCGTTGTTAAATGCATGATCATGATGGGTTTTTTTGTAAAACTGGTAATTCGCTGGAATACAAGGAAAATTGCCGCACTGGAAAAAAGACCAATGGGCCGGCTCTGAAGCATGTTGGCCAGCGGTAGGAAAAAAGGAGGGGCACTAGGGGCTCACCGATGGGCCAGGCACAGCTGGCAACGGAGGCCAGCGGCGCTAGGCTGGGGAAGCGGGCCAGCTGGCCAGGCCGTGGCCCACGTGGCCGGCGGCGCCTATCGTCGTCCTCCTCCTCGATCCAGAGGGGATCGAGGGAAGGCAGTGGCGGCACGGCCTTCGAGCTCCGGCGCTGGCGGGGCTTGGGACGGCGGCAGAGACCGGATCCAGGGTGGCGGTTGCGCGGATCCGGCGAGGACGGGCCGTCACCAGTCATCTCCGGCAGCGGGGCGACTTCCATGGTCATTCCTTGAGGGAGAGAGAGATGAGGTTAGGAAGCAGAGAGAGCTATGAGAAAGAGGGGAGGGGAGCCGACAGGGCGACCTGGAGGTCGCCGGCGGCGACTGCAGCAGCGGCGAGGTCGGTCACCGGCGGGAGGCGCGGGGAAGCTGAGGCGGAGGCGGCACAGAACAGCTGCGGGGCGGTGGGGAGCGGGCGCGCGCGGGCTCCTCGGGCCCAGATCGGCACGGGGAGGCCCTGAGATGGGCTTCAGCGGGCCCTGCGGGAGGTGGAGGGAGGCAGGGGCGACGTGGCGCATAGGGATTGGCTGCGTGCGGCGACGCTGCTGACGTGGCGGCGGCGCTGGGTGGTGCTGGCGGCGACAATTGGCGGCGGGGGAGCATGCCGGCGCTGAAAACGAGGAAGGCGGCGGCGGCTGATGATTAGGGGGTGCAGAAAACGAGGAGTAGGGGAAGGAATGTCCAGATTAGGAAGGGGTTTCCCTTTTATAGCAAAAATGGCTAGAGTTGGGGTTCTAGGGGGTTTTGGGGGCCTCCGATCACGATCCGACGGCTCCTAACGCGAGGAGGGGTAGGTTGGAGCTTGTGGGTTGTGCAGAAGGCCTCATGCTGAGACGAGAGAAGAGAGAGGGAGGCCCGACGTCTGTTTCAGGATATCGAAAACGTCCAACGTTTGACCGGCTATAATGCCGCTATAAGTTTAAGGGTTGGGCTATCAAACGAGCTCTGAATGCGATGAAACTTGGGAGGCGGCCTACCTACAGCATAAAAAGACCACACGCTAACTTTCAACCCATTCCGAGAACATTTTCCGACCACTTATAAAATAATATTTCGGACGTGCCGCGGGCGCGTGCAAGTGTGTCTGGGCTCAGAACGGACAACAGAAGGAATTGGGAGACTGGGACGGATGCAAGTTTTGAAAACATGATGATGCAATGCACATGATGACATGGCAAGATGCAACATGCAAGCAAATGACAAGGCAACAACAACGAATAACTGGAAGACACCTGGCGCAACGGTCTCGGGGCGTCACAACACTCCAGCACTACAAGAGGATCTCGACCCGAGATCCTAGGGATGGCACCGAAGAGAAACGGAAAAGGAAGAGGTGAGGTGAAACTAAGTTGCTTTTTTGACAAATGAGTGAAACCAAAGAACCTTGCGAGGTTGAACAAATTGAAAGAAAGAATACAACAAAGATGAACAAAGTTGAAAACACTCCGGTAGAAAAGAGGAACAAAGAACATTACTAGAACCTTGTAGATTGAAAGTCATAACAAAAGGGTTGCAATGGACAAGAAGTACATGCATCCACTCCGGTTGAAATGAGATGTACACGGAACGGTAAAGATCAATTACGACAACACTCCGGTTGGAAATGGAAGGTAAAGAATATGAGCTTTGCAATATGAAAGCACTTGGATGAGACTCCGGTTAGAGAAGGAATAATAATGATATAATTTGGGCAGCACTCCGACTGAAAATGGAAGGAATTGAACATGAAATTGACAAGATGAGAGGATGCTTGATGAAATCAACAACACATTGCCTCTGGAACTACTGAAAGAATGGCACAATGGGTAAGAAAGATTTCAGGCAGCACTCCGGTTGAGAAGGGAGGTAAAACTTGATAAGATGAGAGAACTTGAATGGAGGACACGACACTCCGGTTGAATGGATAAGCACGAAAAGAACACGGTCCTCACAATTCGGGATGATGAGTGAAGAGAGCAACATCACAAAGCCTCCGGAACAAAAGAATAGAAGCTAGATTGTTTGGATAAAAGAATGGAGTTGCAAATGCCAACTTCTACCACAAATGAGCTTGGAAGGCACCCTTACAAGAAGGTTATAGCGGAGTTGTTGGAAAACCAACAACGAAAAGAGTAAGCTTGTTGTGGGCTGATGGAAAACATCTCGAAATCTTGAGGTGAAATTCTTCCACATACGAAAAACGATAGGTTGGGTTGATATGAAAAAGGAGACGAGAAACTTATTTCGCCGGGAGGATAAATGAAGAACTTGGTTCATTTATGAGCACCATAAATAGCAACAATCCTTAGGCAAAGCTTTAGGTGAAATATAACCCAATATAACTACAATGAAGAGATTGATGGATTCAAAAGATGTCTTGAGCGAAGAGAAAATGATGGATTTAGATATGTCACTCTAGAAAACTTGTGAATCATGAAACACGAAGGGAAAAATTGTCAAGAGTGACATAACACCACCTCAAAAGATAAGGTAGAACGAATTGCACTTCGGAATGCAAGATGAAGAGAGCTTGAACTCCTCAAAACAAGACATGTGTTGAACACCATGTTTATTTTAGAGTGTATCTTGGCAGATCAAAACTTCGAGGGAAATTTTGACGAACAACTGAAGAATGAAAGGAATCCTTGATGAACCACCATGTAGAGCCTCCATGAAGAACTCTGGTAACAAAATGATGATAAAAAGAAAGAGAAGTTGAGAACACAAGGTGAAGCCTTATAATGATTTAGATGGATATCCGTGGTGATATAATTGCGGGAGCTTGGAACTCCGGGAAAGAAAAGATGAAACAATTGAAAACCGAGAACTTGATGAGCCTCCGGAATAATGAATTGAATTTACTCGATGGAACAAGAATAAGAATTACATTAAGCTTATCCTTCACCAATTTAAATTGATGACAAGCAACGGATTTTTGCATACTACTTATTCTCGTAGAAAGGATTAAGATAGATATAGCGCCTTCTTGAAGAGGCCTTCAACGAACCACCGGTAGGATTTGGAAACAACGAATGAATTGATATGAAAACGAAGGAAGAAGAAACTTGAACACACCGCCGTAAGAATTGAAAAAGAACGAAGAAAAATAAAGAAACACTAGGAAGAATTAGAGAACGAATGAAGATACTTGAGGGGATTTAGATACAAGTGAACGAAGAGATCCCAAGCTTATTAGAGAAATTTGAATGATGCACCGGTAAGATTTGGAGAACAAGAGCTGAAAGCTAGAATGAATAGTCCCGAAATGATGGCCTTCGAAGAATCAAACCGAAAGACTCTTGAATTGCTCTGAATGGGTGAAAAGAATTCTCACAATCGAAAACAACTATGAAAGGATGGCATCAAGCTTGAACTACGCATCTTCAAGAGAACAAAGCAAGATTTAATAGAAAATATTCTTCGGTCTTCAAATGTTGAGAATGATGACGAGGACCACCACAAAGAATTGTTTAGACACTCCGGGAGAATCAAAAGCGAAGTGGTTGAGCCAACAATGAAAGAATTTGAAAGATCTTGGAGGAAGACATATGGCTGATGATAATTCATTCTTACGTCAAACTTGGAGAAGAATTTGAGAGTAACTTCGAAAAAATTAGAAGAGTTAGGTAAGATCCTGGGAAAAGACCTATGGGTTAGGGCCCACTAAAAAGATACACCGTTGAGCGATTACTTGAAAGGGAGATTGCGCTGGTTGAATTAAATGGATCAAAAGAGATAACATCCTCGAAAGAGCTTGAATGAAATGCAGAGTGGAAACATGAATCTTCGAGATATCTTCAGCACTCTGGAACAATGAATAGTGAGAAGTGACTGATTAAGAGGTGCATCGTCATAAGAAAGCATTGGACAAAATGAAAGGACTATGCTCAATACCAAAGCTTGAATTGAATCCACCGGAGAAGAAAAGGATGATGAATGATGAACTTGAAGCTCCGTTAGAATCTTCATGAGAATCACCGGATAAGAACATTGACGGAAAAGAATGGAGAGGTTTCACATCAATAAAAAGGATATTTGATTAAGAAATCCAAGTCCTTGAAGAAAAAGGGGGTGGGTGGGTGGGAAAACAAAGGCAACTTGGAGACGGATGAAACAAACACCATTGAGGAAAAACTGAGATTGGATCTTGCGAATCGGAAAAATGATATGATCATCTTGAAGAGAATCACACCGGTTGGAAAGAATTGGCATGACAACCTCGATGATAAAAAAGTATTTGTATTCACATAGGAATATGAGAACACCGCTTAGGAAAAGGTATGGAATCAACATTTGACTTTGAAGCAACTTGAATACCACAACTCAAAACAAAACAAAGGATTGGCTTGCAGAATAAGCCGGAACAAACATATGATAGAGATTTCGTCCGAAGTTTTCATGGTGGGGCCCACACAGGCTCGATCATACAGCACCATCATGTACAAGGCAGTGCACATGACATATGAAGCGTCCCCGGGTCAGCATAGCCAAGGACTCTTTAAGACACAGCGAGACCACTGTAAAACCAACCGTGGATAGGCGGACCACTAGACGTCGAACCCCAATCTCATATCATGCATCTGTCAGAAAGATATCCTAGGAGCTACTTGAATTCACACTTATAAGCTCCCGAAACTTTCTTGTTATGCAATCAGGTGTTGGGGATACAGAGGAAGCATAATATGTCACCCAAACTAACAATTCCTACATCCAGCTGTATCCATCCTTCAACACATAACCAAGAAACTTCGGAAATCATGTACCTCATCCTTCGAAAAGCATTTGTTATATGAGTTATGGCAATACTCCCGAACTCCCACCCTAGTACTAGGTGGCGTCGAGGTTATCTCACCAACAACTGCATAAAAGAGATTTTCGATGTCGGTGAACTCAGGTATTCCGGAACTGCAACGATAAAATTGTGACGACAACACCTCAGAGCTCAACTCCCAGGACACTGCCACTACCCCTAAATGTCAGGAGGCACCAAGAACAATGTTCTCATCACAAAACCATCAGAACGATTCCAAGATACCCGCGTGATCCTAAAAAAAATTCATGAAATTTGAGAAGAGAAGAGTCAAAACTCTATGTCAGGAGGCCTCACCAGAGCGACGAAGGGACTGAGGAGTAAAAGAATCCTACTCTCCGATATATATAATCCTAAGACTAATTTTTTTTGTTCTAGACTCAACAACATCAGCAATTCGATCAAGCAGGGGGCTCCTAAGTCGGGGAAGGCTCTGATTACCAACTTGTAAGACCCACGATGCAGCTATATCACCCACGTGTCGGAGCATGACTTAGAGGCATAACCGCATGGTAGGCATATCGCAAGAGGGATAATATTTACATATCCCCATGTACTGAATAAGAAAGGGATAAAGAGTTGGCTTACAATCACCACTTCACACAAATACAAGTTTAACATACATCATCCAGAATACAATCAAGGTCCGACTACGGAACCAAAGTAAAAGAAGACAACCCCAAAGGCTAGATCCCCAATCGTCCCAACTGGGCTCCTCTACTGATCATCCGGAAAAGAAACAAGACAACGATCAAGAGCTTCATCAAGCTCCCACTTGAACTCAGTTGCGTCACCTGCACTGACATCATCGGCACCTGCAACTGTTTGGAAGTATCTGTGAGCCACGAGGACTCAGCAATCTCGCACCGCGAGATCAAGACTATTTAAGCTTAAGGTGGGAAAGGGGTAGTGAGGTGGAGCTGCAGGAAGCACTAGCATATATGGTGGCTAACTTAAGCAAAATAGAGCGAGAAGAGAAGAAAAGCACGGTCGAGAAGCTAAAGATGATCAAGAAGTGATCCGGAAACTACTTACGTTCAAGCATAACACAAGAACCGTGTTCACTTCCCGGACCCCGCCGAGAAGAGACCATCACGGCTACACACACTGTTGATTCATTTTAATTTAGTTAAGTGTCAAGTTTTCTACAACCGGATATTAACAAATTCCCATCTGCCCATAACCGCGGGCATGGCTTTCGGAAGTTCAATATCTTGCAGGGGTGTCCCAACTTAGCCCAACACAAGCTCTCACGGTCAACGAAGGATATTCCTTCTCCCGAGAAGACCCAATCAGGCTCGGAATCCCGGTTACAAGACATTTCGACAATGATAAAACAAGACCAACAAAGCCGCCCGGATGTGCCGACAAATCCCGATAGGAGATGCACATATCTTGTTCTCAGGGCACACCGGATGAGCCAGACGTTGGGTTGGCATAGACCCTGGTTGCCCAGGGGGTGCCGGACATCGCTCAGGTTGGAACAACACTTAGAGAAGCACTGGCCCGGGGGGTTAAATAAAGATGACCCTCGGGCTCCGGAAAACCAAGGGAAAAAGGCTAGGTGAGGCAAATGTAAAACCAAGGTTGGGTCTTGCTGGAGGAGTTTTATTCAAAGCAAACTGTCAAGGGGTCCCCATAACACCCAACCGCGTAAGGAACACAAAATCAAGGAACATAACACCGGTATGACGGAAACTAGGGCGGCAAGAGTGGAACAAAACACCAGGCATAAGGCCGAGCCTTCCACCCTTTACCAAGTATATAGGTGCATTAAAGTAAATAAGAGATAATAATGATATCCCAACATATCCACGTTCCAACATGGAATAAACTTCATCTTCACCTGCAACTAGCAACGCTATAGGAGGGCATGAGCAAAAGCGGTAACATAGCCAAACAACGGTTTGTTAGGAAAAGTGGGATAGAGGCTTGGCATGGCGATATGGGAGGCATGATATAGCAAGTGGTAGGTAGCGTGGCATAGCAATAGAGCGATCAACTAGCAAGCAAAGATAGAAGTGATTTCGACGGTATGGTTATCTTGCCTGAGATCCCGCAAGAAATAAGAACGAGTCCATGAAGAAGACAAACGGACGTAGTCGAACGGATCCTCACAATCGCGATGTTATTGGAACTAACCCGAAGAAGCAACACCGGAAAGAAGAAAACAACATAGTAAACAACCATCACATAAACATGGCATGATGCACAACCAAGTATGATGCATGTCCGGTTTAATGATGCATGGCATGTCAAAGTGCACAAACAATCCTACAAATTAAGTGGAGCTCAATATGCAGCGAGTTGCATATTGACGGAACACCACATGACTTATTTAGTTCACTCCCGGTTAGGTACTCAACAATATTAAATGTTGTTAAACATGGCAAGAGGTGAAGCATATGAAAACTACCTATCTAGGCAAGTTTAAATGACTCCGGAAATAAAAAACAATTCTGATAAATCCCCACATGCAATATTTGAATTTGGTACTGATCTGCCCTAAACACAATTTTAGAGTTATTAAATATGCAAAGTAATGCCACCATGTAAAACTATGCATTTTTCTAACCATTTACATATAAAGTTTGTTAGGTTTGGAGCTACGGTTATTTGGTTATGAATTAAATCATTTTAGCATGGCATTAGAGCAAATTAAAGCAAACAACAATTTAAACATGTCACACATGCATGAAAGTTGGATATTGTGAAACTAGATGAAATTCTAGTCAATTTTCATATATAAATCATTTTAATCTGATGCATGGTTGTGGCGTTGTTAAATGCATGATCCTGAAGGGGTTTTCTGTAAAACTGGTAATTCGCTGGAATAAAAGTAAAATCGCCGCACTGAAAAAAAACACCAACGGGCCGAATCTGAAGCATGCTGGCCAGCGGTAGGAAAAAAGGAGGGGCGCTCAGGGCTCACCCATGGGCCAGGCCCAGCTGGCAACGGAGGCCAGCGGCGGTGGGCTGGGGAAGCGGGCTAGCTGGCCTGGCCATGGCCCACGTGGCCAGCGGCGCCTGTCGTCCTGCTCCTCCTCGATCCAGAGAGGATCTACGGAAGGCAGGGGCAGCACGACCTTCGAGCTCCGGCTCCGGCGGGGCTTGGGACGGTGGCAGGGACCAGATCCGGGGCAGCGGTTGCATGGATCCAATGGGGACAGGCCGACACCAGTCATCTCCAGCAGCGGGGAGACTTCCATGGTCATTCCTTTAGAGAGAGAGATGAGGTTAGGGAGAAGAGAGAGCTCGGAGAAAGAGGGGAGGGGAGCCGACAGGGCGACCTGGAGGTTGCCGGCGGTGACTGCAGCAGCGGCGAGGTCGGTCGCCGGCGGGAGGCACGGGTAAGCCGAGGCGGAGGCGGCAGAGAACGGCGGCGGGGCGGCAGCTACGTTGGCAGCAGGGATCGGGCGCGCGCGGGCTCCTCGGGCCCAGATCGGCCCGGGGCGGGCCTAAGATGGGCTTCAGCGGGCCCTGCGGGAGGTGGAGGGAGGCAGGGCGACGTGGGGCATAGGGGTTGGCTGCGCGCGGCGACGCTGCTGACGTGGCGTCGGCGCTGGGTGGTGCTGGCGGCGACAAGTGGCGGCAGGGGAGCATGCCGGCGCTGAAAATGAGGAAGGCGGCGGTGACTGATGATTAGGGGCACGAAAAACAAGGAGGAGGGGAAGGAATGTCCAGATTAGGAAGGGGGTTCCCTTTTATAGCAAAAATGGCTAGGGTTGGAGTTCGAGCGGGTTTTCGGAGCCTCCGATCGCGATCTGATGGCTCCGGCCGCGAGGACGGGTAGGTTGGAGCTTATGGGCTATGCAGAAGGCCTCGGGGTGAGACGAGAGAAGAGAGAGGGAGGCCCGGCGTCTGTTTCCGGACACCGAAAACGTCCGGCGTTTGACCGGCTATAATGCCGCTATAAGTTTAACGGTTGGGCTATCAAACGAGCTCCGAATGCGATGAAACTTGGCAGGCGCCCTACCTACAACATAACAAGACCACACGCCAACATTCATCCCATTCCGAGAATATTTTCCGGTCACTTATAAAATAATATTTCAGACATGCTGCGGGCACATGCAAGTGTGTCTGGGCTAAGAACGGACAATGGAAGGAACGGGGAGACCAAGACGGATGCAAGTTTTTAAAACATGATGATGCAATGCACCTAATGACATGGCAAGATGCAACACGCAAGCAAATGGCAAGGCAATAACAGCGAATAACTAGAAGACACCTGGCGCAACGGTCTCGAGGCGTCACAGGCGACCCTTGATCAACCCACTCCAAGTAAGAACACTTCCTTTCATCCTATAATATTTAAAACTAGACCAGTAACAATTGTAGGGAAAATAGGCTTATAGCAACATAGAAAATCACCAATACTTATTTTGAAAAAATAAAGAAAGAGGTTAATTACGATATATCTTCTCAAAAAGATCAATGTGCAAATGAATTAATTGCTACTGAGACAACAACCAAATTTTGAAACATCAGAAGCTATAATTAGCTACAACAATGCTACAAGTTCTTACTCATGTACTATAAATAACAAATTGAACATTTTATGAGGAAGGTAAATATAACTGTAACAATATAGAGACAGTGTTTGGATGACCGCAAATTGATACTAACAAGTGTGTACATGCACAAATTTAGTAACATAGAACTAAGGTCGTCCACAATGTATGCCAAAATTGGTGTAAAGACAACTGTTGCTACACCTCGCACCGGTGCCCTACATAGGCGAGCCGATGCAGCAAAAAAAATCAGGGACCCGGACTCCGGAGCACCTAGTTGCTACGATGCCAGTTCCTTCGTGCCATAAATATTTAGTATTTTACTGCTTGGCTGTCCGGATGTGTGGACCAAAGTTGGCTGCACAAACTACTGAAGCGGTGCCAAATAATTTTCTAATGGCACCGCTGATGAGATGGCAGCATTTTTAGATACTAGGTACAAATTGTGACTGAGGGGGTCCTAGATTGGGGGGTCTCCAGACAGCCGGACTATATCCTTTGTCCGGACTGTTGGACTATGAAGATACGAGATTGAAGACTCCGTCCCGTGTCCGGATGGGACTCTACTTGGCGTGGAAGGCAATCTAGGCAATACGGATATGAATATCTCCTCCTTTGTTACCGACCTTGTGTAACCCTAGCCCCCTCCGGTGTCAATATAAACCGGAGGGTTTAGTCCGTAGGACAACAGACAATCATACCATAGGCTAGCTTCTAGGGTTTAGTCTCTTTGATCTCGTGGTAGATCAACTCTTGTAATACTCATATCATCAAGAACAATCAAGCAGGACGTAGGGTATTACCTCCATCAAGAGGGCCCGAAACTGGGTAAACATCGTGTCCCCTGCCTCCTGTTACCATCCGCCTTAGACGCACAGTTCGGGACCCCCTACCCGATATCCGTCGGTTTTGACACTGACATTGGTGCTTTCATTGAGAGTTCCACTGTGTCGTCACCATAAGGCTTGATGGCTCCCTCAATCATCGCTAGCGATGCGGTCCAGGGTGAGGCTTTCCTCCCCAGACAGATCTTCGTATTCGGCGGCTTCGCACTGCGGGCCAATTCGCTTGGCCATCTGGAGTAGATCGAAAGCTACGCCCCTGGCCATCATGTCAGATTTGGAAACATGAACTGCACGGTCGTCATCCGCAGAGACTTGATCTTCGATGGATTCGAGCCCATGCCGGACGCGCCGCACAGTCGCGACGAGCAAGACGTAATTCTGCCGTCGGACAGTGTTCGGGAGATCGCATCCGCAGCTACTCCGGCCGTTAATCCGGAGAAAATCGCACCATCCGAGAGCGGAGGGATAGACCCCGCCATGGAGGCCGCACTCTCAGCGGCGATAGAGCCAGATACTAACTTCACCCCTTTCGAGAGCCGCGTCGCTGAACCACTGGATTTATCACCGGCCACGGACTCCGAGCCGCCTACATCCGTGCCTGTCGAATCTGATGGGGCACCAATCATGGAGTTCACCTCCGTAGATATCTTTTAGCACTCACCTTTCAGAGATGTGCTAAATTCATTAAGGTCTCTCTCCCTGTCAGGAGAACCTTGGCCAAACTATGTCCGGCTAGAATGGGATGCGGACGACGAAGAAATTCACTGCTCACCCACCACCCCCTTAGTAGCCACAGTCAACGACTTAACCGACATGCTCGAATTTGACTCCGAAGACATCGATGGTATGGACGACGATGCAACAGATATATAGGAACCACCGCCCACAGGGCGCTAGACCGCCACTTCATTACATGACGTATACATGGTGGATACACCCAAAGAGGGAAATGGCAAAGAGATAGCGAAGGATGCCCCCTCCAAGCAACCCAGGCGCCGACGTCAGCGGCGCCGCTCTAAGTCCCGCCATAGCAAAAACAGCGATAACAGCGCAAAGAAGAAATAACAGTCCAGTCGACTCTAGAAGAAACGACGACTGCACCACCCCGGTGGCAGAGCACGATCAAGATGCAAACTGCAAACATAGTACGGATTCGACATCCGACCACGACGACGCCAAGGATAAGCCTCATCAATGTCAGGACCCCGATTCCAAGTGACATCGATCTAGCTGGTAACACGTCATATCACTTTGCGGCCTCACGCACGGTATTCCCACGGGTGCCGCCTTACCATGGCCCGGGACCGTTTGCGCCTTTTGGCTCACGTATATGATAGTGTTGCTAGCATCCATATGACAGAGAACCTAGGCCGACATGGCTAGTCGTGACCCCAAAGCGGCACTAACCCATGGGGACATGCATACATGAATCAACTTTGAGCATGTCGGTCAGCAGCGTGTGAATCCGGGCTGTAGCACTAGGCTAACAGGACTCCGGTAACCCGGGCTGTAGCAGGCTAGGCAGGACTCCAGATGTCACCGCGTGACATTTCCCCGAAGGGACAGACACATGAACGAAGTGAAACACATGCCGGCGAGTCAAGTGTCCTGAGCAGTAGTGCTGGGCTAGCAGGACTCCGGTGAACCGGGCTGTAGCGGACTACTATGGCTCATGGAAGCACAAGACTGCATTTCCCCATAAGAGAGGCTACCAAGGATAAACCACTAGGTTGTCGGATCCCACACATACCAAGCATTTCAATCATACACACAATATGCTCGATATGTGCAAATACAACATGGCATCACAACATAACTCTACGACTCAAAGTATTTATTCATTAGGCTCCGTGGAGCGAGATATTACAAATATGGGTCTCATGACCCAACATTCAGAGCATACATTTCAAACACATGCGGAAGCTTAACATGTCTGAGTACAGACATCTACAAATGAAAAAGGCTGAGAAGCCTAACTATATACCAGATCCTGCCGAGGACACAGGATCGTAGCTGAGGTATCAAGCAAAACGTCGAAGTCCACACGGAACCACTAGCGAGACTGATGTCTCTCTGCAAAACCTAAAATCGGCAAACGTGAGTACAAATGTACCCAGCAAGACTTACATCAGAACTATCTACATATGCATATGTATCAATAAAGGGGGGTGGTGGAGTTTAACTGCAGCAAGCCAGCTTTGACTCAGTGGCTAACTTGAACTACGACTTCAAGCAACTCTTTTGAGGTGGCGCACACGAGTCCAAATATTCACCATATCAATACACCACTATGGATCCTCTCCCGTCTCCCTATGAGAAGGCCATCCATAGCACTCATGCTTATCTTGCGAGTTTTAGAGTATCCACTTTCACTTGTCTATGAACTAAGCAAGGGGTCCAAGTTTCCATATCCGAGGAATCTGGCTATTCGAATAGATAATGATAACCCTGCAGGGGTGTACTTCTTCACACACGCTCCCACCACTTACCGTCGTTTACACGACATGTACTCGGCAACCTTCAAGCGGAAGCCCAACGAGGGTGTCGGCCACGGCCTACCTAAACACTCAAGTCTCTAGTCCAGGTTTATCGCCTATCCAGGTTCCATCCGCAGGGAGTCCGGCCGAGGTTTCCACATACGGCCCCAAACGATGTGTACAGGGTTCCGAGACACCAAACGGGCTCCCGGCATGCCCGGCCATGGTGTATCTACCACAACATAGCCCACCCCTGGGGTCAGCGCTACGCACCGCCACCAACACATGTCCTACAAACACCAGAAACTAGTTGCAACTCCTGGACAGAGGACTAGGGTGATTAAGTAGCCAAGAGGGTCAATTAAGGATCCCAATGAGTGGTAGTAGCTGTTCATAGAACACAGACACAGAACTCAGTTCCTAAGAACGGTTTCAATGAGACAACCCACCATGTACTCCTACATGGCCTCTCACCGCTACCTTTACCAAATCGTGTTCACACACTTAGCTCACACCCAGTAGGACATGTTCATCACCATTCCAATTCATTCCCGAGGAATCAGATTTGACACAACTCTATGCAATAGCAGGCATCACAAACAAGCATGAATGAGTAGGCACATCAGGGCTCAAACAACTCCTACTCATGCGAGTGGGTTTCATCTATTTACTGTGGCAATGACAGGTCATGCAGAGGAAAGGGGTTCAACTACTGCAACATGTAACAGTTGAATCGGTGTTGTCCTAATGCAGTAAAAGAGAGCAGGAGTGAGAGAGTGGGATTGTATCAGAATGAACAAGGGGGGTTTGCTTGCCTGGCACTTCTGAAGATAGAAATAGCTCTTCATCGGTGTCATCGAACTCATCGTCGGAACCACGCTTACCGAGAGGGGACAATACCGGCAAACAAGGAAGAAACACAATCAATGCAATGCAACAATATGATGCATGCTCACGACATGGCAATATGTTGTTGATTGAACTAATGCAACTAGCAACCATATTAAATGAAGTTGGTTTGAACCCTAGGTTCAAATTCAAACCCCATTTGTGCTTTCTTAAATGCCATTTAATTGAATTGTCCTAAACAGAGGATATAAGTGGCTCTAACATGCATGCAAAGGCCATAAACAGATTCTTTGGATTTTTCTAATCATTTTTCATATATAATTTATTTCATTCTATGCTACGGTTGATTTTCTATGAATTTTTAAAGTTTTAAACATTTTCTGGAATTTCCTGAATTAAATTAAATCCAGAAAATAGCTTATTGCATCAGCATGACATCAGTGTGACATCAGCAGGTCAACACCCCAGGTCCAGGTCAAACCTGACCAGTGGGTCCCACTGGTCAGTCTCACAAAGCTGGGTTGGGTGGATGATAGGTGGGACCGGTCAAGGGCCACATCAACAAGGTCAACCCTAACACGTGGGGCCACTGTGTTTAACTAAAACTAAACATGATTTAATCTGTGTGGTTAAATATGGGCGTGGGGCCCACCTGTCTGTGTCACCAAAGTTAATTAACTAGCCCATTAGGGCCTAATTAAGCCGGCCATGTCGACAGTTAACGTCGAGCCTAACCCAGGCACGGCTGCGTTCACCGTTCCGGCGATTCCGGGAGCGAGCGGGGCTGATCCCTTTGGAACGGCCGTGATGCGGTGCGTCCAACGGTGGCTGCGGCTGGAGCTGTGGTGGCCGGGGGCGACGACTATGGCGGCCTTGGCGGCGGCCGAAACTCGGGCCAGCGCGGGCGCGGGGCTACGCTTGGCGAGCGAGCGAGCTGAGAGGCTGGGCGGGCTCCTGGGAGCTCCACGAGCCCAGGGCCGTGCTTGGACGCGAGGTCGGTGATCTACCACGACGGCGGCGACAAACCCGGCGGCGGGAGCTTGCGGGCAGGACAGCGAGGTTAGATAGCGGACGAGCGTTACTAGGGGAGTAGGGGAAACGACGACGGAGCTCACTGGGGGTCGATGCGCAGATCAGTGGGCTCGGGGACAACCGGAGGGGGGCGAATCGGTGAACAGCGTCCGACGGGTACCGAGGTTGAAGACGACTAGATGGCAGCGATGCAGGGCCTCCGACGAAGCGTGGCTCAGTGAGGAGGTCGAGGGCGTCACGGCGGAGGTCTTGGACAGCACGGAGAGGCAAGGGGAACACTGTGGTTGCATCTACGGTGAGCGGCGATGACAGCCTCCTCTCAGTGAGCAGAGAAGCGAGCAGGGGAGGGGATGAGGATGAGCGGGAGTGGGTGAGAGAGTCCGGGGTGATGTGTGGCGTCATCCAGACGCGTCGGGGCAGCGGCGGAAGTAGGAGGTGGCCGGCGCGTGCTGGCGCGCGGCGAGCCCACGCCCTCCTGCCTACTTTGCAGGAGGTTGAAGACGATGGCCAGCGCTGGCTGTGCTGGGCCAGCCAACTGGGCCGCCAGGTGGCCTGGCCAGGTGGGCTGCTGCTACAGGTAAGAAGCCCACGTGAGGTTTCTGTCTTTTCATAAATTCTGTTCTGTTTTCTATTCTTGTTATTTTCTTTTGATTTAGTTTATAACCCAAATCATTTTAATAAATCCTGAAAATAATTGTGGGCATTAAGTTAATTATTACAAAGGCCCTTAACTATTTTCAAAATTGTTGGAGAATTTAAAAATATTAATAGTATTTAACTGCTCCAATTCAGATACAATATGGGTTATTCAAAAATCCAGAATGGCCTAAAAATATTGGCATCATTTTTCGCAGAGGTTTTCACCTTTATCAAAAATCATGAACATTTTCAAAGGCATTTTGGGTTCATTGAAAATATTGTTTATTTGAACCTAGTTGAATTCATTTAGTGCTAGGGTTTCAACATCCCCATTTCAACTTTAATTGAAAAGTTAACATGATGCATGGATGCTTTAAGGCAACTAATGGCAAGGAAATTCTAGGGCTATGACAACTCACCCTTACTAAACAAGAATCTCGTCCCGAGATTCAAGGCGTGGGGTAAGAAGACAGAGGGAACACCTAGCTAACACAATCTTCACGATCCAGGTTGCACTTCGTAAGAATGTTGATTTGTCACCATCTTTGTCCCGACGTCTTGCTTCGGAAACTCCAACTAACATGACAATGAGAGGAAAGAGAAAACTCTAGAAGGATCGATCTTACTGAAGATCGAACAACTCAGGTTCAACTCACGGAATGAGACATTGAAACATCTCTCGAGCTGGGACACGAAGTACACATCTAGAGGGGTGGAGTGGAACAGATGACGACGGTTCACTAGGTAGACAACAATTCCACACCCAAGAGGGTGGTGAGCGGTTGTCAACGTAGCGAGGATTTGAGTTGCCATGATACCATAACGAGACACCCTAGAGAAGGATGGCTCGTAGAATTATCCCTTAAGTGGCAAAAAGAATTACTTTTGATCCAGAGATCAATAAAATTCCCTATACCAACCTAGGGAAAATCTCGAGCAATCATTTGAAGGAGTTCGAAAGAATGACATACCCTGACTAGAATGGATGATGTGGACTACCTTGTTGAAGACAACGCAATGGATGATTTTTGCTTATCATCGGAAATGGATGGGATCCATGGTAGGACCACTTTTGAAGATGATCCTGAACAGCAACTGCTAAGAAGGGCAGTCCATAGTAGGATGACACAATGGCGGTGCAAGCTGGGAACAAAATGCAAATGTTGGGAATGTTCCAACCATCATATCTGCCTGAGATTCAGATCTGGTCAGTAACAGGATACTTCGGACTCAACATGTCTGAAAAAGAAAAGTTGCAACACAAATCGACGAGATAACGTTGCGAGATTCTCGGGAATGAACTATGATAGCAAGCTCCAAAACATGAGCGGGTTCGGCTACACACATGTGAACAAGCTGTCCCAGACAAGCATGACCACGTAGTGGTCTTATAATAAAACACTACCGAGTTCAGGTGGAGAACCATCATCGAGGATATCAAAGTCCTTGCATAAGGCATGCTCTTAAGAAGGAACTTCTTCTCCTTGAACAAGTCATTCAGTGGCTTGGTGTGCTAGGAAACACATATAGAATGGAGGCGGCCAACCTATCAAACCATAGAGTACTTCGCACATGCGTGACTAACTTGGGATGATTCCAGAGGAAGCGAAAACAGTCTTTCTCGTATTCACGGCGGCAACTTGCATAGAATGCGCATGAATTCGAGGAAGTCACTTCTTCCATCCAAGCATAAGCTTCATGAACGGAACACGAAGCATTGCTTACAAAGTTTCCAACACTAATTTACATGTTCAACATGAATCATGGACATGATGAAATTGTTGTCAATGGGCTCAACAAAAAACCATCAAGGCTTCCATATAGATGGAATTCCACAATTAAGTGAACAAGGTGATAACATTGGTCAGACCAAAGGATATAATGGTGTATGCCCGAGGGATCAACCACGAGTAAGACAACATTATGAACATCGTTGGTTCTGATTTGATTTGATGATAGCCCATACTCAAATCAAAGTTTTGATACGACAATAGATCCAACAACTGATCACAGGGACCAATCGATGAAGATATCATCTATCTTCAACACACGCAAATATATCCCTTGAAATGAACTAAGCTGGCAAGCTTTTATCTTCCAACTCTCCAAGTTGTTGTTTAGCTCAACCAACTAGTTCCGAGGTATCCAACACGGATTATTGGAGAAGGAGCGGTTTACAAGAAAACCAACTTGATCACCAACTCAACATAGCAGCCAGGTGACAACCTGGTAACACTTCCGAGAAGATATTCGGAAAATCATGAACCACCGAAATGTTATTAAGCTCGGGAGCAATCTTGCTTCCGAGGCAAGATGATATGATCAAAAGAGCAAGGGATTGACACAATCCTAACTCATTTATCGAAAAGTGCACTGGGAATAAGGCTAGGTAGCACGATCAATCTGAGGATGATGATTCAGTAACCAACACACTAAGAATGAAATTATTGTCCATTAACTACCAAGCAACGGAGTTGCTAGGAGTATAGATTTCACGCATCACGATTCACTTGTCGGATAACATGGGGACCAAGGAATGAATAATGATGGCAAGAAGTATCATTGTATCAAGAGTTCATAGGATGGTGTGCAATTTCCATGACATTCTTGATATAAAGATGGTAATACTCCAAGGTAGAACATAATCAGAAGCTGGATTGGCATTTGATTTGCGGATTACAACTATTTTGACACAATCCTAGAAATGGATGAGGTACTGGAGTTTGTTTCTCCTAGTCATTCCGAAATAGAACGGCTC
The DNA here is from genome assembly GCF_002162155.2 of Triticum dicoccoides. Lineage (NCBI taxonomy): Eukaryota > Viridiplantae > Streptophyta > Magnoliopsida > Poales > Poaceae > Triticum > Triticum dicoccoides. The sequence goes on from NC_041390.1 coordinate 465,555,738, forward strand.
GACGGACCGCAAGAATAATAGGCACCGATGAACGAATAATCACATACTCTTGACTATCAATTGATGGATGAAGGTCGGAATATAATGGAAGGGGGACAACTGAAAGGAACATATAACTTTCTGAGTTGTGGATGCATAGATTAGTATGTCGAACGAATTCAACATATGTCTTCCGGATAACCCATGCAGAAAGGTAGGGTTGGCAGAGTCACAACATAGAATGGAGAACTCATCAGGAGCACTCTGTCGTGACCTTTTGGTTCAAAAGAACTCCTGGCAAGAATGGTTCATGATAGTTGGAAGAAGGATGTACCACGAACCTTGAGGACTATCGCAAAGGTTACTAATATCCTAAAGGAACTAGCAATACTATCAACATGAGGTAATTAGGGTGAATCTCGGGTTCAAGAACCCATGAATAGAATACCTACTACTACATGGCATCACGGGATGCTTTCGAAAATAATGGCCAGAATCACACGCTGGGATACAAAACATGGCTAGATCACTAGGTGACTCCCTAAAACACCTAGGGCCATAAAAATAGCTCCAACATACATGTCGAGGCAACAAAGTACCTCAACTCACCGATTAGTGTGGTTGAACTAGCCCCAAGGGACATCGGGAACAGAAAAAATGGATTTGCAAATGCATCAGACTATGTAGAGACCTGGGATGACTCGGACAGCATAACGGCTGTAAATGCTCAAAAATATTTGAGACATCCTACAAAATGGTGGCATAACCACTCAACAACATCATATCAAGGTTGTGAGGCCATTTAACAACACACTGGAGTAGTAGAAACTAAACTGAGGCTTGAGACCAACAATCCTACGAATCTACGGATTAGTACCATGTGATCTTGAGAGATCAAAGAGAAGCCTAGTTCTTAATCCCCATAGAAGATAAGAGGGTGACTCAGATCAGAAGGCATAAGGTATAAGGAGCAAAGAGAGCCTTACGTTCCCTTCCACAATCAATTCCCGTATATAACTAAAGCATTTCTAGACTCAACTTCGACCAGTTTGGCTTGGTAATCCTACGGGCAGTCAGGCTCTGATACCAACCCTGTCAGGACCCCGTTTCCAAGTCACATCGATCTAGCTGGTAACACCTCATATCACTTTGCGGCCTCACGCACGGTATTCCCATGAGTGTCGCCTTACCATGGCCCGGGACCGTTTGCGCCTTTTGGCTCACGTATATGATAGTGTCGCTAGCATCCATATGACAGAGAACTCGGGCCAACACGGCTAGTCGTGAACCCAAAGCGGCACTAACCCATGGGGACAGGCATACATGAATCAACTTTGAGCATGTCGGTCAGCAGCGTGTGAATCCGGGCTATAGCACTGGGCTAACAGGACTCCGGTAACCCGGGCTGTAGCAGGCTAGGCAGGACTCCGGGTGTCACCGCGTGACATTTCCCCGAAGGGACAGACACAGGAACGAACTGAAACACATACCGGCCAGTCAAGTGTCCTGAGAAGTAGTGCTGGGCTAGCAGGACTGCGGTGAACGGGGCTGTAGCGGACTACTATGGCTCATGGAAGCACAAGACTACATTTCCCCATAAGAGAGGCTACCAAGGATAAACCACTAGGTTGTCGGATCCCACACATACCAAGCATTTCAATCATACACACAATATGCTCGATATGTGCAAATACAACATGGCATCACAACATAACTCTACGACTCAAAGTATTTATTCATTAGGCTCCGAGGAGCGAGATATTACAAACATGGGTCTCATGACCCAACATTCAAAGCATACAAGTCAAATACATGCGGAAGCTTAACATGTCTGAGTACAGACATCTACAAATGAAAAAGGCTGAGAAGCCTGACTATCTACCAGATCCTGCCGAGTGTCGGTGTCAAAACCGGCGGATCTCGGGTAGGGGGTCCCGAACTGTGCGTCTAGGCCAGATGGTAACAGGAGGCAAGGAACACAATGTTTTACCCAGGTTCGGGCCCTCTTGATGGAGGTAAAACCCTATGTCCTGCTTGATTAATATTGATGATATGGGTAGTACAAGAGTAGATCTACCACGAGATCAAGGAGGCTAAACCCTAAAAGCTAGCCTATGGTATGATTGTTGTATGATGAAGTTGTCCTATGGACTAAAACCCTCCGGTTTATATAGACACCGGAGAGGGTTAGGGTTACACAAAGTCGGTTACAATGGTAGGAGATCTTGAATATCCCCATCGCCAAGCTTGCCTTCCACGCCAAGGAAAGCCCCATCCGGACACGGGACGAAGTCTTCAATCTTGTATCTTCATAGTCTTGGAGTCCGGCTGAAGGTATAGTCTGGCTACCCGGACACCCCCTAATCCAGGACTCCCTCAGTAGCCCCCGAACCAGGCTTCAATGACGACGAGTCCGGCGCGCATATTGTCTTCAGCATTGCAAGGCGGGTTCTTCTCCAAATTCCGTGTACCTGCTGAATAATATCTGATTTTCGTAATGTAGCGCACCTTGGCTTCCACGCCCAATAATGGCCGTCTTCCACGTGTTAAACGAATGCGAAAAGTCAGGGTGTTTTTACATTCACACCCCTAGCCGCATAAACGAGCTGCCTATTTAATGGGATGGGGATTCAGATCCAAACCACACCTTCTCCTCTCCGCGAGTAATCATCAAAGCGCCTCCAGCAAAGGTCCATTCCAACATGGCCAGCCGTCGCAGCTCCTCCTCTCGCCCTTCCAGTCCTAAACCTGGAGACTGGGAGAGGTGCTCCATCCAGCACAGCGAGCTAGTGTCACTTCAGGCCAAGGGATTTCTCCCTCAGGCCTATATGGTCCCGGTCCGAGCCGGACTCGCCACCTTTAATGGCGGAGAGCAAGCGGAGAGCACCCCCAATCCCTCCAAAGGAGAGCGGGTGTGCCTCGTCCCTTATCTAGTAAGAGGACTTGGATTTCCAATTCATCCATTTCTCCATGGGCTTCTGGAGTTCTACGGCCTCCAGCTGCACAATCTCACGCCCGCCTCTATATTGCATATCGCGGGCTTCGTCGCCATTTGCGAGATATTCCTGGGTGTTGAGGCTCATTTCGCGCTGTGGATGAGGTTATTCTGCCTGGTGCCCTGCTCTCAAGAGGGGTCTATATATCAAGTGGGCGGAGCCGAAGTGTGGCGTATCGCCGGGACCGGATATCTATCCGGAACCCCAAAGAAGGCGTCCGAGGACTGGCCTTCGGAATGGTTTTATATAGATGATGTCCCGCTGCCGGATCCTATCCGGGCCGGTCTCCCCGAATTCAACAGTGCTCCCTTAAAGAAACGCCTAAGCTGGCGTCCGCGGAGCTCTCAAAGAGAAGGCGACAGGGACGTCCTTCACCTGATGGGTCGGATAATACTATTGGCTCATTTCGGACTAACCATGATTGAGTCATGGCCGCATGCATTATGCGGGGGGTGCAGCCGCTTCAATATAGAGGCCACCCCATGTGGGATTTAACGGGGAGGATGACGCCACCCGTTACGGTCGTAAGGGGCCAGCCTCAGCTGCCGCTCTAGTAAAGATCTTATCCTCTTTGTACAAGGGAGAAGAGGAGGAATTCCTCCGCGTCAACTCGCAGGGCGGATTTTCTATGTACAACCCTCCGAGTTGGGTAAGTGGACCATTGTGCTTGCCCATCCGTTTTATATTCCCATGATTAAATATGTAGTCTTCCGATTTCAACGTAGGAACTGCGTCAAGAAGTAAAGGATATAAATAGCCGTCCCCCACAGCTCAAGGATCCAGAACGGTCCCTCGATCCGGACTCCGAAGAGGATTCGGACATATCGGTGGAGCTGATTGACGGGGTGTTTCATCAGCTAAGCAAGGACAATACCTTCGTGGCCATTACGGCTGATTACCCAGGGTTAATCCCGGCCTCCCAGGTAACAGAGAGCGGAGTCTCATCCCCTTGAGAAGGAATCCATTCTCACGCATTCCAGTTTTCCTGACAACGGCCGTGTTTTGCAGGGGAGGTTTCTGAGGCGGTAGGCCGAACCTGCGGCGGCTAGCCAACAAGGGGCCGCAGGGCCCCATGGGGTAAAAAGGAATGTAGTCCGGACTGAGACGTCATCGCAAAGGTATAGCGCACCCTCTTTTTCCCTGGTGTTATTCCTTGAGGGCATATTAACGTTCGTGCTGTCTTCAGGACGAAGAGACCTCGCCGGACTACATCCGGAGAGGTTGCCAATCGCGCCCCCACCAGCTAGGCTCCAACGCCTGGCCTGGAAGCGGAAGCGAACACAAGGCGCGCACCGGACGCTCCTCCAACAGAGGATGCAGACAGGCTGTCTGCCACCAATTCCGAGGTGGAGAGTGCCATGAACCATAGGCGTCGCCGGACAGTTCTTCGCGACGCTTGTTTCTCCCAAGAGGCATTAGATGCCTTCAATTCGGGAGATGCGTATCTCCGTGCCACTCAAAATGGTTTAGCCAGAGCCACGGAGCAATATGTAAAAGACATACGGGTAAGAAAATTTTGGTATATATATATATATATATATATATATATATATATATATATATATATATATATATATACCAGTAGCCCCCGAGACTTGAAACAGTTAGGGTAACTGATTTAAGGATCATTTGTTATGCAGGTTCTTACAGAGAAGAATACTGTACTGTCCCAGGAGCTGGAAGAGTGCAAAGCCCAACTGGAGGCCGCACTAGCCGCGGCAGGGGAGCCCAAAGAGACCCCCTCTAGTAAGATACACTTCGAAAGATTAGTATCTTGCGAAGTGCGGCGTGGGTGTAAATCTGACAAATCATATTGCAGATGGCGCCGGACTAGATCCGGAGAGGCAACAACTCTTGCGCCGGCTAAATGCCGGTGAGAGTATGTTGACAAGGGTGAGGCGGGAGAAGAATGATCTTCAGGATGCCAACACCAAGCTGGACGTTGAACTTAAAGATGTTCGTGGCCAGCTGCCGGACTCTACTAAGGAGAATCAGCGGCTTCGACACGGCATATTTACTAAGTGCTTAAGTGAATCTTTGAAAGAAAAGAGTTCGGCGAGGAAGTCGACTAACAGAGTAATGTTTGTAGGTATGCTAACGGGTCGTCCTGCAGAGGAGATGCTCGGTTCTACGGGTGACCTTCTTCCCGAGCTCTCGCAACTGCACGAGCGAGTTCGGCAGGCGATGCGAGGTGTTGCCCGAGCCTTATGGCCTTCCCACTCCATGCCTGAGGGCCTTGGAGAGGTTTCGGAGAAGCTTAAGGGAACTCGGCGGCGCTTCCGGTTGTGGAAGATATCGTCCTGCCGACAAGGCGCTAGGGAGGCCTGGGCCATGGTGAAGACGCGGAACACGAAGTCTGACCCAAACCACATGGCCGAGGTCGGACCTGTGGGGCCTGACAGGAAGGAGATCCCTGTAAGCTTAGTGTACGGCCAAGTAGAATTGGCCGCAAAGTATTCCCAGCAGGACTGTAAGTTAGACAGCCTATTAGATGGTATTGAAGAGGAATACAATTAGTCAGAGTGACTATGTAATTTTTAATTGACATGTGTAATGCCTTCTAGCCGGATTGTAGATCGTTTGTCGTTGCCGACCTTTTCGCTTCAATCTCAGGACCTGACGGTCCGGAGTGTGTCCGAATACCCTACCGGTTATGTAAGAACTGGGGTATGCATGGAGACCAGGCGTAGGGGTCATTAGTGCTTTATCAGACAAGTGCCCAACTAGTTATCTTACATTACATGGTTAGTAAGAAGCATCTTCCAGAGAGAATAGTTTCGTTAGGGGTTCCTTTCTCTGGGAGGCATGCCATAAAGTGTATGTCTGGACTGCAAACGCAGGAAAATCATCTGGGGGCATATATATAAATAAGTAAAAAAGGTCATCTTTTAGTTCACCGACCGAATATTCCCTTAAGAATGCTAGCTTTCGGCTTCACCCAGTCTGAGGTACACATCCGGCTGATCCGGCAGTAACAATTGCAGAGGTGCTCCCTTTACCACCTAGCCGAACAATCGGGAACGTAGGGGTAAGCACAGGAGCCAGGCAACCCAGCTTGGCCAAAACTTAAGTCATATCGATGCATATAATGGTGAAGAAAAGGTACATGTGGAAGTTTGACACATGTGGTGGGCGTGAAGCCCGTATAAATAAGCTTCTGTTAAAGAAGCCCCCAGGTTTAATGAGCGCGAGTAGCACGTCACTTGAGGAGCCTTTATGGGCTATAAAAGAAAAGAGGGGAAGGAGAGAAATGTAAGACAGAAAATGTAAAAAATGGACAGAGGAAGGAGACAAACACAGAGTCCGGCGCTAGGCGTAGAATCTTCGGAGACGGGCTGCGTTCCATGTGTTCGGCTCGAGTCGGTTATCCGATGCATCTCGCAGGTAGTATGCTCCACCAGTCAGGACTTGGTCGATTATGAAGGGACCTTCCCACTTGGGCTTCAGCTTGTCCTTTTTCTTGTCCGGCAGGCGTAGAACTAATTCGCCAACATTGTAGTTTTTGGCCCGCACTTCTCTGCTTTGATATCTTCGAGCCTGCTGTTGATAGAATGCGGAACGAGCTTTTGCCACGTCGCGCTCCTCCTCTAAGGCGTCCAAACCATCCTGCCGATCGAGCTCGGCTTCCCTTTCTTCGTACATGCGCACTCGAGGTGAGTCATGAATTATGTCGTAGGGTAAGACTGCCTCTGCGCCGTACACCATAAAAAATGGTGTGTATCCAGTGGTGTGATTCGGCGTGGTCCGCAGCCCCCAGAGTACGGAGTCGAGCTCCTCTACCTAGTGCGTGTTAGATTCCTTGAGGGACCGCACTAATCTGGGTTTGATGCCGCTCATGATGAGACCATTTGCATGTTCGACCTGACCGTTAGTTTGTGGGTGATAGACGGAAGCATAATCGAGCTTGATGCCCATGTTTTTGCACCAGAGTTTTACCTCATCGGCCGTAAAGTTCGTGCCGTTATCGGTGATGATGCTGTGGGGGACGCCATAACGGTGTACAACCCGGGATATAAAGTCTATCACAGGTCCGGATTCGGCCGTCTTAATAGGCTTGGCTTCTATCCATTTGGTGAACTTATCCACCATGACCAGTAAGTATTTTTTCTTGTGGGTTCCGCCTTTAAGGGGTCCCACCATGTCAAGCCCCCAGAGCACGAAAGGCCAAGTGATGGGGATAGTTTGGAGGGCGGTGGGTGGCATATGGCTTTGGTTTGCAAAAAGCTGGCAACCGGCGCATCGTTGGACCAAGTCCTGAGCGTCCGCCAGGGCCGTCGGCCAATAAAAGCCTGTATGGAAAGCCTTGCTTACAAGGGACCGAGCTGCGGCATGATGGCCACCGAGTCCGGCATGAATTTCAGCCAGCAGGTTCCGCCCTTCCTCTTCGGAGATGCACCTTTGAAGGACTCCGGTAGTGCTTTTCTTATAAAGTTCTCCCTCATGGACTTTATAGGCTTTAGATCGCCGCACTATACAGCGTGCCTCGTTTTGGTCCTCTAGGAGTTCCTCCCTAGTAAGGTAGGCTAGGAATGGTTCTGTCCACGAGGCGATAACGGCCATTAGTACGTGGGCTGAGGTTGTGATTTCATTGGCAGAGCCTCCGATTATGTCAGATTGTTCGGCGTCGGACAGTGCGGTTGGGTCCGGGCTAATATTGCCATGTTCCCTTTCCCATACTACGAATGGCTTGAACAGCCTTTCCAGGAAGATGTTGGGGGGGACCGCATCGCGTTTTGCACCGATGCGCGCCAGGACGTCTGCCACCTGATTGTTTTCTCGGGCTATATGGTGAAATTCGAGCCCCTCAAACCGAGCTGACATTTTGAGGACGACGTTGCGGTAAGCTGCCATTTTTGGATCCTTGGCATCGAAGTCTCCATTTATTTGGGATATCGTGAGGTTCGAATCCCCGTGCACCTCTAGGCATTGAATGCCCATGGATACTGCCATCCGGAGACCATGTAAAAGGGCCTCATATTCGGCTGCATTGTTGGAGTCCGTGTACATAATCTGGAGTACATATTGAACTGTGTCTCCTATGGGGGACGTCAAAACGTCGCCGGCCCCTAATCCGGCCAACATTTTGGAACCGTCGAAGTGCATGATCCAGTTTGAATATGTGTCGTACTCTTTAGGGAGTTCGGCCTCCGTCCATTCTGCGACTAAGTCGGCCAAAACTTGCGACTTGATAGCTCGCCGTGCCCTATAAGTTATGTCGAACGGGAGGAGCTCGATGGCCCATTTTGCAATCCGGCCCGTTGCATCACGGTTGTTTATAATATCGTTGAGTGTTACTTCCGATGCTACTATGATTGAGCACTCTCGAAAGTAGTGGCGTAGCTTCCGGGATGCCATGAATACTGCATATGCAATCTTTTGATAATGTGAGTACCGTGATTTGCATGGGGTGAGGACAGTGGACACATAGTAAACCGGCTTTTGAAGGGGGAATTTGTGTCCGTCCGTTTCCCGCTCGACGACAAGTACTGCGCTGACAACTTGATGGGTTGCTGCAATGTACAATAGCATTGGTTCGCCGATGTTTGGCGCGGCCAGGATGGGGTTTGTTGCCAATATGGCTTTTATTTCCTCGAGTCCATCCATGGCGGCATCCGTCCACTCGAAGTGTTCGGTGCGCTGAAGGAGGCGATAGAAGGGTAGCGCCTTTTCTCCCAACCGGGAGATAAAGCGGCTTAGAGCCGCCACGCATCCGGTTAATTTTTGTATTTGTTTGAGGTCCTTTGGGATATCCAATTGTGACAAAGCTCGGATCTTGGCTGGATTTGCTTCGATTCCTCTACCGGATACAATGAAGCCCAAGAGCTTTCCGGCTGGAACGCCGAAAATGTATTTTTCCGGATTTAGCTTGATGTCATATGCTCGGAGGTTGTCAAATGTAAGCCTCAAGTCGTCTACTAGAGATTCGACATGTCTTGTTTTTACGACCACATCATCCATGTATGCTTCTACTGTTTTGCCGATCTGGTTTGCCAGACATGTCTAAATCATGCGCTGATATGTTGCGCTGGCATTTTTTAGCCCGAAAGGCATTGTGTTGAAGCAGAATGGGCCGTATGGGGTGATGAATGCCGTTGCGGCTTGGTCTGACTCGGCCATCTTGGTTTGATGGTAACCGGAGTATGCATCGAGGAAGCACAACGAATCGTGTCCTGCAGTGGCGTCAATAATTTGATCGATGCGGGGGAGGGGGAAGGGATCCTTTGGGCAAGCCTTATTAAGGTCTTTGAAGTCAACGCACAGGCGCCAGGATTTGTCCTTCTTTGGTACCATCACCAAGTTTGCTGGCCAGTCCGGATGTTTTATATCTCTGATGAATCCGGCCTCCAATAGTTTGGCTAGCTCCTCTCCCATTGCCTGTCTCTTGGGCTCAGAGTAACGCCGAAGGGCTTGTTTGACAGGTTTGAATCCTTTTAGGATATTTAAGCTGTGTTCGGCCAGCCTACGTGGGATTCCTGGCATGTCTAAAGGGTGCCAGGCAAAATGTCCCAATTCTCCCATAGGAATTCTCGCAGTGCGGCGTCTACATCGGGGTTTAATCGTGCCCCGATGGAAGCTGTTTTATTGGGGTCCGTTGGATGGACCTGGAATTTGACTATTTCATCCGCTGGTTTAAAGGAGGTGGACTTGGATCTTTTATCGAGTATCACATCGTCCCTGTTTATCGTGGAGCGCAGCGTAGTCAGTTCCTCAGCCGCTAGGGCTTCGGACAGTGCCTCAAGGGCCAATGCGGCTGTCTTGTTTTTGGCGCGGAGTGCTATGTCTGGATCACTAGCGAGAGGGATGATTCCGTTCGGCCCGGGCATCTTGAGCTTCATGTACCCGTAATGGGGTATTGCTTGGAAGATTGTAAACGCTTCCCGCCCCAGCAAAGCGTGGTATCCGCTACTGAATGGGGCCACTTGGAATGTGACCTCTTCGGACCTATAATTATCCGGCGTGCCGAACACCACATCTGGTGTTATTTTTCCTGCACAAAGCGCTTCTCGACTGGGGATTATTCCTCTAAAGGTTGTGCTGCTTCACTCAATGCGGTTCCAGTCTATTTCCATTTTTGAAGGGTTTCCTCATAAATGAGGTTCAATCCGCTGCCTCCGTCCATGAGTACCTTGGTGAGGCTAAAGCCGTCCACTATAGGACTGAGTACCAATGCGGCTGGTGCTCGAGCTGTTCGGATTTTAGGTTCATCACTGGCATTAAAAGTAATAGCCGTGTCACTCCATGGGTTTATTGTTGCTACTTGATAGACTTCGGCGAGGCTGCGGAGTGTTCTTTTTCGCATATATTTGATGCGAAAGTCTCGAAGACTGTTAAGACTGTACTGGAGTCCCTGAGGTGGTTTTCTGCGGCCTCCGGAATTAGGAGATCTTCGCCCCTTTTGGCCACCTGTCAGAGTATCCAACATGCTCTAAGGCTATGAGTTGGTGTGGCGTCCTCTGTACTATGAATTTTATAGGGTCCATTAAGCCATCCCTCCAGTACAGTTCCATGCCCTGTAGAGGGTTTTGGTTTTTTGGTTTTTAACCCGGGTGTCTAATGATGATGCACCCTTTTATTTCGGACGAGGTTTCTATTCAGGGCCGGATTGTCCCAAAATTTAGTTTCGGTTTTCCGGGCGCTTTCCATCGCACGGAACTTTTGTACTATGGACGCCAAGTCAGAGAAGCCTGTAATATCACGACGACCTGTGGCGTTGAGGATTCCCTTGTCCGTGCAATTATTGCAAAAGATTGAGATTGCGTCTTCCTCACGGCAGTCCTTTATCTTGTTCATAACCAGGAGGAACCTTGCCCAGTAATGATGTACTGTTTCTTTGGGCTTTTGCCTGATTTGGGATAGATCGCTTATGTTCCGGTGGGTGGGTGGAATTAAATCCGGAACTTCACCCAATCTAAGACTCAGAGGCCAAGGAGTTTCCGAACTCTGAAGTTTGGATTCTTGGATGTTGTCCAGTGAATCTAGCCCGTTGCCTGATTCTAAGTTCAGGTCTTGAGTTACATCCTCCCCTTCGCGGGTATCCGGCTTGGAGGGATAGGGAATCCGGACGTAGCTAGTCCTTAAGATAGATGAAGAGTCGCCGCACTGTGCCTCTACCACGGCAACGTGATGGGTGACTTGGGGAGAATTAATTTCTCTTAGATCGGGTTTAAGCCCAACCTGGTCATAATCCGCAGTGACCCCCAAGGCGGCGATGCGATCCAAGAGCTCGTTTATGGAGCAGAGCTCCATTGGATCTAACTGCTCGACGAGTTCCGAGCTGACGTGAAGATTGCTTTTGATGACCCGAGAGGTCACCATCGGCGCAACGGCCGAACAGGCGGTCATGAGAAAACCGCCTAGCCGGAGAGTTTGGCCGACAGCCAAGGTTCCCTTAGTAACGGCTCCGTCTTTAAAGACAGGAAGAGACATCCTTCCTGATTGCGACGGCACAGAGGAACTCTCAATGAAAGCACCAATGTCGGTGTCAAAACCGGCGGATCTCAGGTAGGGGGTCCCGAACTGTGCGTCTAGGCCGGATGGTAACAGGAGGCAAGGAACACGATGTTTTACCCAGGTTTGGGTCCTCTTGATGGAGGTAAAACCCTATGTCCTGCTTGATTAATATTGATGATATGGGTAGTACAAGAGTAGATCTACCACGAGATCAAGGAGGCTAAACCCTAAAAGCTAGCCTATGGTATGATTGTTGTGTGATGAAGTTGTCCTACGGACTAAAACCCTCCAGTTTATATAGACACCGGAGAGGGTTAGGGTTACACAAAGTCGGTTACAATGGTAGGAGATCTTGAATATCCCCATCGCCAAGCTTGCGTTCCACTCCAAGGAAAGTCCCATCCGGACACGGGACGAATTCTTCAATCTTGTATCTTCATAGTCATGGAGTCCGGCTGAAGGTATAGTCCGGCTACCCGGACACCCCCTAATCCAGGACTCCCTCACCGAGGACACAGGATCGTAGCTGAGGTATCAAGCTAAACGTCAAAGTCCACACAGAACTACTAGCGAGACTGACGTCTCTCTGCAAAACATAAAATAGGCAAGCGTGAATACAAATGTACCCAGCAAGACTTACATCAGAACTATCTACATATGCATCGGTATCAATAAAGGGGGTGGTGGAGTTTAACTGCAGCAAGCCAGCTTTGACTTAGTGGCTAACCTGAACTACGACTGCAAGCAACTCTTTTGAGGTGGCGCACACGAGTCCACATATTCACCATATCAATACACCACTATGGATCCGCTCCCGTCTCCCTACGAGAAGACCATCCATAGCGCTCACGCTTATCTTGCGAGTTTTAGAGTATCCACTTTCACTTGTATATGAACTATGCAAGGGGTCCAAGTTTCCATATCCGAGGAATCCGGCTATTCGAATAGATAATGATAACCCTGCAGGGGTGTACTTCTTCACACACGCTCCCACCACTTACCATCGTTTACACGACATGTACTCGGCAACCTTCAAGCGGAAGCCCAATGAGGGTGTCAGCCATGGCCTACCTAAACACTCAAGTCTCTAGTCCAGGTTTATCGCCTATCCAGGTTCCATCCGCAGGGAATCCGGCCGAGGTTTCCACATACGGCCCCGAACGATGTGTACAGGGTTCCGAGACACCAAACGGGCGCTCGGCATGCCCGACCATGGTGTATCTACCGCAACATAGCCCACCCCTGGGGTCAGTGCTACGCACGGCCGCCAACACATATCCTACAAACACCAGAAACTAGTTGCAACTCCTGGACAGAGGACTAGGGTGATTAAGAAGCCGACAGGGTCAATTAAGGATCCCAATGAGTGGTAGTAGTTGTTCATGGATCACAGACACAGAACTCAGTTCCTAAGAACGGTTTCAATGAGACAACCCACCATGTACTCCTACATGGCCTCTCACCGCTACCTTTACCAAATCATGTTCACACACTTAGCTCACACATAGTAGGACATGTTCATCACCATTCCAATTCATTCCCGATGAATCGGAACCGACAAAACTCTATGCAATAGAAGGCATGACAAACAAGCATGAATGAGTAGGCACATCAGGGCTCAAACAACTCCTACTCGTGCTAGTGGGTTTCATCTATTTACTATGGCAATGACAGGTCATGCAGAGGAAAGTGGTTCAACTACCACAGCATGTAACAGTTGAATCGTTGTTGTCCTAATGCAGTAAAAGAGAGCAGGAGCGAGAGAGTGGGATTGTATCAGAATGAACAAGGGGGTTTTGCTTGCCTGGCACTTCTGAAGATAGCAATAGCTCTTCATCAGTGTCATCGAACTCATCGTCGGAACCACGTTTACCGAGAGGGACAATACCGGCAAACAAGGAAGAAACACAATCAATGCAATGCAACGATATGATGCATGCTCATGACATGTCAATATGTTGTTGATTGAACTAATGCAACTAGCAACCATATTAAAAGAAGTTGGTTTGAACCCTAGGTTCAAATTCAAACCCCATATGTGCTTTCTTAAATGCCATTTAATTGAAGGGACAATTCCATTTCTGCCCCTAACTGGAACCCACTACTCAAATTTGCCCCTAATTTCAATGTGTGCTCAAATTTGCCCCTCTGCCGTTAGTTGCCCTTATAGAAATGCCCTTCTGCGCCATTATTGTCTGGTCAAACAGCTTTGACCATCTTGAAAAAATAGCAAAAAAAGTCAAAAAACTCTGAAATTTTGTGGGATCGAAGGTACTCAGGTTCGCAAGGTGCGTGCAAATTTTCATGTTGTTTGGACATTCTAGGAGCTCGTGGCGAAGGAAAAACAGTAAATATGTACGCGTGTGAACGGTAATTCAAAAAAATAGCAAACAAATTCAAAAAAAATATGAATTCTTTTGGCATCCAAGATGCTTAGGTGTGGAAGGTGTGTGCAATTTTTATTTGTGTTTGGACATTGTAGGAGCTCGTGGAGAAAAAAACAAAATTTATCTCAGAAAAAACCTGTAAACAATACACTATTTTTGTTTTTTTGCGAGAGCTCCTCGCATGTCATTTGATAATAAAATTTTGCACACGCCTTGTGCCCCCGAGCATCTTTGATGCCAAAAAATTTCATATGTTTTTGAATTTTCTTGCTATTTTTTTGAATTTACTATTCAAAGATGTACAAATTTATTGTTTTCCTTTGCCACGAGCTCCTGGTATGTCTAAATAGCACGAAAATTTGCACGCACCTTGCGCACATGAGTAGCTTCAATCCCACAAAATTTTAGATTTTTTAGATTTTTTACTATTTTTTTCGACATGGTCAAAGTTGTTTGACCGGACGATAACGACGCAGAAGGGCATTTCTATAAGGGCAACTAACGGCAGAGGGGCAAATTTGAGCACACATTGAAATTAGGGGCAAATTTGAGTAGTGGGTTCTAGTTAGGGACAGAAATGTAATTGTCCCTTAATTGAATTGTCCTAAACAGAGGATATAAGTTGCTATAACATGCATGCAAATTCCATAAACAGATTCTTTGGATTTTTCTGATCATTTTTCAAATATAATTTATTTCATTCGGAGCTACGGTTGATTTTCTATGAATTTTTAAAGTTCTAAACATTTTCTGGAATTTCCTGAATTAAATTAAATCCAGAAAAATAGCTTATTGCATCACCATGACATCAGTGTGACATCAGCAGGTCAACACGCCAGGTCCAGGTCAAAGCTGACCACTGGGTCCCACTGGTCAGTCTTATAGAGCTGGGTTGGGTGGATGATAGGTGGGACCGGTCAAGGGCCACGTCAGCAAGGTCAACCCTGACGCGTGGGGCCACTGTGTTTAACTAAAACTAAACATGATTTAATATGTGTGGTTAAATATGGGCATGGGGCCCACCTGTCTGTGTCACCAAAGTTAATTAACTAGCCCATTAGGGCCTAATTAAGCCGGCCACGTCGGCGGTTAACGCCGGGGCTAACCCAGGCACGGCTGCGTTCGCCGTTCCGGCGATTTCGGCGACGGGAGCGAGCGAGGCTGATCCCGTTGGAACGGCCGCGACGCGGTGTGTCCAACACTGGCTGTGGCTGGAGCTGTGGTGGTTCGGGGCGACGACTACGGCGGCCTTGGCGGCGGCCGGAACTCGTGCCAGCATGGGCGCGGGGCTACGCTTGGCTAGCGAGCGAGCTGAGAGGCTGGGCGGGCTTCTGGGAGCTCCACGAGCCCAGGGTCGTGCTTGGACGCGAGGTCGGTGACCTACCATGACGGCGGCGACAAACGCGGCGGCGGGAGCTTGCGTGCAGGACGGCGAGGTCAGATAGCGGACGAGCGTGACCAGGGGAGTAGGGGAAACAACGACGGAGCTCACTGGGGGTCGATGCACAGATCAGTAGGCTCGGGGACGACCGGAGGGGGGCGAATCGGCGAACAGCGTCTGGCGGGTACCGAGGTTGAAGACTACCAGATGGCAGTGATGCAGGGCGTCCGGCGAAGCGTGGCTCAGTGAGGAGGTCGAGGGCGTCGCGGCGGAGGTCTTGGACAGCACGGAGAGGCAAGGGGAACACGGTGGTTGCATCTACGGCGAGCGGCGGCGACGGCCTCCTCTCGGTGAGCAGAGAAGCGAGCGGGGGAGGGGATGAGGACGAGCGGGAGTGGGTGAGAGAGTCTGGGGTGATGCGTGGCGTCATCCAGACGCGTTGGGGCAGCGGCGGAAGCAGGAGATGGCCGGCGCGTGCCGGCGCGCAGGGAGCACACGCCCTCCTGCCTACTGGCAGGAGGTTAAAGACGATGGCTAGTGCTGGCTGGGCTGGGCTAGCCAACTGGGCCGCCAGGTGGCCTGGCCAGGTGGGCTGCTGCTACATGTAAGAAGCCCAGGTGAGGTTTCTGTCTTCTCATAAATTTTGTTCTGTTTTCTATTCTTGTTATTTTGTTTTGATTTAGTTTATAACCCAAATCATTTTAATAAATCATGAAAATAATTGTGGGCATTAAGTTAATTATTACACAGGCCCTTAACTATTTTCAGAATTGTTGGAGCATTTCAAAATATTAATAGTATTTAACTGTCCCAATTCAAATATAATATGGGTTATTCAAAAATCCAGAATGGCCTAAAAATATTGGCATCATTTTTGGCAGAGGTTTTCACTTTTATCAAAAATCATGAACATTTTCAAAGGCATTTTGGGTTCATTGAAAATATTGTTTATTTGAACCTAGTTGGATTCATTTAGTGCTAGGGTTTCAACATCCCCATTTCAACTTTAATTGAAAAGTTAACATGATGCATGGATGCTTTAAGGCAACTAATGGCGAGCAAATTCTAGGGCTGTGACAATCAAACCCCGTCTAGGGAAGAAAATAGTCTGGACGAAGATGCACACATCATCCCGGAAACGCACTTGGAGCAAGAAAACCTCCGCAGAAGGCTTATTGCCACAGCGAGGAGCCTGAAGAAATAGAAGCAAAGGCTCAAGGTCGCACAAGATATGCTTAACAGCAAGTGGAACAAAGTAACAAAGTATGGTGGAAGTTACCATAAAAATAGCTATCCAAAGCGCAAGCTATTACCGGAATTCGATGATGAGGCCTTAGAGCCCATACAACCGGCTAACAAAGTCGTGCATAAGTAAACACATGATCTACATGAGAACTTGCGTCAAAAATCCGGCGCGACCAGATCTATCTATGGATCTAGGTGCGCTACGGTACAAAACCAACACAGAATACTACAACCGTCCGAACACCATGGCGCATCCCAATACAGGGGTGCCGCACACCCCTTATGTTTCACTGATGAGGTGCTGGATCACGAATTCCCAGAGGGATTCAAACCGGTGAACATAGAGGCGTACGACGGAACCACAGACCCTAGAGTCTGGATAGAGGACTTCATCCTCCATATTCATATGGCTCGTGGAGATGAACTCCATGCCATTAAATACTTGCCCCTCAAGCTTAAAGGGACAGCTCGGCACTGGCTGAAAAGCCTCCCCGAAAACTCAATTGGAAGTTGGGAGGAGCTCGAGGATGCTTTTCGGGCCAATTTTCAAGGGACTTATGTCCGACCTCCAGATGCAGACAATTTAAGTCATATAATCCAACAGTCCGGAGAGTCTGCCCGAAAGTTTTGGAACAGGTTCCTCACCAAGAAAAACCAAATCGTCGACTATCCGGACGCCGAAGCCTTAGCAGCTTTTAAACATAGCGCCCGAGACGAATGGCTCGCCAGACACCTCGGTCAAGAAAAACCGAGAACAAGGGCAGCCCTAACAAGCCTCATGGCCCGCTTTTGTGCATGCGAGGACAGCTGGTTGGCCCGTAGCAGCACCAGCGACCCAAGCACATCCGAAGTCAGGGATGGCAATGGTAAACCACGACACAACAAAAACAAGCGTCGAAATAAATAAGGTAGCCCAGATAACACAGCGGTAAACGCCGGATTCAGGGGCTCCCGACTAAGTCAGCGGAAAAAGCCTTTCAAAGGCAGCAAAGAAAGACAATCTGGCCTAAACAAAATTCTTGACAAACTTTGTCAGATTCAGGGCACCCAGACAAACCTGCAAATCATACCCACAGAGAACGTTGGGTCTTCAAGCAGGCCGGTAAGCTAAATGCCGAACACAAAGGGGAAGAGACACCAAGCGAAGACGAGGATGAGCCTCGCCAGCAAAGCACCGAAGGAGAAAAAAGTTCCCACCAGAGGTTAAAATAGTAAACGTGATCCATGTGACAAAGAGGAGAAGCAAGCATGCACTCCGAGGCACACGCGCCATAGAGCCCATCACCCCTAGGTTCAACCCCTGGTTGGCCTGCCCGATCACTTTTGATCGTAGGGATCACGAGACAAATATCCGACATGAAGGACTGACAGCCTTGGTGTTAGACCCAATAATAAATGGGTACCATTTCACACGAGTCCTCATGGACGGCGGTAGTGATCTAAATCTGATATATCAGGACACAGTCTGCAAAATGGGGATAGACCCGACACAAATAAGACACAGTAATACTACCTTCAAGGGAGTAATACCAGGCCAAGAGGCCCGCTTTACGGGCTCTCTACTACTAGAGGTGGTATTCGGTTCTCCCGATAACTTTTGAAGTTAAAGGTTAACTTTTCACATTGCCCCATTCCGAACTGGCTATCAAGCACTACTCGGAAGAACGACTTTCGCTCGTTTTAACGCAATACCGCATTATGCTTTTCTCAAGCTCAAGATGCCCGGTTCACCTGGCATCATCTCAGTTAGCGGAAATACCGAACGTTTTTTACGTACGGAAGAGGACGCGGTGGTTCTAACAGCCGCGAACTAGACGGCCTCACCAACTAGAAAAAATGGCAGGTCGTCAAGACCACAGACACGGTCAAACGAATCCGGCGTTCCATCATATATACATGAGATTGGCTTGATGATCAAACCCTCATAAACAATACCGGGGGCTTCCCACGTGTAATCAGGGCCAGCCCGGCTCAACTTGGCTTCTCTTGAATTTTGACAGTTCATTGATAATAACCAATTCTTCTTTTTGGCACGACAACTTTCACCTAAGTTCTTTCCTTTTGTAGATGACAATCGTGCTACACCTGTCCAGGACACGACACAACGGAGACACAGGCGCAGACATGCAGCAGGGACCCGCACAAAGATTTCTTTTTAGATTAAGACCCTGCGTAATCCTTTTTTAGTGTCTCTTGTTGCTCATATCCTCCGGATACTCCACACAACCGAGAAGGATGCTGGCGTTATTGGCATGTGGCCACGCCAGGATTTTGCACATACCCGGACATATGGGGCTTCTTATTAAAAGCATTGTTTAGCCCAGTATATGTTATAAAGACTGAACACCTTAGGGAGTGTTCGGCGTCGCGAGTTAGGCCCTATATGCATCAGCTCCGAATCATGTCTTTGGTCAAATGTTGGGTTTGCCCGGCTCCAACGTTTTGGTACCTTACGTCTCGTTATATCAGCTAAGGTAGCACTGGGAGAACTACTGCGATTGTGCCCTGGTTCATCTAGATGAGCACCTTAGTAGAGAAAGCCGAAAACTGACTGTCATGATATAGCGAGAGACTGGTCAACCACTCGATGACTCATCGGAATCTTCGAGATTCCTCCGCATTAACGAAGGGCCGTTTCCCGGTCATGTACGTACGCGCCCCGTATTCGGACGAGCGCAGAAGTACCAGGGGCTATATAGTAGTCCCACTGTCAAACTCCTATGGCTAAGTGAAAGTGTTAAAGCAATATAGTCTGATTGCCTCGTTCGCTGCGCTATCACCTCCTTAATGGAACAAGACGTTGGATCAAGTGTGGATATGCATTTTTTGTGAACACCCCCGCATTATATGCGTGGGGGCGGAAGCTGACGACTGCAAACTTTCAGGTTATATACATATATACATAAACGGCCGCACAGGAGGCATCATAGTACTTTCGGGCAAAAGCATAAATAAAACCTTGATAATTCAATAAAACATTGTTTTTACAATGGGAATACATGCCACTAGAACATAATATTCTTCGAGCACTGAGCCTCTATCGAATGAGCGCCTTCAAGGACTTCTTCAAAGTAGTGCTCGGCAGCCACTCAGCCTACGGCCGAACCCTGTGTCGCAACAGTGGTGGCCTCCATCTCCGCCCAGTATGTCTTGACACGGGCAAAGGCCATCCGCACACCCTCTATGCACGCCGATCTCTTTACAGCATCGATGCGTGGCACAAGACGAAGGAATTGTTGCACTAAACTAAAGTAGCTATTCGGCCTTGGCCCTCCCGGCCACAGGTGATCCACAACGGACCTCATGGCAAGTCCGAACAACCTATGGAGCTCAGACCACTCGACCAATCGCTCATTCAACAGCAGCGGACGGACTAGAGCGCAAAACTATGACCATAACAGCTTTTCCACTTCGGGACCTTTCTGATCCTTGAAGTACTCGGCCGCATCAGCAGCACTTGCAGCCAAATCCATGTAGGCGTCCATAGAACTCCATAGCCGGTCCAGAGGAGCATACTTCGGATCTCTGAACTTAGTCCACAACAAGAAGGGCTTCCCAGACACGATATCTGCAGCTTGATTCAGCTCCTCCTTCATCGCTCTAACTTTGGAGCGGGCTTCCTTGGCAGCCACCAGGGCCTTCTCCAGGTCCGTCACCTTCGCCCGGTTTTCTTCTTCAAGAAGCTGGTAACGGTCAGCGGCATCTATTAACTCTACAGCCATCTTGGCTATTTTTTCCTTGCTCTCGCAATGCGTGGCCTGTTTGGCCCTTAACCCTTCAGCCGCCTTTAGAGCGGCCGCATTGCTACTCCTTGCTTACTCCTTGGCTCGGGCAAGCTCTGCCCAAAGGGTCTCCACGGTGGCAGCTTCATCTGCAGTCACAACATATTAAAGATACTAGCATCATGCTACTCTTATTATGTGACAATCACCAGAGAAATCACTCACCCTGTGCCTCGTCAAGCCGCTTGTTGACAAGCACGATGTCAGCATCAAGTTGCCGCTTTAGCTCGGCAAACCCATCAGTCCGACTAGCCACCGGAGCTTCAGCCACCTGCACATAAAGGCGGTCTGGTTATTACCTGTGACTATGATCCTCTGTTTGCCGCCATTTTCGACGACAACCAGAGTCTTAGGGGCTACTATCTGCATAGAGCACACCTAACGGGTGCGGTACTGTTAAAAACATACATTATTTCATGTACCTCGAAGCCTTTCAGCAGACTCATAAAGGCTTCATGCAAACCGCTTTCAACGGATGAAATCCTTTCAATTATCGTACCCTTTAGCGTACGATGCGCTTCCGAGACGGCCGCTTACCCCAGAAGATCCATCATCGCGTCCGACCGCACTCTGTACGGACCCTTGCTGCCCTCCTTAGGATCCGGATACTGGGGATCCCAGGTAGCCAAAGGGTTATCCTCTAGCCTTAGTGGATCCGGAGATACTCTTCGCGACGACACTTCAAGGTCGCCCGCTTCATGAGGCGGGGTGTTGGGGGGAGGCATTTCGCTCTCCATCATCTCCGGAAGAAGATTCCTTGAAGACGAACTCTGTCGAGACGGGCTACGATCCGGACTAGAATTTATAAGCACTGGTTATTGTCTTCGGAAGTAAGGTAGGATATTTCCACTATTAAGTACTTTTCGACTACTTACAGCTCGGTAGAGGGCTGATCCCCGCGCGGACATTGTGTGGCAAGAATACCCTCCGAGGCAGGACCCTCTGATGAAGATTTCTTCCCCCGTTTGGAAACCTTAGTTTCCGGATCTTCAGAGGTAGTCCTCTTCCTTCCCCAGGGAGCGAGAATGTCAGATTCTTCCCTATGGTTGTCCTCCCTCGTGGAGGCCTTCATTCCCCCGGTTGGAATGAGTAGCGAGTGAGGCCCGCTTTAGCCCTCTCTATTCCCCCCATCATCTTCCTTTGAGGGCACTAGATAAGGCGCCGGCTCGAGCATCGTGTCCAGTACCAGATTGTCCAAGCCCTCAGGAAGGGGTGCCGAACACCTGATCATCATCGCCTTTGTTATCCAGTCCTGGTCAAAGAGCGGCTCTTTAGAATGATGCCATGATAAATAAAAGGACAACAAGTTCGACATGGGATTACTTACTTGGGCAGCGGGGCGGTTGCAGCTCAGGCCCACGGCCTCGATGGTTTCCGGACACTCTATTCAGGGTCCGAAGAATGATTTGTACATCTCTTCGTGCATCATACCGAGGAAATGCTGAATAGCTCGCGGTCCTTCCGGGTTGAATTCCCACATATGGAGGGGCCGGCGTTTGCAAGGCTGGACTCGACGAACTAGCATAACTTGCATTACCATAACCAGACTGAAATCTCTCTCAAAGAGATCTCGGATACGGCTTTGCAGTATTGGCACGTCCTTAGCTGGACCCCAGCTCAGCCTCCTGCTGATCCATGACATCAGTTGTGGTGGGGGGCCCGAGCGAAAGGTAGGGGCAGCCACCCACTTGGCACTTCGGGGAGCTATGATGTAAAACCACTCCCGCTGCCACAATCCGGACACCTCTGGGAAGGAACCCTCTAGCCATGGGGCGTCAGCGATTTTGCTTATTAAAGCACGTCCGCACACTGCGTGCTGCCCTTCGATCATCTTCGGCTCCACATCGAACGTCTTGAGCCACATGCCGAAGTGAGGGGTAATGCGGAGGAAGGCCTCACATACGACAATAAATGACGAGATGTGAAGAAGGGAATCCAGGTCCAGATCGTAAAAATCCAGCCCATAATAGAACATAAGCCCCTAACAAAGGGTCTAGAGTGAGGCCTAGTCCTCGGAGGAAGTGGGATATGAACACAACGCTCTCGTTGGGTTTGGGAGTAGGGACGACCTGCCCTCGGGCTGGCAGCCTATGCGAAATTTCGGCGGTCAGATGTCTGGCCTCTCTCAACTTCTTGATGTCCTCCTCTGTGATGGAGGAAGGCATCCACCGACCTTGAAGGTTGGATCCGGACATTGTTGAAGGTCCGAAGCACCTGACCTGAGCTTTGGGTGTTAGAACTCGAGGCGGAGGAAGGATTCGATTGAGCGCGGGAGGGAAAAAAGAAAAGGCCTTGTCCCCTTTATAAAGAGGGTGAATATCAGGCATCCTCCTCGTGGCCATTTGGGACTTACCTAAGAGCTAGGAGTCATACCAACATGCACGGTTGGGTTACCCACGTTTGTATTAATGAGAATCCGGTGATAAGGGGGACACGATCTCTGCTTTGACAAGACGTGTCAATAAAACCGCCTCGCGTTATGTGCGGAGCTGGTTAAGAAAAACGGTTCGAATAATGACCGGGCCGTGGCGTGATGTCATGCTGTCAAAACGTGCCAGCAGATTAGATTTGTGGAAATATTATTCTCTCTATGGTGGTATGTGGTACTTATTTTGCAGGGTCGGACACTATCATTGTATTTCAAACTCTTCCATGGTGTATTCGGAGGAGGAACCCGCCTTGCAATGCCGAACACAATACTGCGCGCTGGACTCATGGTCATTGAAGCCTGGTTCAGGGGCTATTGAGGGAGTCCTGGATTGGGGGGTATCCGGACAGCCAGACTATATCCTTTGTCTGGACTGTTGGACTATGAAGATACGAGACTGAAGACTTCGTCCCGTGTCCAGATGGGACTCTACTTGGCGTGGAAGGCAAGCTAGGCAATATGGATATGAATATCTCCTCCTTTGTAACCGACCTTGTGTAACCCTAGCCCCCTCAAGTGTCTATATAAACCGAAGGGTTTAGTCTGTAGGACAACAGACAGTCATACCATAGGCTAGCTTCTAGGGTTTAGCCTCTTTGATCTCGTGGTAGATCAACTCTTGTAATACTCATATCATCAAGAACAATCAAGAAGGACGTAGGGTATTACCTCCATCAAGAGGGCCCAAACCTGGGTAAACATCATGTCCCCTGCCTCCTGTAACCATCCGCCTTAGACGCACAGTTCGGGACCCCCTACCCGAGATCCGCCGGTTTTGACACCCACAGTGACACTGTCTTAGGATGCGTTTGGTTGAAGGTGTGGTATGAATGGGTTGGGACCGTGACATTGTCTGAATCATATCTAACAACTGATTTGTAACAACGAAAGAGGGTCTAACCTTCTCTGCACATGCCAGAAACTTCCTCCCACTATCCACAGATTCAAACGCAACTAGCTTCATGCATGGAGATTGATGGTGACAACGAGCAGATAGATCTTCAGCCACCTCGCTCCATTTGTTGGAACTAATGGTCCTAGGGAGGTACAAGAGGAAGAAATGACTCAAATCGACCGTTGGGTTAACATCCTTCATTCCAAGTCATAGCTCGAGAGAGAGAAGAGAGGCATACCAGGGTGGTGAATGAGTCATCGTCGGAGGAGGAACCGCTGGAGAGGTCATTGAAGAAGACCATGGCAACCCCGGCGGTAGGATGAGAGACGGCGAGAGCGAGGAAGCAAGCAAGGAAGCGGCTATATCTTAGGAAGGAAGGAGGAAACAGGGGAAATGTGACTTGTGGTCGGGGAGAAAAGGGGATGGGTAAGGGGGGAGGGGGCGGGGTAGATATTTTGGCGGTAGGCAAAAAATTTGGAAATGTGGAGGGAAACTTTTCGCATGGTGCTGGTGTCGCTTGAAGCTACATCGGTATTTCCCCAAAGAGGAAGGGATGATGCAACACAACGGCGGTAGGTATTTCCCTCAGATGTGAAACCAAGGTTATCAAACCAGTAGGAGAACCAAGCAACACAACATAAACAACACCTGCACACAAATAACAACTCCTCGCAGACCGACGTGTTAAAGGGGTTGTCAATCCCTTCCGGGGTACGACACCTCAAGATAGGCAAACAAACGTGAGGTAAATTTGTAGTAGATTGATAGATCGAACGCCAAATAAAATAAATAAGAATAAGTTGCGGCAAGGTATTTTTGGATTTTTGGTTTAGTAGATTTGAAAATAAAAGCAAAGGAAAAGTAGATCGCAAAGGCAAATAATATGAGAAAGAGACCCGGGGGGCGCAGGTTTCACTAGTGGCTTCTCTCGAGAAAAATAGCAAAACGGTGGGTGAACAAATTACTCTTGGGCAATTGATAGAACTTCAAATACTCATGACGATATCCAGGCAATGATCATTACATAGGCATCACATCCAATATTAGTAGACCGACTCCTGCCTGCATCTACTACTATTACTCCAGACATCGACCGCTATCCAGCATGCATCTAGTGTATTAAGTTCATGGAGAAACGGAGTAATGCAATAAGAATGATGACATGATGTAGACAAGATCTATCTATGTAGAGATAGACCCCGGCGTTTTATCCTTAGTAGCAATGATACATACGTGTCGGTTCCCCTTCTGTCACTATGAACAAGCACCGTAAGATCGAACCCACTACAAAGCACCTCTTCCCATTACAAGATAAATAGATCAAGTTGGCCAAACAAAACCCAAATATCAGAGAAGAAATACAAGTCTATAAGCAATCATGCATAAAAGAGATCAAAGAAACTCAAATACTATGGATATAAAAAGAGATAGATCTGATCATAAACTCAAAGTTCATCGGATCCCAACAAACACACCGCAAAAGAGTTACATCATATGGATCTCTAAGAGACCATTGCATTGAGAATCAAGAGAGAGAGAGAGGAAGCCATCTAGCTACTAACTACGGACCCGAAGGTCTACAAAGAACTACTCACGCATCATCGGAGAGGCACTAATGGAGGTGGTGAACCCCATCCGAGATGGTGTCTAGATTGGATCTGGTGGTTCTGGACTCTACGGCGGCTGGATCAATATTTCGTCGATTCCCCTAGGATTTTGGGAATATTGGGGTATTTATAGAGCAAAGAGGTGGTCCGGGGGGGCACCCGAGGTGGGCACAACCCACCAAGGCGCTCCTGGGCCTCCTGGCACACCCTGGTGGGTTGTGCTCTCCTCGGAGCACCCCCCAGGCGCAGCCAGGGCCCATTATGTTCCTTTTGGTCCATCAAAAATCTTCGTAAAGTTTCGTGGCATTTGGACTCTGTTTGATATTGATTTTCTGTGATGTAAAAAACATGGAAAAAACAGCAACTGGCACTTGGCACTATGTCAATAGGTTAGTACCAAAAAATGACTATAAAATGATTATAAAACATCCAAGATTGATAATATAACAGCATGGAACAATAAAAAATTATAGATATGTTGGAGACTGCTACCTCTTGAGCACTGTGTTGGTTTTCCCTTGAAGAGGAAAGGGTGGTGCAGCAAAGTAGCATAAGTATTTCCCTCAGTTTTTGAGAACCAAGGTATCAATCCAGTAGGAGACTACACGCAAGTCACCTCGCACCTGCACAAACTAATAAGAACCTCACAACCAACACGATAAATGGGTTGTCAATCCCTTCACGGTCACTTACGAGAGTGAGATCTGATAGAGATAATAAGATAAATATTTTTGGTATTTTTATGATATAGATTGAAAGTAAAGATTGCAAAGTAAAATAGATGGGAAACTTATATGATAAAAGATAGACCCGGGGGCCATAAGTTTCACTAGTAGCTTCTCTCAATATAGCATAAGTATTACGGTGGATCAACAAATTACTGTCGAGCAATTGATAGAAAAGTGCATAATTATGAGAATATCTGGGCATGATCATGTATATAGGCATCACGTCCGCGACAAGTAGACCAAAACGATTCTGCATCTACTACTATTACTCCACACATCGACTGAGGGAGTCCTGGACTAAGGGGTCCTCGGGCGTCCGACCTGTTAGCCATGGGCCGGACTGATGGGGTGTGAAGATACGAAGACCAAAGACTGCAACCGTGTCCGGATGGGACTCTCCTTGGCGTGGAAGGCAAGCTTGATGACCGGATATGTAGATTCCCTTCTTTGTAACCGACCTTGTGTGACCCTAGATCCTCCCGGTGTCTATATAATCCAGAGGACTTAGTCCGGATAAGAGACTCATTATCATAGCCATACAAGCTAGACCTCTAGGGTTTAGCCATTACGATCTCGAGGTAGATAAACTCTTGTAATACTCATATTCATCGATGCCGAGGGTATTACGTCCATAGAGAGGGCCAGGACCTAGGTAAACATCGTGTCCCTTGTCTCCTGTTACCATCGACCTTGGATGCACAGTTCGGGACCCCCTACCCGAGATCTGCCGGTTTTGACACCGACATTGGTGCTTTCATTGAGAGTTCCACTGTGCCGTCGACAACAAGATCGATGTCTCGCCTTGTTCTCAAGGATGATATCACCACCAGAGGAATCCTGGCTCCAGGCCAAACCCTCCGGCTGGGTGGCTTTACCATGACCGCCTGTTCGATCATTAAGCCGACGATGACCTCTCGGGTCAGCGAAAACCCCCTTCGTATCAACTCCGAACACTCCAAGCAGATGGATCCAACAGAGCTTTCATCCTTAAACGAGCTCCAAGATCGCATTGCCACCCTAGGGTCGCTATAGACTATGATCGGATTGGGTTTAAACCCAATTAGAGAGAAATCAAATCTCCGCCGATCACCCACCAGGTAGCGGTAGTCGAGGAGCGATTCGATAACTCTTCCTCCATATTGAAGATGGACTATGTCCGGATATCCGGTCTCGGAGAGTCGGACACCTACCCGCGAGGTGAAGCATCCTGCCCTCCGAACATAGAATCGGATGACGGGCCTAAGAAATTAGTGGACATCACAAAACCTGATCTGTTAAGTTCAGAAGACCTTCAGACTCCGGATCAAAAACTGGGGCAGGGTTCAGATTTAAATCCGCCCACCCGAATACAAGCGCTCTCATGAGCATAAAACAACAGTCTCAAGAAATAGACCACTACTTCTGGGCCAGATTCCTTGTCAAAAACAAGATTAAAGATTGCCGCGATGAGGAAGCGATCTCAGTGTTCCGCAACAATTGCAGGGACGAAGGAATCCTCAACGCCATCAACCGCCATCGCATCCAACACTTCGCTGACTTGGCAACCATCATACAGAAGTACAGTGGAATGGAAAGCGCCTGGAAAAATCAAGCAACTCGTTGGGAATCATCGGTCCCCACTCAACCCTTCATTTAGGCGAAAAGGGCGCACCCTTGCAACATGCCCGGTTCAATAGTAAAGAAATACAAGTCCCATATGGGGCGCGAAACCGTTCTGGAAGGATGGCTCGATGGGCCATGCAAAATACACACAACACCAGATAACATACCAACACATAGCCTTAGAGCATGTTGGATACTCCGGCAAGTGGCCAAGAGCGGCGACGATATCCTCACCAAGAATAACCCAGAACAACACCCCGCAGAGGACAACGACCCCAAAGTACTGACAGTCTTCGAGACATTCGCCTCCAACAATAGGCGCAAGAGAGCACTACGCGGACTCGCGGAAGTCTGTCAAATAAAAGCAACAAACCCTTGGAAGGACACGGCTATAACTTTTAATGCCGGCGACGAACCAAAATACAGGACAGTCCGAGCACCAGCCGCCTTGGTCCTCAGTCCAATTGTGGACGGCTTTCGGCTTACCAAGGTCCTTATGGACGGTGGCAGCAGACTAAACCTCATTTACGAAGATACACTCCACAAAATGGAAATAGACAGGAGCCGCATTGAGCAAAGCAGCAGGACCTTCCGAGGAATTATCCCCAGTCGGGAGGCGCGGTGTGCGGGAAAAATAACACTCGACGTGGTATTCGGCACGCCGGAAAATTATCGGTCCGAAGAAATAACCTTCCAAGTGGCCCCTTTCAATAGCGGGTATCACGCCCTCTTAGGGCGAGATGCATTTATGCGCTTCCAAGCGGTACCCCATTACGGATACATGTAGCTTAAGATGCCTAGGCCCAACGTTATAATCACTCTAGCTAGTGATCCGGACATAGCACTCCATGTCGAGAATAAAACCGCATCCTTGGCCCTCGAGGCATTATCTGAAGCCCCCGCGGCCGAAGAATTAGCCGCGCTGCGCTCTACGGTGGACAGGGATGATGTCGTCCTAGACAAATGACCCAAATCCACCTCCTTCAAACCAGCAGAAGAAATAGTCAAATTCCAAGTCCATCCAACGGACCCCAAGAAGACAGCATCCATCGGAGCACAATTAGATCCAACGGTTGACACCGCGCTACGAGAGTTCCTCGCGAAAATTGGGATATATTCGCCTGGCACCCTTCTGATATGCCAGGAATCCCACGCGAGCTGGCCGAACACATCCTCAATATATTAAAAGGATATAAACCGCTCAAGCAAACATTGCGGCGCTTTTTTGAACCCAAACGTCAAGCTATGGGGGAGGATTGATACGTCTCCAACGTATCTATAATTTTTGATTGCTCCATGCTATATTATATACTGTTTTGGACTATATTGGGCTTTATTTTCCACTTTTATATTATTTTTGGGACTAACCTATTAACCGGAGGCCCAACCCAGTATTGCTGTTTTTTTTGCCTATTTTAGTGTTTCAGATAAACAGAATATCAAACGGAGTCCAAACGGAATAAAATCTTCGGAAACGTGATTTTCTCACCGAACGTGATCCAGGAGACTTGGACCCTACTGCAAGGGATCAAAGAGGAGGTCATGAGG
This sequence comes from Triticum dicoccoides, assembly GCF_002162155.2. Taxonomy (NCBI): domain Eukaryota; kingdom Viridiplantae; phylum Streptophyta; class Magnoliopsida; order Poales; family Poaceae; genus Triticum; species Triticum dicoccoides. The sequence continues at coordinate 465,584,767 of NC_041390.1, forward strand.
GTGGGGGGCGCCCCCCCTAGGGCACGCCCCCTGCCTCGTGGGCCCCTCGATGCTCCACCAACATACTCCTTCCTCCTATATATACACACGTACCCCCAAATGATCAGAACGGGAGCCAAAAACCTAATTCCACCGCCGCAACTTTCTGTATCCACGAGATCCCATCTTCGGGCCTGTTCTGGAGCTCCGTCGGGAGAGGGTCGTCATTTCGGAGGGCTTCTACATCATCCTAGCCCCTCCGATGAAGTGTGAGTAGTTTACCTCAGACCTTTGGGTCCATAGTTAGTAGCTAGATGGCTTCTTCTCTCTCTTTGAATCTCAATACAGAGTTCTCCCCCTCTCTCATGGAGATCTATTCGATGTAATCTTCTTTTTGCGGTGTGTTTGTTGAGATCGATTAATTGTGGGTTTATGATCAAGTCTATCTATGAATAATATTTGAATCTTCTCTGAATTCTTTTATGCATGATTGGTTATCTTTGCAAGTCTCTTCGAATTATCCGTTTGGTTTGGCCAACTAGATTGGTAGTTCTTGCCATGGGAGAAGTGCTTAGCTTTGGGTTCGATCTTGCGGTGTCCTTACCCAATGACAGAAGGGGCTGCAAGGCACGTATTGCATCGTTGCCATCAAGGATAACAAGATGGGGTTTATTTCATATTGCATGAATTTATCTCTCTACATCATGTCATCTTGCTTAAGGCGTTACTATGTTTTTAACTTAATACTCTAGATGCATGCTGGATAGCGGTCGATGAGTGGTGTAATAGTAGTAGATGCAGAATCGTTTCGGTCTACTTGTCACGGACGTGATGCCTATATACATGATCACGCCTAGATATTCTCATAATTATGCTCAATTCTATCAATTGGTCAACAGTAATTTGTTCACCCACCGTAGAATACTTATGCTCTTGAGAGAAGCCACTAGTGAAACCTATGGCCCCCGGGTCTATTCTCATCATATCAATCTCCATCACTTTAATATTGTTTTGCTATTTACTTTGCCTTTACTTTTTACTTTGCATCTTTATATCAAAAATACCAAAAATATTCTATCTATCAGATCTCACTCTCGTAAGTGATCGTGAAGGGCTTGACAACCCCTAATCGCGTTGGTTGCGAGTAGCTATCGCTTTGTGCAGGTACGAGGGACTTGAGCGTGTGCTCCTACTGGATTGATACCTTGGTTCTCAAAAACTGAGGGAAATACTTACGCTACTCTGCTGCATCAACCCTTCCTCTTCAGGGAAAACCAACGCAAGCTCAAGACGTAGCAAGAAGGATTTCTGGCGCCGTTGCTGGGGAGTCTACGCAAAAAGTCAATATACCAAGTACCCAACACAATCCCTATCTCTCGCATTACATTATTTGCCATTTGCCTCTCGTTTTCCTCTCCCCCCGATTCACCCTTGCCGTTTTATTCGCCCACTCTCTCTATCCTCCCTCTCTGTTTGCCTTTTTTGTCTGCTCGTGTGTTAGATTGCTTGTTTGTCGCGATGGCTCAACCAAAATTTGGGGATCTTCACCTCAAAAGGTTAGAGGAGATCGAAAACAACGTTAGGAAGTTTATGGTTTTGCAATTTGAGCATAATAATTTCTTTAGAAACGAGCTTAAGGAACAAAAAAGTTTTATGAGTTATATGAATAAAGAGCTGGACGATATGTCTAAAGAATTTGAGGGTATAAGATCCCAGATTGCTCGTCTAGAGAAGATGACTGCTAAAATTTCGGATATACAAGCCACCTTAGTCAAAAAGATGGTCGCTAAACCGAATACCTATGAAAATAATGATGAAGATCTAAAAGTTATTGATGTTTCTCCAATTAAATCTTTATTTTGCAATATGAATCTTGATGAAACTGAATATGATCTTCCTTTACCTAGAAGGCGTTCTAAAAATTCGGAGTATTTAGATCTTAATGATGAAATTGATGAAAGTAGGATTGAAAGAAATAAAAATTTAGATGTTACTAAACCCACTATATTGGATTTCAAGGAATTTAATTATGAAAGTTGCTCTTTAATTGATTGTATTTCCTTGTTGCAATCCGTGCTAAATTCTCCACATGCTTATAGTCGAAATAAAGCCTTCACCGAACATATTGTTGATGCCTTGATGCAATCTTATGAAGAAAAACTTGAGTTGAAAGTTTCTATCCCTATAAAACTTTATGATGAGTGGGAACCAACTATTAAAATTAAAATTAAAGATGCTTTGTGTGATTTGGGTGCTAGTGTCTCTACTATTCCCAAGACTTTATGTGATTTACTAGATTTCTGTAATTTTGATGATTGCTCTCTAAACATGCATCTTGCGGATTCCACTATTAAGAAACCTATGGGAAGAATTAATGATGTTCTTATTGTTTCAAATAGGAATTATGTGCCCACAGATTTCATTGTTCTTGATATAGATTGCAATCCTTCTTGCCCTATTATTCTTGGTAGACCTTTCCTTAGAACAGTTGGTGCGATTATTGATATGAAGGAAGGGAATATTAGATTTCAATTTCCATTAAAAATGGCATGGAACACTTTCCAAGAAAGAAAATAAAATTACCTTATGAAACTATCATGAGAGCCACTTATGGATTGCCTACCAAAGATGGCAATACCTAGATTTATCCTCGCTTTTATGCCTAGCTAGGGGCGTTAAACGACAGCGCTTGTTGGGAGGCAACCCAATTTTATTTTTATTCCTTGCTATTTGCTCCTGTTTAGTAATAAATAAATTATTTAGCCTCGTTTTAGGTTTTGTTTTTTGTGTTTAATTAGTGTTTGTGCCAAGTAGAACCGTTGAGAAGGCTTGGGGAAAGTCTTGTTGAACTTGCTGTAAAAAACAGAAACTTTAGCGCTCACGAGAACTGCTGTCATTTTTATTTTAAGAGTGATATTTAGTTAATTCTTTTTGAATATTATTAATAGATAAATTCCTCACTTCCAGAAATTTATTTTAGAATTTTTGGGGTTCCAGATCTTGCGCTAGCTACAGATTACTACAGACTGTTTTGTTTTTGACAGATTCTGTTTTTCGTGTGTTGTTTGCTTATTTTGATGAACCTATGGCTAGTAAAATAGTTTATAATCCATAGAAAAGTTGGAATACAGTAGGTTTAACACCAAAATAAATAAATAATGAGTTCATTACAGTACCTTGAAGTGGTCTTTTGTTTTCTTTTGCTAACGGAGCTCACGAGTTTTCTATTTTGAGTTTTGTGTTGTGAAGTTTTCAAGTTTTGGGTGAATTCTTTTGATGGATCATGGACAAGGAGTGTCAAGAGACTAAGCTTGGGGATGCCCATGGCACCCCCAAGATAATCCAAGGACACCAAAAAGTTAAAGCTTGGGGATGCCCCAGAAGGCATCCCCTCTTTTCGTCCACTTCCATCGGTAATTTACTTGGAGCTATATTTTTATTCACCAACATGATATGTGTTTTGCTTGGAGCGTCTTGTATTATTTGTGTCTTTGTTTGCTAGTATACCACAATCATCCTTGCTGTACACACCTTTTGAGAGAACCATACATGAATTAAAATTTGATAGAATACTCTATGTGCTTCACTTATATCTTTTGAGCTAGATAATTTTGCTCTATGTGCTTCACTTATATATTTTGAGCTAGATAATTTTGCTCTATGTGCTTCACTTATATCCTTTGAGCTAGATAATTTTGCTCTATGTGCTTCACTTAGATCTTTTAGAGCACGGTGGTGAATTTGTTTTAAAGAAACTATTGATCTCTCATGCTTCACCTAAATTAATTTGAGAGTCTCTTAATAGCATGGTAATTTGCCTAATAATAATATGCTTGGTATTCAAGATTTGTGAAACTTTCTTTTGAGTGTGTTGAATACTAAGAAAAGATTGAAGCATGATAATTGTTTTGAGATATGGAGGTGATAATATTAAAGTCATGCTAGTTGAGTAGTTGTGAATTTAAAGAATACTTGTGTTGAAGTTTGTGATTCCCATAGCATGCACGTATGGTGAACCGTTATGTGATGAAGTAGGAGCATGATTTATTTATTGATTGTCTTCCTTATGAGTGGCGGTCGGGGACGAGCGATGGTCTTTTCCTACCAATCTATCCCCCTAGGAGCATGTGCGTAGTACTTCGCTTTGATAACTTCTAGATTTTTGCAATAAGTACATGAGTTCTTTATGACTAATGTTGATTCCAAGGATCATACACACTCTCACCCTTACACCCTTGCTAGCCTCTCTAATACCGCGCGACTTTCACCGGTATCATACACCTACCATATACCTTCCTCAAAAGACCCACCATACCTACCTATTATGGCATTTCCATAGCCATTCCGAGATATATTGCCATGCAACTTTCCACCATCTAGTTCATCATGACACATCCATCATTGTCATATTGCTTAGCATGATCATGTAGTTGACATAGTATTTGTGGCAAAGCCACCATTCATAATTCTTTCATACTTGTCACTCTTGATTCATTGCATATCCCGGTACACCGCCGGAGGCATTCATATAGAGTCATACCTTGCTGTAGTATCGAGTTGTAATCATTGAGTTGTAAATAGATAGAAGTGTGATGATAATCATTCAATAGAGCATTGTCCCCCCAAAAAAAGAGAAAGGCCAAAGAAAAAAAGAAGGCCCAATATATATATATATATATAAAAGGGGCAATGCTACTATCCTTTTTCCACACTTGTGCTTCAAAGTAGCACCATGATATAGCGAGTCTCATATATTGTGCTTCAAAGTAGCACCATGTTCTTCATATAGAGAGTCTCATATGTTGTCACTTCCATATACTAGTGGGAAATTTATGTTATAGAACTTGGCTTGTATATTCCAATGATGGGCTTCCTCAAATTGCCCTAGGTCTTCGTGAGCAAGCAAGTTGGATGCACACCCACTAGTTTCTTTTGTTGAGCTTTCATACATTTATAGCTCTAGTGCATCCGTTGCATGGCAATCCCTACTCACTCACATTGATATCTATTGATGGGCATCTCCATAGCCCGTTGATACGCCTAGTTGATGTGAGACTATCTTCTCCTTTTTGTATTCTCCACAACCACCATTCTATTCCATCTATAGTGCTATATCCATGGCTCACGCTCATGTATTGCGTGAAGATTGAAAAGGTTTTGAAAAAGTTAGAGTATGAAACAATTGCTTGGCTTGTCATCGGGGTTGTGCATGATTTAAATACTTTGTGTGGGGAAGATGGAGCATAGCTAGACTATATGATTTTGTAGGGATAACTTTCTTTAGCCATGTTATTTTGAGAAGACATAATTGCTTTGTTAGTATGCTTGAAGTATTATTATTTTCTATGTCAATATAAACTTTTGTCTTGAATCTTTCTAATCTGAATATTCATACCACAATTAAGAAGATTTGCATTGAAATTATGCCAAGTAGCACTCCGCATCAAAAATTCTCTTTTTATCATTTACCTACTCGAGGACGAGCAGGAATTAAGCTTGGGGATGCCTGATACGTATCCAACGTATCTATAATTTTTGATTGATCCATGCTATATTATCTACTGTTTTGGACTATATTGGGCTTTATTTTCCACTTTTATATTATTTTTGGGACTAACCTATTAACCGGAGGCCCAACCCAGAATTGCTGTTTTTTTGCCTATTTTCAGTGTTTCTGATAAACAGAATATCAAACGGAGTCCAAACGGATTAAAATCTTTAGAAATGTGACTTTCTCACTGAACGTGATCCAGGAGACTTGGACCCTACTACAAGGGATCAAATAGGAGGTCATGAGGGTGGGGGCGCTCCCCTAGGGCGCGCCCCTGCCTCGTGGGCCCCTCGGTGCTCCACCGACGTACTCCTTCCTCCTATATATACACACGTACCCCCAAACGATCAGAACGGGAGCCAAAAACCTAATTCCTCCACCGCAACTTTCTGTATCCACGAGATCCAATCTTGGGGCCTGTTCTGGAGCTCCGCCGGGAGAGGGCCGTCATCACGGAGGGCTTCCACATCATCCTAGACCCTCCGATGAAGTGTGAGTACTTTACCTCAGACCTTCGGGTCCATAGTTAGTAGCTAGATGGCTTCTTCTCTCTCTTTGAATCTCAATACAAAGTTCTCCCCCCCTCTCTCGTGGAGATCTATTCGATATAATCTTCTTTTTGCGGTGTGTTTGTTGAGATCGATGAATTGTGGGTTTATGATCAAGTCTATCTATGAATAATATTTGAATCTTCTCTAAATTCTTTTATGCATGATTGGTTATCTTTGCAAGTCTCTTCGAATTATCCGTTTGGTTTGTCCAACTAGATTGGTAGTTCTTGCCATGGGAGAAGTGCTTAGCTTTGGGTTCGATCTTGCAGTGTCCTTACCCAGTGACAGAAGGGGCAGCAAGGCACGTATTGCATCGTTGCCATCAAGGATAACAAGATGGGGTTTATTTCATATTGCATGAATTTATCTCTCTACATCATGTCATCTTGCTTAAGGCGTTACTCTGTTTTTAACTTAATACTCTAGATGCATGCTGGATAGCTGTCGATGAGTGGAGTAATAGTAGTAGATGCAAAATCGTTTCGGTCTACTTGTCACGGACGTGATGCCTATATACATGATCATGCCTTGATATTCTCATAATTATGCTCAATTCTATCAATTGCTCAATAGTAATTTGTTCACCCACCATAGAATACGTATGCTCTTGAGAGAAGCCACTAGTGAAACCTATGGCCCCCGAGTCTATTCTCATCATATCAATCTCCATCACTTTAATATTGTTTTGCTATTTACTTTTCCTTTACCTTTTACTTTGCATCTTTATATCAAAAATACCAAAAATATTCTATCTATCAGATCTCACTCTCGTAAGTGACCGTGAAGGGATTGACAACCCCTAATCGCGTTGGTTGCGAGTAGCTATCGCTTTGTGCAGGTACGAGGGACTTGAGCGTGGGCTCCTACTGGATTGATACCTTGGTTCTCAAAAACTGAGGGAAATACTTACACTACTCTGCTGCATCATCCCTTCCTCTTCGTGGAAAACCAACGCAAGCTCAAGACGTAGCAAGGAGCTAGCCAAGTTAATTGAGGCTGGATTCATCAGAGAAATAAAACATCCGGACTGGCTGGCAAACCTGGTGATGGTACCAAAGAAGGACAAATCCTGGCGGTTGTGTGTCGATTTCAAAGACCTCAATAAGGCTTGCCCTAAGGACCCCTTCCCCCTCCCCTGCATTGATCAAATCATTGATGCTACCACAGGACATGACTCACTGTGTTTCCTGGATGCATATTCCGGATACCATCAAATCAAAATGAAGGAGTCCGATCAAGCTGCAACAACATTCATTACCCCATATGGGCTATTCTGCTTCAACACCATGCCCTTCGGGCTCAAGAACGCCGGCGCCACATACCAATGCATGATTCAAACATGCCTGGAGAAGCAGATCGGCAAGACAGTTGAAGTTTATGTGGACGACGTCGTCATCAAAACCACGCGCGTCAAAACATTAATAGATGATTTACGTCTCACATTCAATAACCTCCACGCGTATGACATCAAGCTCAATCCTGAAAAGTGTGTTTTCAGCGTCCCCGCCGGAAAACTGCTGGGCTTCATCGTTTCTAAAAGAGGAATTGAAGCAAATCCAGCCAAAATATGAGCTCTGTCACAATTGGCTATGCCGACAGACCTTAAACAAGTCCAAAAGCTCGCGGATTGCGTGGCAGCTCTAAGCAGCTTTATCTCCAGATTGGGAGAAAAGGCACTGCCACTCTATTGTTTTCTACGACGAACCGATCACTTCGAGTGGACGAACGTGGCAACATCCAGACTGGAGGAAATAAAAACCCTTCTTGCAAGCAACCCAATCCTGGCCGCACCAAACGTCGGCGAACCAATGTAGTTATACATATCGGTAACACATCAGGTGGTCAGCGTCGTGCTCGTCGTCGAACGAGAACAAGAAGGACACAAATTCCCGCTTCAGAAGCCAGAATACTACATATCCATTGTCCTTACACCATGCAAATCCCGGTACACCCATTATCAAAAGATAGCATACGCGGTCTTCATGGCATCCTAAAAGCTCTGTCACTACTTCCAGGAGTGTTCGATCACGGTGGCTTCCGAAGTACCACTCAATGACATTATAAACAACCACGATGCCACGGGCCGGATTACCAAATGGGCCATTGAGCTCCATCCATTTGATATTACATACAAACCACATCGAGCTATTAAATCCCAAGTACTGGCTGACTTCGTCGCTGAACGGACAGAGGCCGAACTCCCTAAAAGTATAGCACATATTCCAATTGGGTTATATATTTTGATGGCTCCAAAATGCTGGCAGGGCTAGGAGCGGGCATCGTTTTAACTTCCCCTACTGGAGACGTTGTTCAGTACGTACTCCAAATACTATACATAGACTCCAATAACGCAGCCGAATACGAGGCCTTATTGCATGGTCTCCGGATGGCTATCTCCGTGGGCATACAATGCCTAGAAGTGCGCGGGGACTCAAACCTCGCAATATCTCAAATAAATGGAGACTTCGACGCCAAAGATCCGAAGATGGCAGCTTATCATAACGCAGTCATAAAAATGTCAGCCCGGTTCGAGGGGCTCGAGTTCCATCATGTGGCTCGAGAAAGTAATCAAGCGGGGGACATTCTTGCTCTTATCGGCGATAAGCACGACCCGGTCCCACCTAATATCTTTCTGGAAAGGCTTTTTAAGCCATTCGTGGTGTAGCAGGGGGAAAACGACAACACTAGTCCGGATCCGAACATAACCCCAGATTCCGAAAATACCGACATCATCAGAGGCTCGGCCACCGAAATAACACTGTCGGCGCATCTCATCATGGAAGTCATTGCCCCATGGACCGAGCCCTTCCTGGCCTACCTTAACAGGAAGGAGCTTCCTGAGGACCAGAATGAGGCCCGCTGCATTGTCCAGCGTTCGAAGGCCTACAAGGCTCATGACGGAGAGCTCTATAAGAAAAGTGCTACCGGAGTTCTTCAAAGATGTATCTCCGAGGAAGAGGGGCGGAAGCTCTTGACCGAGATTCACGCCGGGCTCGGCGGTCACCATGCCGCAGCTCGGGCCCTTGTTAGAAAGGCCTTCCATACAAGGTTTTATTGGCCGACGTCCCAAGTAGATGCACAGGACCTTGTCCAACATTGCGTCGGATGCCAACTCTTCGCCAACCAAAGCCATATGCCCCCACTGCCTTACAAACAATCCCCATCACTTGGCCTTTTGCGGTCTGGGGACTCGATATGGTCGGACCCCTTAAAGGAGGAAGCCATAAAAGAAAGTACCTGCTGGTCATGGTGGATAAATTCACTAAGTGGATAGAGGCCAAACCAGTCAAAATGGCCGAATCGGGGCCGGTAATAGATTACATATCCGACGTGGTACACCATTATGGTATCCCACACAGCATAATAACCGATAATGTCTCTAATTTCATAGCTGATGAAGTGAAAACTTGGTGTGCTAATCTAGGTATTAAACTTGATTACGCCTCAGTCTATCACCCGCAGACAAACGGTCAAGTCGAACGGGCTAATGGTCTTATTATGAGCGGCATCAAACCTAGCTAGTGTGGTCTTTGAAAGAATCAGAAAAGCACTGGGTGGAGGAACTTGACTCCGTACTCTGGGGGCTGCCGACCACGCCCAACCACACTACTGTATATACACCTTTCTTCATGGTGTACGGTGCGGAAGAAGTGTTACCCTGCGATATTATTCATGACTCACCACGAGTGCGCATGTACGAAGAGAGAGAAGCCGAGCTTGATCGGCAGGACAGCCTAGATGCCTTGGAGGAGGAGCAAGATGTCGCAAAAGCTCGTTCCACATGTTATCAACAGCAGGCTCGCAGGTATCAAAGCAGAGAAGTGCGGGCCAAGACTTATAATGTTGGTGAACTCGTTCTACGCCTGCCGGAGAAGAAAAAAGGACAAACTCAAGCCCAAGTGGGAGGGTCCCTTCATCATCGACGAAGTTCTCACCGGAGGAGCGTACCGCCTGTGTGATGCGTCAGACAATCACCTAGAGACGAACTCTTGGAATGTAGCCAGACTACGATGATTTTATGCCTAGTGCTGAACTCTGTGTTCGTCTCCTCCCTCCTGTTATTAATGTTATTTTCTCTCTCTTTTCGAATTTTTATCTTTTTCTTTCGTTTTGCTGTTTAGCCTTACGATTTCAGTACGGCTAGACCGTCCTTACCTGATGCATACATCTCTGCATATGTACGTTCATTATACCTGGGGGCTTCTCATACAGAAGCTTGCTATTATCCTTTGAGCATCAAGCTCACCACATATGCGTTTTTCCATACGTACATTTTCTTTGCCATTATATGCATCGATATGACTTAAGTTTTGGCCAAGCTGGGTTGCCTGGCTCCTGTGCTTATGCCCTACGTTCACGTTAGTTCGGCTAGGGCATAAAGGGACCACCTCTGCAATTGTTGCTGTCGGGTCATCCGGATGTGTACCTCAGACTGGGTGAAGCCGAAAGCTAGCGTTCTTAAGGGAATATTCGGTCGGCGAATTAAAGATGTCCCTGCATTCATTCCATTATGAAACCCCAGGAGTTACTTACTCTACGATTTTTTCAATCACAGTTCGGACATGCACATCAAACGCATGCACTCCCAGGAAAAGGAACCCTTAACGAAACTATTCTCTCTGGAAGATGTTTCTTACATAATGTAATATAACATAACTAGCCAGATACACATTGTCTGTTCAAGCAACAATGACCCCTACGCCTGGTTCCCATGCATGCCCCGGTATATTCTACCGTTAGGGTATTTGGAAACACTCCGCACCATCGGGTCCAGAGGTTGAAGCAAAAAGGTCAGCCATGACAATTGTTTTTATTATCCAGCTAGAAGGAAAGTACATAGTCACTTAGGATTCAAAAACTTCCTCCTCTATACCGCCCAACGGGCGGTCTAACTTACAATCCTGTTGTGAGTATCTTGCAGCCACCTCAACTTGGCCATATACTAAACTAACGGGAATTTATTCCCCATTTGACCCTAGCAATCCGACCCGGGCCATGTGATTTGGATGCAGCTTGGTATACCGTGTTTTCATCATGGCCCAGGCTTCTCGCGTACCCTCTCGGCAGGCCGATATCTTCCACAGTCGGATATGCCGCCACGCTCCCTTAAACAGCTCTACAAGCTTCTCCATACTCCCTGGAGGGGAGTCAGATGGCCATAAGGCCTTGGCTACACTCTACATTGCCTGCCGAGCTTGCTCATGCAACTATAACAGCTCTTGCAGAAGATCACTAGATGATCCGGACACCTCCTCTTCAGGGCGGCCCGTCAATACACCTGCAATCACAGCTATATCAGCTACGGTTACTTCCAAACTGTTATAAGATAAATGCGGCCACATACCGAATATGCCGCCTCAGAGTTTTTTGTTCTCCTTCATGGAGTCAGCTAGCTGAGCTCGCACGTCTTTTAGTTCTTTACCCAGTTTGGTGTTCGAATCCTAGAGCTTCTTTTTCTCCTGAACAACTTTTGTTAACACACGCTCGCCCGCTGCTAGCAGTTTTTTGGCTTCGTGTTCTTGGCCTCGAGCGGCGTCCAGCTGCTCCCGCAGTTGGTCTAACGATCCAGTACGACGATAAGGAACCATATTAGCATTGTTAGTGTACAATTATGATTTCTTAATGGAGGGGAACATTATCGGGGGATGCCTTCTTGGATTTCTCCAGTTTGGCATTAGCAGCAGACAGCTGGCACTGACACTGTTCTAGTTCCTGAGTTAACATGGTGTTCTTCTCCGTAAGCACCTGGTTGTAATGATCCTTAAATCAGTTGTTTTAACTACTTTAAGTCTCGGGGGCTACTGGCATATGGTTATCATAGTCAGACAAAACAAACTTACCTTCACATCTTTTAAATGTTTTTTGTGGCTCTATTAAGCCCATCTAGAGCAGCTCGGATATATGAATCGACCGAGCTGAAGGCGCTAAATGACTCTTCTGAAAATCCAGGGTCTCGTAAAACAGCCCTGCGGCGCCGATGATTCATGGCCCTCTCCACTTCCGAGTTGGTGACGGATACATCATCCGAGTCCTCGGCTGGAGGACAGTCTGGCGTCACCCCTGCATCAGCACTCGTCTTCACAGCATGATTTGAATCCTGCCTGCGGGAAGTATGACCGGCTGGACCCCCGGGTATAGTCCGACACATCTTTTTCCCGATACAGGGTAAACGGAAAGGTCACAGTTGGACATGACTGCAAAAGTGCATACTTGCAAATTCATACCTCTTTGATGAAGGCTTGGTCCTATCTTCGTTTGCCTTCCTCTTAGAAGGCTTGCCTAGTATGGGGGACGCTCTCTTCGGAGATGCTCCCGGGGCAGCATGGCGCGCCGAATGCTTCCCCTTCTAAAGCACAGGACAGCGCGGTGGGTAAGGAGGAATGAGAAAACTCTTTTGGATAAGGTGTCTTCAGAATACTTACACGTGAAGCAGGAAGGAGGCCGGGGTAATCGGCGATAATGGGTACATATGTACCATCGTAGCTCATATGATAGAATATTCCCTCCTCAAGCTCCACAAATATGTGCAGATCTTCCTCATATCCGGGGTCGAGATCCCGGTTGCGATTCTCCGGCTGAGGGGCAGGGTCATAGATCCCCTCGATAGCCTTTCGCCATTCCTGTTATGAGCAAGATAAGATGCTGCCTGTCAAGAATGATTCAAGGACAAGAATAAAATTGTGGATCTGAGCCTTACCCAGCTGGGAGGATTATACATGGAAAACCCGTCCCAAATTTGGAGACGGGTGAACTCCTCCTTCTCCCCTTTATACAGCTCGGCCAGTATTTTGGCTAGGGAGGCAGGAGTCTTCGGGCCCTTTCGGCCATAGCGTGAGGCATCGTCTTCTCCATTATAATTCCACGTGGGCATCCCTCTGTATTGAAGTGGCTGGACCCCACACGTTATCGAAATCGCCCTCACCTCGGCTATTGACAATTCGGACTGGGGAAGCATCTTAATCTTGCCCATCAGCAGGCTGATCTCTGCACTATCCTCTTCCTCGAGGCTCCGAGGATGCCAGCTATGGCGTTTCTTCAGCGGAGCATTTGAAAACTCGGGGAGGCCCATGCGAACAGGGTCGGGTAGAGCGACTTCGTCAATGTACAACCATTCGGAAGGCCACTCTTCGGGAGCTTTCACTACAAAAAATACACTTCCGTGATGATACGTGTTTGTCACAGTAGGTCACGTTTTCTGTCATGCATGTACATTCATGACAAATTTATGACAGAACCAAGATAGTCAGACCTGTGCTGTCGTAGAAGTGTTCCATGACATTACCAAAATTATTATCATGGAAGTGTCCACTTCCATGACGATAAATCACGCATCACAGAAGTGCTTTCATCAAGGGTGACCAACACATGGCATCCACCGTAATGGTACGCCGTTAAGCTATCGGGTCCGGTTTTCGATCCGATAACTCATTAACAGCCCAGACCAATGGGGATTTTCCATGTGTAAAATCATCATTGGCCAGAGGAAACACGTGTTGCCTCACCGTTGGGATAGATGTCATCCACTCGTTGGACAGGAGGCGCCTATGATAGGTCGACACGTGGCACGGCCCAACTGTGGCCCATTCCAGTGAAAAAGGCCGGCCCAGTAAAAAATAGCAGGCCGGCCCATATAAGGCCTACTTGTGTCAGGTCCATTTTAGCCCATGGCTCATACGAGATGTGCCAATTCAGCTCGTCAACGGCCCGTTAAAGATTTGACACCATTGCAGCCCATCGTCAGTTTGAGCCTGTTAACAGCCCGCTATATATTGGGACTCAATATCGGCTCGATGAGATTTCGGCCTGTTAACGGCCCATTCAGTGGATGGGCCAATTTTCACGATGTACATCTTTCGGCCTTTTAGCGACCCATTTAAATATTGGGCTAATTTCCGGCCCGGTGTGTCTTTCAGCCTGTTGATAGCCCATAAATCAGTTGGTCCATTTGTAGTCGGACCTGAGTTTTGGCCTTTTAGCGACCCATTTAAGTGTTGGGCCAATTTCTGGCCCGGTGTGTCTTTCAACTTGGTGACGGCCCATATATCTGTTGGGCCATTTGTAGTCGGACCTGAGTTTTGGCCTTTTAGCGACCCATTTAAGTGTTGGGCCAATTCCCGGCCCTGTGTGCCTTTCAGCCTGTTAGCGGACCATAAATGAGTTGGGCCATTTGTAGTCGGACATGAGTTTTGGCCGTTTAACGACCCATGCCCTTCATGGTCCAATACCAGCCCAGTTTCTCTTTTGGCCTGCTAAAGGCCCACAACACAGTTGGGCCATTTACAATACATGTAATCCGAACGGAGGGAGTATGATGTAAGAGCTAGGGATACGACAGGACAACACATTAAAAAAACACTAAAAACCCACTGTCGAACCAAAGTAATCAAACCCACTAATATGAGATAGTACACTCATGCAGCTCAGGATGCAAAACTACCAGGCAGTTCTCCTTACAAAAATCAACATTCTAGCCTTTAATCATACATTTTGCTACAACTAAATTTAGATCAGATAAACTTTGGATTCACGTCAATTAATAAAATACATGCTGATGTAAAAATATAGTGATATACAACAGGTACTTACATCTGCATTGGAGTACAGAGAATTCCTGCAAGAATCTTTCCTCACAGATGATACCAGTGCAGAAATTCTTCTATCTGTTAAGATTATTTTCTAAAAGAGAGATGGGTAAGAAACATGTAGAAAATATGATCATCATGCTATAAAATTTCATGATGCAAGGATATGCACATGCTTCTTAGAATGAAGTAGACACATTTTTGCTGGACTGGAGCGGACTAGTTCTTTGGCCACTGGAATCTGCTTATTATCAGTAGGAGTTGGGTTTCTCTGTGATGGAGCAGTATCTATAAAAACTGGAGTTGGTTTATTATCTCCTGGCGTTTGGATCTTTTGCAAAGACCTGTTTTGTAACCCTTCAGATTCTAACATAGTCGTCTTCCCCTTGCATGCCTTGTATAGAACAATGGTGCTTCAATTATAAAACATGCTACAGCAGAGAGATGGAATAGGTACTGAAGAATAGAAAGGCGTGACATATTGACATGTATTCCCTCCATTCGAAAAAATGGATGGGTTTAGGTGTATTTCAGTTCTAGGTACATCCTTTTTATCCATTTTGGCAACATGTAATCCGGACAGAGGGACTATGTTGTAAGAGCTAGGGATATGATAGGATAACACGGTAAAAAACACTAGTTTAATGTAAAAATGTATGCTAGCGGAATACGTACAGAAAAAACTAAGGCAACATACCCGTGTATGATTGGGAAACTAAGATGGCATTGCAACAGAGAACTAGAACAACAATTCAATGTAAAAAACATGGTATGGTAGAGAGATGAAGTACATACTGATGAATAACAATGCATAAGATATTTAGAAGCATGATGTCCAAATTAAGCAGATGGCATTGCGATAGAGTAGAATGACAGTACTTGAATTTGAAAACATGTTATCATGAATGGAATAGTTACTGAAAAACAGGAAGGCATGACATATTTACATGCATGATCAGCATGCTAAGCACATGGCATTGCAACAGAGTAGATACACTCCAGGACATTATATGCGTGTTGTACCCATATCACAGGCCAAGTTAGAGCAAGGACCTTGTGGGGTGAAGAGGATTCAACATCTTTCTGCAAGTCTTCTGAAGAACTGCCTTTACATGTTCCATCATATTGGGTATCATTGACATGAAGTTTATTGGCCTTTACATTGCTCCGTGAGGTTCTTGTGGATATATCAGCGTGTGCAATTATATCTGACATGCATGGAAGACAACTAGTACTTAGATTTATGTAATGAGTGCCTATAGGAGACGACATAAATAGTAGGACTGGGGTTAACTAGCAGCAACAGGTCTCGAAAACTAAATGGAGAACACAGATGAAAGCTATAGAATATGTATCGTTTGTACTCGAGATTAACTAGATGGCACACAAAAGTATTAAAGAACAACATAGGTAATAGTAGAAGTGGTATAATACTATAATCACCAGCATGTGGGATAGCATTGGCTGATGGATGATAACTATGGAACAGCGTTACCTAAAGAACAAGTATCTTAGCTAAACTATGGAACAACGTTAACTCCTGAACAAGACCCGTAAGAGACCAGCATGAATATACAGTGAAATGTGATAATCTATTTTCCATGCTTAGATGACACTACTAGGAAAAGGGCTATAGATGGAAATGACACTAATGGCGCACCAGACATGTGGTGCGCCATTAGTGTCCAAATACTATTAGCGCACCACATCTACGGTGCGCCATTAGTAATTTTTTTTATTTTTTCAAAACTACTAATGGCGCACCGTGGGAGTGGTGCACCATTACTAGTTCAACTAGTAATGGCGCACCGCTCCCACAATGCGCCATTAGTAATTTTTTTTTCAAAACTACTAATGGCGCACCGTGGGA
>NC_041390.1:465601940-465611133 GCF_002162155.2 Triticum dicoccoides
CATTCGCCCAAATGCACCCCACCCCCTTGGTGGACCGCCTTTTCAGTTTCAAAAAAAAAAAGAAAATGATAGAAATGTCAAAAAAATAAAAGAAAATAAGATTCCTATGTGATATGTGGTCTAGTTGTTAGCAAAATTTACAAACATAAATTTTCGACTTTTTTTGCAAAATCTCTCGAGAATTTGTAAAAATGGGCATAACTTTTGCGTACAAACTCGGATGAAAAAGTATTTTATATGAAAAATCATCTACTCGAAAAGTTACATCCGAATTTAACTAGGGGAACCCCGTTAAACATTTTCAAAATCCCCAAAAAAACCTAACAGAAAAAAAGTTACGGGGCTTCTAAGATCCGGAGGTAAAAAAATTCAAAAAATTTCAAACTTACTAGTGGCGCACCGTATGCTAGGTGCGCCACTAGTAACAGAAAAAAAATTGGTTTTGAATTTTTTTTTGAATTATTTGTCAAAATATGATACGTAATATGATCGGGAAGTTTGAAATATTTTTTCAAAATTTCATCATACTCATGAACATGAACAAAGTCCTAGACATCAGCAAGGTTTAATAGGATTGATATGATAGATATATCAACAAGTGCCTGTGAAGTGAGGTGGTGCTAGGGTTGGATAGAACTATGAAGTTAAGTGTGCATCATGTGCTATCTGGCCGCCATCCATAGGAGTGAGCATCATGTGCTGACTTGTCGATGGCCCTGCAGTTGTTGTGGTTGTGCATGTCGGGCACGCGCATTCGATGTAGGGAACTATTGAGTGGGGACTATAGCTCCCTTCTGGTGTATGCTTCCCTTGCTGGAGCAACTACGGCGCGTCGGAAGACGGTGTGGCTGAAGATGCAAATAACGCATAATGTTAAGAATGACACATCTCTTTGATCTGAAGAAATACACTAAGAGATCAACAGCAAGGTATGAGAGTGGTCACACGTCTGTTGACTGAGACTAAATTGGGGTCACACGATTTTTTGGTACTGTCTGATCTACGCCGGATGGCTTGATGGCCGTCTTGTGTCTCCCGGCTGACACTGTTAGGAATCTTCCCCGAAGAGCCAGCGACCAACGGCTGAGCAGCTTGCCTCCGCCGTCCGTGGCCCCGGCCAAAACCCTGTTCCCCGCCCCACCGCACTGCCGTGGTTGCGCCGCCCAGGGCCAATCCACAAAGACTCCCAGTCATCCAGATCTGGCGGCGGCAGTACCTTGAACCCACACAACTCTAAGATAACCATCTAAGAGATGCTTCCACGGCGAACTTGCGGCCCTGCACCCTTACGTTAGACACCAGCCAACCGGTAGCCTAGGAGCTTCGCCGCCTCGAGGGGTGCTGCTTACCATTGGGAATCGATTGGCCCAGAATAAAAATTCAAACAACTGACGCCTAAATAAAGTGATTTGAGATGAGGGTGCGACCTATTTGGCGGCATGGTGAAGTAGGCAGGTCCAGCTGCCGAGTCGGTGAGGCCGGCGCGGTTGCGGTGGCCACCGGCGGCAGGGAACCAGCGATGTCGCGACGGCCGACTGCTATGGGGAAGCAGCACCGGAACTCTGGACGGATCTAAAGTTGGAGCCGCTCCGGCACCGTGAATAACGGCGGGGGTGAATCGGCTCCGGTACGGTTCACGCGGCCGTCGTCGATGCAGCTCCAGCAGCACGGAGTAAGAGGCACACGGCCCAGTGCATGCCGGCAAATGGACAACGTCTCCGGCATTAGGGAGGAGGGCGGTTGTGAAATTGGTGCGGTGGGGGCGTCGTGGAGGAGGGGCTGAGGTTTCGCGGCTCGCGAGAAGGGAGCTTCTGGGGAGAAGGTGATTTGGCGGCCACGAGGTATGAATGGGGGGAATTGGGAGGGGAGTGGAACCATGTTTTACGGACGCATTTGTCTGAAATGTGAGGGGGAGTTACAGTTCTACCCCTGCCTTTAGGCTTCTCGGCTTGGGTCTGTGTACTGATGGTTGGGGATAGTAGAGTAACTTGGCTTCTCCCCAAATAGTAAAAAATGAAAAAAATGATTTTTTTAAAAAAATGAAAAAAATGATTTTTTTTAAAAATGAAAAAAATGAATTTTTTGAAAAAAAATGAAAAAAAATTTATTACTAATGGCGCACTTCTATGTGGTGCGCCATTACTAAGTCAGATAGTAATGGTGCACCTCTAGGCATACTAATGACGCACTACTGGTGCACCATTAGTATCTGGTATACTAATAGAGCACCAATGGTGTGCCATTAGTAAAAAATACTAGTGGCATGCTACTAATGGCGCACCAGTAGTGCGCCATTAGTAGGCAAAACTGGTGCGCCATTAGTAGGCCTTTTCCTAGTAGTGTGAATAACAAAGCCATAAAGTTGCACACAAGTAAGATGAGGGTACAACCTATCTGGCCGCCATCCATAGGAGTGAGCATCATGTGCTGACTTGTCGATGGCCCTGCAGTTGTTGTGGTTGTGCATGTCGGGCACGCGCATTCGATGAAGGGAACTATTGAGTGGGGACTATAGCTCCCTTCTGGTGTATGCTTCCCTTGTTGGAGCAACTACGGCGCGTCGGAAGATGGTGTGGCTGAAGATGCAGATAACGCATAATGTTAAGAATGACACATCTCTTTGATTTGAAGAAATACACTAAGAGATCAACAGCAAGGTATGAGAGTGGTCACACGTCTGTTGACTGAGACTAAATTGGGGTCACATGATTTTTTGGTACTGTCTGATCTACGCCGGATGGCTTGATGGCCGTCTTGTGCCTCCCGGCTGATACTGTTAGGAATCTTCCCCGAAGAGCCAGCGACCAACGGCTGAGCAGCTTGCCTCCGCCGTCCGTGGCCCCGGCCAAAACCCTGTTCCCCGCCCAACCGCACTGCCGTGGTTGCGCCGCCCCGGGCCAATCCACAAAGACTCCTAGTCATCCAGATCTGGCGGCGGCAGTACCTTGAACCCACACAACTCTAAGATAACCATCTAAGAGATGCTTCCACGGCGAACTTGCGACCCTGCACCCTTACGTTAGACACCAGCCAACCGGCAGCCGAGGAGCTTCGCCGCCTCGAGGGGTGCTGCTTACCATTGGGAATCGATTGGCCCAGAATAAAAATTCAAACAACTGACGCCTAAATAAAGTGATTTGAGATGAGGGTGCGACCTATCTGGCGGCATGGTGAAGTAGGCAGGTCTAGCTGCCGAGTCGGTGAGGCCGGCACGGTTGCGGTGGCCACCGGCGGCAGGGAACCAGCGATGTCGCGACGGTCGACTGCTATGGGGAAGCAGCACCGGGACTCTGGAAGGATCTGAAGTTGGAGCCGCTCCGGCACCGTGAACAACGGCGGGGGTGAATCGGCTCCGGTATAGTTCACGCGGCCGTCGTCGATGCAGCTCCAGCAGCACGGAGTAAGAGGCACACGGCCCAGTGCACGACGGCAAATGGACAACGTCTCCGCCATTAGGGAGGAGGGCGGTTGTGAAATTGGTGCGGTGGGGGCGTCGTGGAGGAGGGGCTGAGGTTTCGCGGCTCGCGAGAAGGGAGCTTCTGGGGAGAAGGTGATTTGGCGGCCACGAGGTATGAATGGGGGGAATTGGGAGGGGAGTGGAACCATGTTTTACGGACGCATTTGTCTGAAATGTGAGGGGGAGTTACAGTTCTACCCCTGCCTTTAGGCTTCTCGGCTTGGGTCTGTGTACTGAGGGTCAGGGATAGTAGAGTAACTTGGCTTCTCCCCAAATAGTGGGCTGGAGCGATTTCGGGCGAGGAGGGCGTGTTTTGAAATATAGTGGGCGCGACCGATTTCGGGCGAGGAGAGCGTGTTTTGAAATAGTGGGCGCGAGCTATTTCGGGCGAGGAGAGCGTGTTTTGCCGACCATGGTTTATGAATTATTCGGCACCTGTCATTCCGGCCGAGGAGAAGGTGCGCTTGGATGAAGTTACGAACCTACCCTCGATGCACAACGGGCCAATTAATGCGTCTCCCACATAGGACGGTAATTTCGCGTCTCCCATTTATTTGCTCGGGCGAATTCCACCTAGCAGAGGATGTTTAACGATTCGTTCAAAATTTGGGAGAACGAGCATCCACGTCTACCTTACCAAGTCGATTAGAATCAAATTTAGAAATATTAGATTGCCACTTCTTTTTTAGATGGAGAGATGATGCTCGGGAGTAATGTGTTTTTACATGCTCGTTGCTAGCGATTTACTATATGACAGATAGTTGACCCACTCAAAAACGGGAATCAAACCCAAAATGAAATATCTCGATTCAATGAAATAGCTCGTTCACCAGGTCAAAATAGTGAACTAAATCTAAAATTGAACACCTCAATCGAATAGCATGTTGTACAGTTTTATAGTACTCCATGAACATGTTGAAAGTCAAATTAATGAACTTGTTTGATATACGCATATATCCGTCATGTGTGGATTGCAGACAACATGTTCTCCAATTTAAATATTTGAATGCAAGTTTATAACAAAACATGGTTTATATCAGTCTCTGATGCATAAAACGCGACCTCCCCCTCTCCCGGACTCCTTCACACACTCTCTCTCTCTCTCTCGCCGACAAACTTCAATTCTGTCGCACGCATCCAACAGACAAACCTTGTTGGTCCTCTCTCTTTCTCTCCATCTCTCTCTCTCTCCCTCTCTCTCTCTTTGTGTGTGTGCATGGGGGGGGGTCTTTCTAGTTCGCATGCATATATACTCCATCTATAGGTCTCTCTTGCACACTATGTATGATTCTCTAGTCCAAGCTAGATATCTTGGGTGCACTCATCGTACGCACACAAATTCCTTGGCTCGTTGCCCGTAACTCTCTCACGCACCACTCTGTCGTCTCGGGGCTCTTCCCCCCCTCTCTCAAACTCTCCGTCTACCTGGGTCACAAATACACATGCATATCTCACTCGCACTCGATAGGCCCATCTAAAACTCTATCTCTCTCCCTTGTTCTCTCTCCATATCACACGCACACACACAATCTCATGCCTAGCTAGCCAAGTATGATGGTCTCTCACTCAATTGTAGGCACACGCAGTCCCCCCTATATGTATATGACTAGCTAATCTTAGTCTCCATCACAAACATGTGCATGATCTATCCCGATTTCTCTCGGGGCATCTTTCTATCGCGCATGCACCTCCCTCGATTTCCACCCATATAGTCCCCTCACGATCTCAAGGGGGTCTCTCTATCACAAACACACCCTCTTGCCCTCCCCATGTGTCCATGTTCTCCATGTGTCCCTATCGACCTTTGTTCCTTGTTGGCCAGACCTCTATTGGACATGTGCTATAGGGGTGTCTCTCTCCGTTGCAAACAATCACACACTAGCTATCTTCGTGTATCTCCTCGCCTCGCTTTTCTATCTCGGAGATGCATGCATGATATGTTCGCCTAAGAAACGAAAAACACACACTCTCTCTAATTTAACGTTTGTTGTCACTTTCTCTTTCACACACATACTCTTTTTGCACACTTACTCATTCTCGTTGACACGCACTTGATCCCTCTCGACTTAGGCACTCTCCTCGGTCCATAGCATATTGATTTATTGAAAAGTCAAACATGACAAAGTTTGACCATGTACGTGGAGAAAAACAATTACATCTGGAACGGTAAACATATACCATTAGATTCACCATGAGATGTAGTTTTGTATGATGTATCTTAGGTATTGAAGATATAAATAACACTTGTGTAAACCTGATCAAAGTTTCCAAAGTTTGACTTCTAAAAAAATTACAAGCACTGCATTATCAAGCGGATGGAATATCTCTTTCCCCCTCTCAGCTATCTGACGCACCACTCAGCCTTATCGGGGCTCCTCAATCTCTCTCAAACTTTATATCTCCCTAGTTCACACATACACATGTCTCACTCGCGCTATACATATAGACCCATCCAACACTCTCCGCCCTTGTTCTCTCTCTATGTGACACGCACCCCCCTAATAAGTACCATAATCCCTCACTCCATCATAGGCGCAAGCACTCCCCCCTAAGTATGATTATCTCTCACTAGCCATCAGGAACACATGTATTGTCTCCTTCCATCCATACGTCTATCTTGATATCTCTTGGGGTATCTTCTATCGCGCACACACCTTGTCACTCAATCTCCCACCCATGTAGTCCCATCACGATCTCCAGGGGACCTCTCTATGACAAACATACACTCTCTCCTCCCCATGTCTGCATTTTCTTTGTACGTCTCTCTCGACCTCCCTCCC
This sequence comes from Triticum dicoccoides, assembly GCF_002162155.2. NCBI lineage: Eukaryota > Viridiplantae > Streptophyta > Magnoliopsida > Poales > Poaceae > Triticum > Triticum dicoccoides. The sequence goes on from NC_041390.1 coordinate 465,608,178, forward strand.
TTGTTTGTCAGACCCCTCTTGGCCACGTGCTAGGGGTCTTGCTCTCTCGGTTGAAAACAACCACACACTATCTCCTCACCTTGCTTCCGTTGTCAAATATGCATGTGTGATATGTTTGCATAAGACACACATGTTTTTTCTCGACTTTTATCGAGTGTTGTCCATGTCTCTTTCACACACACACACACACTTTTTTCACTCACTCTTTCTATTTCACTCTCTCTCTCTAGTTAGGGACTCTCTCATGTCCATAAGCATATGGATGTTTTGAAAAGTCAACCTCAGAAAAGTTTGACCAGGTATATGTGGAGAAAAACATTTACATCTGGAAAGATCATTAGATTCATCACAACATGTACTTACTTCATACTATCATTTATCATTGGTATTGTAGATATAAGTAATTTCTTTATAAACTTGGTCAAAGTTTCAAAAGTTTGACTTTTAAAAAATGTTGGAATTACATTATCGAACGGAGGGAGTAGCTCTTTCTCTCTCTCCGCTATCTCTCACGGGTGTCACACCCTCGATGCGACTATAGCTCCCACGTGTCGAGGCACGACTTAGAGACATAATCGCATTGAAGGCATATGTCACAAGTTAGGCAATCTTCACAACATCCTATGTAATATGAATAGTAAAGGGGAGAACTTAGGTTGGCTTACACTCGCCACGTCAATCAAGAACATAAAACCAATGTTGGGCATTGATGGAAAAGCTTTAATCAAGGCGAAATATCAAGGGGTTCCCATTATAACCCAACCGCGTAAGGAACGCAAAATCCGGGAACATAACACCGATATGACGGAAACTAGGGCGGCAAGAGTGGAACAAAACACTAGGCGAGAGGCCGAGCCTTCCACCCTTCACCAAGTATATAGATGCATTAAGATAACGTAGCAATATAATGATATCCCAACAAGTAAATAAAAGATGTTCCCACAAGGAACGGCCTCCAATCTTCACCTGCAACTAGCAACGCTATAAGAGGGGCTGAACAAAGCGGTAACATAGCCAATCAACGGTTTGCTAGGACAAGGTGGGTTAGAGGTTTGACATGGCAATTGGGAGACTGATAAGCAAATGGTAGGCGTCGTAGCATTGGCATAGCAAAGAGCGAGCAAACTATCATAGCAAAGATAGTAGTGATTTCGAGGGTATGATCATCTTGCCTGCAAAGCTGTCAGAGTTGACTGGATCCTCACAAGCAAACTCAACGGGCTCCTCGGTAGCGAACTCATCTCCCGGCTCTACCCAAACAAGACAAACAAGCAACAAGGATACAATCAACCAAGTGCAAGACCAAGCAATATGATGAAATGAAGATATGCTATGCGGGATGCGATGCGGGATGCAAAATGCAAGATATGACAGGAAATGCATGAACCTGGCATCAACTTAGAATTCCAAGGGTGCCACTGGAAAGATGATATGAAATCGCTTGAAAACGATATAAAGAACGCCGGAATCGGAGTTACGGTTTGGAAATGGCAAGCGTTTTAAGATATGACACCGGTCTGCGATTTACAGCAAGTAGGCATCTAAATGCAATGAGATGAACATGCTACAGCAACCAAACAAGACAACAAAATACATGGCAGGGATGCACACAAGATGCTTAACAAAATACTAGCACTGAGCCACGGCCAATTCATCCATTACGAGGTTCAAACAAGCATGGCAAACACGCAAATGCAAGACAGATTCCAGACTTAGTGGAATTAATACTTGTCTGAAATTTCAGATCACGAAGTCCTCTTCGGAGCAGCAAAACAACAAGATACATGACCTGATTAAGACAAGTAAGAACATGGCATGGAGCTACTCAACAAGCTTAACAAAAGTCCCTAAGTGACCTGGGGCCAAAGTGGATCACAAAATAGACTAATAAGCACACGAACATAGCTAAAACACAATAAGTTTTCAGACTTAGTGAAAACTGAGACATGCTGAAATATAACTCACGAAGGCATGTAAACGAGCTCGATGCACTCACTACGGTGCAAGTCATGGCAAGGAAAGCATACATCCATTAAGAAGGCACAAAATACAAGCTAGACATGGCAAGAACAAAGGCATAGCATGCACGGATCAACTACAATAACAACGGCAAAATGGCAAACGAGTTGATGATCTTCCCAGATTCACCACGAAGCAAAAGTAGAGATCGATTGACTCAAGCTAGGTTGCTCCATAATTGCAAACAAAGACATGGATGGATAGAGCATAACATGATTAACAAAACTACTTTACTGATCATCCTCAAAAGAGGCACGGATCACTAGGAAACAAGCCGAACATATGGCATCATGAACTAAATACACCCAGACTTAGTGAAAACAACTAAGTCCCTGAAAACAGATTTACCGGGTGCCTCAATTTGCAAGCTTGCACAAGTCACCACACACATCCTAAAAATGCATGGGTTGCACATCTGGAAAGAAGAAAAAATGCTTAACAAAACATATGAAGGACTCACAGGCATATCATGCACACAATAATCATGGCAAAAATGACAAAAGTCTAAGATGAACTAGCAGATCTGACAATTTACTCACGAAGCCTCCTTCTAACAGCATTTTGGGCATCAAGACGAGCTCAAATGAAAATGATGCAATGGAATGAAATGATTTACTCATCGAGACGAACATTTTGATCTACTATATGCCCAAATCGGAGCTACGGATGCGGAGATATCACCGGTCAAAGTATGCACAAAAAATTAAGGGGGAGAGGGAAAAGTCAACCATGAGGAGATATTTTTGGATCTAGATCTGGAATCACTGTTCACGCACGGAATCCGAGGCTTGCCGGAGATGAACTTGAAGCTCGCCGGTGATGGAGACTTCGCCGGATCCGGCCGGTGCTCCGGTCGCCGGAGTAGAGGAGGGGGCCGGCCGGGGAGAGGAAGGGGCCGGGCGGCGTTGCGGCGGCGGCGGCTCCCGAGGCGGCGGCG
>NC_041390.1:465611651-465647897 GCF_002162155.2 Triticum dicoccoides
GGGGTCGAGCGGCGTTGGGCGGCGAAGCGCGTACGGGCTCGCGGGGGCCCGGGTCGGGCCTCCCGGGCCGGCGGCGGCGGTGGTTGGCGCTGCCCACGTGGCAGCGTCTGGTAGGCTGAGGGGGCGCGGCGGACGTGTCCGGCTAGGCTCCGGACATGTCCGTCGGTGCGGGGATCTGTTTTTTTAGACTAGGGTTTCGGGGAGAGAGAGATCCGAAAACGAAGGGGGGGTGTATTTATAGGCATAAGTGGAGCTAGGAGAGTCCAAATAAGGTGTGGTTTTCGGCCACGCGATCGTGATCGAACGCTCTAGGACATGGAGCAGAGTTTGGTGGGTTTTGGGCCAAATTGAAGGGGTGTTGGGCTGCAACACACACGAGGCCTTTTCGGTCCCTCGGTTAACCGTTGGAGTACCAAACGAAGTCCAATTGATACGAAACTTGACAGGCGGTCTACCGGTAGTAAACCAAGGTCGCCTGGCAAGTCTCGGTCCAAACCGTAAATGTTTAATCCCCACACACGAAAGAAATCTAGAAATGGCCACCGGAGGAGAACGAAGCGCCGGAATGCAAAACGGACAACGGGGAAAATGCTCGAATGCATGAGATGAACACGTATGCAAATGCAATGCACATGATGACATGATATGAGATGTGTGACAAAGACAACAACACACGGAGACAAAACCCGAACCCAAGGAAATAAATATAACTTAACGCCGGAAACGACAAGAGTTGGAGTACAAATAGGGAAAGTTATTCATATGAACCAAAGCTTGTTCTGAATGCTGTCTTGGGAATATCTTCTTCGTGAATGCGAATTTGGTGATAACCCACATGGAGATCAAGCTTGGAGAATACTTGAGCACCTTTGAGTTGTTCAAACAGCTCATTGATGTTGGGAAGTGGGTATTTGTTCTTGATGGTCTTCTTGTTCACTGGACGGTAATCAACACAAAGTCGGTCCGTTCCATCCTTCTTCTTCACAAAAAGAACACCACAACCCCACGGAGAAGAACTAGGCCGGATGAGACCCATTCTTTCTTGCTCATCGAGCTGCTTCTTCAGCTCCTTCAACTCTTCAGGTCCGAGCTTGTAAGGACGTTTGCACACAGGTTCCGTGCCAGGCTCAAGTTCAATAACGAATTCAACTGGCCGGTGCGGAGGCATTCCTGGAAGCTCTTCTGGAAAGACGTCTTGATATTCGCAAACGACTGGAATTTGAGAGATGGCATCCAATTCACCCTTCTCATTGAGAGAAAATAGATGGATGGAATTATCCCGAGCGGCAAAGACAATTACATCCTCAGACGAATGAGTCATTTGAATCTGCCTGGCTGCACAATCAAGTTGAGCCTTGTGCTTAGAAAGCCAATCCATGTCGAGAATAAGATCAATATCCGAGTTACCAAGAACCATTGGAGAAGCCAGAAACTTGAAATCCCCCATCATGATAGAAATATCCGGAACCTCGTGATTAGCAAGCAAACATTTACCCGGAGAGACGACTGCGAACGGTTTATGCATAACTTGGAAAGTCAACTCATGCTTAGATGCAAAAGGTTTTGAGATGAAGCAATGCGATGCACCAGTGTCAAAAAGAACTTTTGCAGGTTTATCATTAACAGGAAGGTTACCCATGATCACATCTGACAAGTCCTCTGCCTAAGCTGCATTCATCAAATTGACCTTGGCATGCTTGGGGTTATGCTTGACCACAGCTGTACTTGCTGATCTCACAGGAGGAGGAGGAGGAAGGCGCCTCTGGTTGAAACACTTGTTGGCATAGTGACCCTTCTGTTGGCACTTGTTGCACGTGACCTCTAAAAGCGGACGGTGATACGGAGCACTCGATCTTGGAGCTTGAGACGAAGTCTTGTTCTGAAAGCCAGGGTTGGGTGGGTGGGAAGAACCACTGCCACCTTTGCTCTTCTGCTGAAACGGCTGATGGAACGGAGGAGGAGGAAGCCAAATCTTCTGCTGCTTGGCCACTTGCGTAGAGGAAGAAGGAGTAACATCTCTGACTCGCTTCCTGGAAGCATCACACCTAAACTGAGCAGCCTCTTCCTTCAGTGCCATGTTGTAGAACTCATCGTATCTCAAGGGCTCAAAGAGGACAAGAGTGAGCTGAATTTCTTCTCTGGGACCACCCCTGAACTGATATATCATGCTCTTCTCATCAGGGACGTCCTGCTTGGCAAAGCGGGCAAGCTTCTGGAACAACTTGTTGTAGTCATAGACAGACAAAGAGCCTTGCTTCAGATTGCGGAATTCCTCACGCTTGCTTTCAACCACGCTCTGCGGAATATGATGAGCTCGGAAATCTCGACGGAAATCATCCCAAGTGATAACACGTCCACCTCTGGAATCGTTGTACTGCTGGAACCATTCTGCAGCTTGATCTTTGAGTTGGAAGGAAGTGAACTTGACAAAGTCCTCAGGCCTAACGTTACTGCACTCGAAATGCTTACACAGATCCACAAGCCAATCGTCAGCATCGGTTGCCTCAACACAATTGCTGAAGGTCTTTGGCCCGTTAGCAAGGAACTGGTTGAGTGTAGCAAAGTGACTCTGATTGCTGCCTTGATTCCCTTGACTGCCTTGATTGCGCTCTTGGAGAATTTGCATGATCAGCTAAGTGTTTGCATTGGTTGCGGCCATCACAGCTTGCCATGCCTCTGGAGGAGGTGGAGGCGGTGGCGGATCTTGATTCTGGTTCTGACTGGTGCTCTTAGCGGGAGCCATCCTGAAGAGGTTGACCACCATTAGCACATGATAGATAAATATTGAAGCTGAATCCAACGGAATGAAAATTGCAACATATAGTCTTCACATCCGAACAAAATGAATGAATGCATTCCTCTTCAAATGGTCACATATCCATAAATTGAGAAGCCACGTAGAATTAAGGTAGAGAAATAAATCAACAAGGTACGGATCAAGAACGAATAATCGGTAAGAAATCCCAATCTCAAACCAATATCCGTGCAAGAAGAACTAGAGCTACTGGAATTCCCACCTATGAAACTCCCGAACCTTTCCGGTTATGCAATCAGGTGTTGGGGATACAGGGGAAGCATAATATCTCACCCAAACTAGCAAATCCTACATCCAGCTGTATCCATCCTTCAACACATAACCGAGAAAACTTCGGAAACCATCTACCTCAACCTTCGAAAAGCATCCGTTATACAAGTTATGGTGATACTCCCGAACTCCCGCCCCAGTACTGGGTGGCGTCGAGGTTATCTCACCAACGAACTGCATAAAAGAGATTTTCGATATCGGCGAACATATCTCAAGTATTCCAGAATTGCAACGATAAAATTATGATGACAACACCTCAGAGCTCAACTCTCCGGGACACTTCCACTAAACCCCTGACAGGAGGCACCAAGACAATGTTCTCATCATAAGCCATCGGAATGATTCCAAGATACTCGCGTGATCCTAAAAAAAATTAGTGAAATTTGAGAAGAGAAGAGTCAAAACTCTATGTCAGGATGCCTTACCAGAGCGATGAGGAGACTGGGAAGTAAAAAAGAATTCCTAAGCTCTCTGATATATAATTCCTAAATGACTCAAAACATTTTTCTAGACACAACTCGGCTGCTAAAAACGATCAAGCAATGGGGCTCCTAAGGTCGGGGAAGGCTCTGATACCAACTTGTCACACCCTTGATGCGACTATAGCTCCCACGTGTCAAGGCACGACTTAGAGACATAATCGCATTGAAGGCATATGTTGCAAGTTACGCAATCTTCACAACATCCCATGTAATATGAATAGTAAAGGGGAGAACATAGGTTGGCTTACACTCGCCACGTCAATCAAGAACATAAATAACATTACATCATCCAAAAACACTCATGGCCCGACTACGGTGCCAAAATAGAAGAGAACCCAACATGCGACAAGGCCCCGAATCAAACCCCAACTAGACACCACTACTGATCATCAGGAAAAGACACGTAGTAACGCTGAGAGTCCTCGTCGAACTCCCACTTGAGCTCGTACTCGTCACCTGGAGCGGAATCACCTGGACCTGCATCTGGAGTTATAGTATCTATGAGCCACAGGGACTCAGCAATCTCGCACCCTCGCGATCAAGACTATTTAAGCTTATAGGAAGGTTAAGGCAAATATATGTGGAGTTGCAGCAAGCGACTAGCATATATGGTGGCTATCTTATTCGCAAAAGAGAGCGAGAAGAGGAGGCAAAGCACGAGCGAGAAGCTAGAGAGCAACCTGCGCAAACATTTCTCCAACATCGTGTCCACTTCCCGGACTCCGCCGAGAAGAGGCCATCACGGTAACACACCCAGTTGATTCATTTTAATTAGTTAGGGTTCAAGTTATCTACAACCGGACATCAACAAATTCCCATCTGCCCATAACCGCGGGCACGGCTTTCGAAAGTTCAATCCCTGCAGGGGAGTCCCAACTTAGCCCATGACAAGCTCTCATGGTTAACGAAGGAATAGACCTCCTCCCAAGATGTTAGGATCAGACTCGGTATCTCGGTAACTCAAGACACTTCGATAGGTTAAAACAAGACCAGCAACACCGCCCGAATGTGCCGACAAATCCCGATAGGAGCTGCACATATCTCGTTCTCAGGGCACACTCAGATTGTCCAAACTTCCGGTAGGCCAGCCCAGAGTTGCCCCTGGTAGCCACCGGCGGCTGACGGTTTGGACCAACACTCAGAAGAGCACTGGCCCGGGGGGGGGGGGTTAAAATAAGATGACCCTTGGGTCTTCAGAACCCAAGGGAAAGAAAAGGGTAGGTGGCAAATGGTAAAACCAATGTTGGGCATTGCTGGAAAAGCTTTAATCAAGGCGAAATATCAAGGGCTTCCCATTATAACCCAACCGCGTAAGGAACGCAAAATCCGAGAACATAACACCGATATGACGGAAACTAGGGCGGCAAGAGTGGAACAAAACACTAGGCGAGAGGCCGAGCCTTCCACCCTTCACCAAGTATATAGATGCATTAAGATAACGTAGCAATATAATGATATCCCAAGAAGTAAATAAAAGATGTTTCCACAAGGAACGGCCTCCAATCTTCACCTGCAACTAGCAACGCTATAAGAGGGGCTGAACAAAGCGGTAACATAGCCAATCAACGGTTTGCTAGGACAAGGTGGGTTAGAGGTTTGACATGGCAATTGGGAGGCTGACAAGCAAATGGTAGGCTTCATAGCATTGGCATAGCAAAGAGCGAGCAAACTATCATAGCAAAGATAGTAGTGATTTCGAGGGTATGATCATCTTGCCTGCAAAGCTGTCAGAGTTGACTGGATCCTCACAAGCAAACTCAACGGGCTCCTCGGTAGTGAACTCATCTCCCGGCTCTACCCAAACAAGACAAACAAGCAACAAGGATACAATCAACCACGTGCAAGACCAAGCAATATGATGAAATGAAGATATGCTATGCGGGATGCGATGCGGGATGCAAAATGCAAGATATGACAGGAAATGCATGAACCTGGCCTCAACTTGGAATTCCAAGGGTTCCATTGGAAAGATGAGATGAAATCGCTTGAAAACGATATAAAGAACGCCGGAATCGGAGTTACGGTTTGGAAATGGCAAGCGTTTTAAGATATGACACCGGTCTGCGATTTACAGCAAGCAGGCATCTAAATGCAATGAGATGAACATGCTACAACAACCAAACAAGACAACAAAATACATGGCAGGGATGTACACAAGATGCTTAACAAAATACTAGCACTGAGCCACGGCCAATTCATCCATTACGAGGTTCAAACAAGCATGGCAAAAACGCAAATGCAAAACAGATTCCAGACTTAGTGAAATTAACACTTGTCTGAAATTTCAGATCACGAAGTCCTCTTCGGAGCAGCAAAACAAGAAGATACATGACCTGATTAAGACAAGTAAGAACATGGCACGGAGCTACTCAACAAGCTTAACAAAAGTCCCTAAGTGACCTGGGGCCAAAAGGGATCCCAAAATATACTAATAAGCACACGAACATAGCTAAAACACAATCAGTTTTCAGACTTAGTGAAAACTGAGACATGCTGAAATATAACTCACAAAGGCAAGTAAACGAGCTCGATGCACTCACTACGGTGCAAGTAATGGCAAGGCAAGCATACATCCATTAAGAAGGCACAAAATACAAGCTAGACATGGCAAGAACAAAGGCATAGCATGCACGGATCAACTACAATAACATCGGCAAAATCGCAAACGAGTTGACGATCTGCCCAGATTCACCATGAAGCAAAAGTAGAGCTCGATTGACTCAAGCTAGGGTGCTCCATAATTGCAAACAAAGACATGGATGCATAGAGCATAACATGATTCACAAAACTCCTTTACTGATCATCCTCAAAAGAGGCACGGATCACTAGGAAACGAGCCGAACATATGGCATCATGAACTAAATACACCCAGACTTAGTGAAAACAACTAAGTCCCTGAAAACAGATTTACCGGGTGCCTCACTTTGCAATCTTGCACAAGTCACCACACACATCCTAAAAATGCATGGGTTGCACCTCTGGAAAGAAGACAAAATGCTTAACAAAACATATGAAGGACTCACAGGCATATCATGCACACAACAATCATGGAAAAAATGACAAAAGTCTAAGATGAACCAGCAGGTCTAACAATTTACTCACGAAGCCTCCTTCTAACAGCATTTTGGGCATCAAGATGAGCTCAAATGAAAATGATGCAATGGAATGAAATGATGTACTCGTCGACGCGAACATTTTGATCTGCTATATGCCCAAATCGGAGCTACGGATGCGGAGATATCATCGGTCAAAGTATGCACAAAAAATTAAGGGGGAGAGGGAAAAGTCAACCGTGAGGAGATATTTTTGGATCTAGATCTGGAATCACTGTTCATGCACGGAATCCGAGGCTCACCGGAGATGAACTTGAAGCTCGCCGGTGATGGAGACTTCGCCGGATCCGGCCGGTGCTCCGGTCGCCGGAGTAGAGGAGGGGGCCGGCCGGGGAGAGGAAGGGGCCGGGCGGCGTTGCGGCGGCGGCGGCTCCCGAGGCGGCGGAAGGGGCGGCGTGAGGCGGCTGATGGCGGCGGCGGCTCCGGCCCGTGATGGCGCGCAGCGGCGGCGCGTGAGCTCCAGCCGCCGGAGCTGGGAGAGGCGGCGGGGTCGAGCGGCGTTGGGCGGCGGAGCGCGTACGGGCTCGCGGGGGCCCGGGTCGGGCCTCCCGGGCCGGCGGCGGCGGTGGTTGGCGCTGCCCACATGGCAGCGTCTGGTAGGCTGAGGGGGCGCGGCGGACGTGTCCGGCTAGGCTCCGGACATGTCTGTCGGTGCGAGGATCTGTTTTTTTTAGACTAGGGTTTCGGGGAGAGAGAGATCCGAAAACGAAGGGGGGGTGTATTTATAGGCATAAGTGGAGCTAGGAGAGCCCAAATGAGGTGCGGTTTTCGGCCACGCGATCGTGATCGAACGCTCTAGGACATGGAGCAGAGTTTGGTGGGTTTTGGGCCAAATTGAAGGGGTGTTGGGCTGCAACACACACGAGGCCTTTTCGGTCCCTCGGTTAACCGTTGGAGTACCAAACGAAGTCCAATTGATACGAAACTTGACAGGCGGTCTACCGGTAGTAAACCAAGGTCGCTTGGCAAGTCTCGGTCCAATCCGGAAATGTTTAATCCCCACACACGAAAGAAAGCTAGAAATGGCCACCGGAGGAGAACGAAGCGCCGGAATGCAAAACGGACAACGGGGAAAATGCTCGAATGCATGAGATAAACACGTATGCAAATGCAATGCACATGATGACATGATATGAGATGTATGACAAAGACAACAACACATGGAGACAAAACCCAAACCCGAGGAAATAAATATAACTTAGTGCCAAAAACGACAAGAGTGGGAGTACAAATAGGGAAAGTTATATCCAGGGCGTTACAACGGGCCTCCCCTCTCACATAAACACTATATACCGACGGATTATACGCTCACTGTGTTAGCGTATAGCTCCGTATATTGTTTAGTTGACCGGTCAACTAGTCCACCTGTTGCCTTGTCAGCTCATGTTCTGTATCTTCATGTGCTGGCCCATGTGGCAGTGGGTGAAAATAAGTAAAGTAGAGGCCCATCTGACACACGGTGAAGTAAACAAAGTTGAAACCACTCGGGGAAGCACCCCGCACGCTAGTAAATTGAGGGCGCATTGAAGACACACTTCTTTCGTGTGGAGGATGCACTCGCGCACAATTCACCACTGCGCGGTGGCATGCACAGAAGAACGCACTCACGCACACCCAGCACACAACACACACCAGCACATGTGTACACCGGCGTCGCTGCCGGTTTAGATGGACGACAAGGCAGCCAACAAGAAGAGGCGGCTCGAGCCAAAACCGCATCCGGCGAGCCTGGACTTCATCAGCAGCCTCACCGACGACATGCTGCTCGTCATCATCGGCCTCCTCCCCACCAAATCTGCCATGCGGATCACCCTGCTCTCTCGGCGGTGGCGCCCCCTCTGGCGCCGCGTCCCCCTCAACCTCACCGTCGACAGCTGCCTCTGCGACGGGGATTGCAAACGCATGGTCGCAGTCTCCAAGATCCTTTCATCGCACCCTGGGCTAGCCAAACGCCTTGACATCCACAAGTTCAGTACCAACTGCAAGGTCCAACCCAATTTCGACGAGTGGTTCTTATCCCCCACCCTAGATCAGCTCGAGGAGCTCAGCTTTGAAGCTGGACGATGTCGCTCTCTGTCGCCGTCCGCGCTCCGCCTCGCGCCAATGCTGCATTGCACTAGCTTTAGCTCCTGCTATCTTCCCGAAATTAATGTCGCGCCCGCCCTTCTTCTCCCTCAACACAAGCAGCTCGACCTCTTCGACGTTATCATCTCGAAGAAGGCTATGGAGCACCTGCTCCGCAGCTGTACTGCGCTCGAGTACCTTCGTCTTGAGCAGATCCACGGGTTCATTAGCCTTCACATCGCCTCGGCGAATCTCCGATGGATTTATGTGTCTTCCTGGCCCCGCAACAAGACATCAATTGGGAAGAGATCACTCCAGTTATTCCATGTTATGGTCATTGAGAATGTGCCTTTCCTTGAGAGCTTGCTTGTATCGGATCTAGAAGGTCCAACAAAAATCAGGGTCATTGACGCACCGAAATTGACAGTGTTGGTGCACTCGTCTGCCAAATTCTCTGAACTCTTTATTGGATCCGCAATCGTTCAGGTACATCACTCATCTTCTTCTGCGTCTTCTTGAAATTCACATTTTTGAATCTCTTCTTGATGTACTTACAACCGTCTTACAGAAAATGATTCCCGCAAGCTTGACCCAGTCTATGCGCACAGTGAAGATCTTGGCAATAAAATCTACCGACCCCAATTTGGATCAAGTTGTTGGATTCCTTACATGCTTTCCATGCACGGAGAAGCTACTCATCGAGGTGAAACTTCTTTCCTATTAGTAAACGATAATCACAACGTAGCTCAAATTTTTCGTAATTTCCCCAAATTAGGATGACAAGTGTAGTGTTCAAAACTGCATCTATGCACTGCACCGAAAGAAATGTTTTTAGTATTTTTTCTCACGTGATCACCTGCATCATTTTTTTTGTTGTACTACTATAGTAGCCTAAGCTAGTCATAGTGGAAAGTAACTTAGACTACTCCAGTAACTCTATATGGTTATCCTAAGAGCAACTACTACCTCCGTCCTGGTTTACTCTTCCTATTTTGTAGTATCAAAATTTGACCATAGATTTAATTGACAAAATGTTAATGCATGTCACTAAGAACTATATCGTTGGATTCGTATTTGAACATAATTTCAAATGGTGTAATTTTTAGTGACATGCATTGGCATTTTCTTACGTAAATCTATGGTCAAAATTTTATACTAAATAAGAGGTAGTACAAAAGTGGGCTATAACGGCCCTCCACTATGTAGGCCAAAACACGTGCCAAATTCACTTGTGATACATTTGGCATCGATGCCCCTCCATTGCTCACCTGGTGCCCCAATCTGGATCACCTACTTTTCTCCAGTGCCAAATTAACTCATGCAATGAAAAAACACTTGTGTGGGAGAGAGAGAGAGGACTGAGGCAATAAAAACACTTGTTTGGGAGAGTGAGAGGCTGGTGTAGTTGGTTTGATTGATTTGTTTATACATGTGGGTCTGTGTGCACAGCGGTGCCAACTCTCTCACATCATGAGCGCGGTGCCAAAATCTTTTGATTTGACATCGATGCGCATTATGTGGCATACTTTTGCGAAATATGGCATCGGCCACATAGTGGAAGGCAACAAATGCCCAAGCTCTTCACGTACTCCTAGGTAAAATGAGAGGAAAGAGAAAGAGAGAGAGAGAGAGTAAAAAAATATCACTAGCCAGCCAACCCTATCGTATGAGCGAATGACATTGGTACCTCTTGATGACACAACAATCTTATACAGCCAGCTGCTCTAATATATTCTCTTCTTTTGCAGATAAAGAAGACCCGATAGTGAAAATGTGCTGCACTATAACAATCTCATCGAATGCCTTGATCTCCATCTTAAAGAAATTGATTTGATGGACTATCGAGGCAGCACATCTGAGATTAAATTGGCCAGGTTCTTTGTTCTGGAGGCAAGTGTGCTCATGGTAATGAGGTTTGGCGTTCTCTGGTGCAACAATGTATGGTGTGCTGATCACCGCAAGCATCTATGCCTAAATGACAAAGTCTCCACAGACGCTGAATTTTTTTTTGAAACATCAAGTGGCCAAAGACTCGAAAACTTATTTGCCCATTAGTGACTTGTCAGGGCGGTGGATTTTAGTTTGTACGATAATGCTGCATCCACCTAAAGTAACGAAAGTTCTTACGTAAACTTCCTAGTAATTCCCTCTTCATAGGTGCAACATTACTTCTAACATTTGTAATATCAGTTTGAAACTTGGAATATTGGCGTGTCCTATTCCTGTGTTTTCAAAATCCTGCAAATCAAACAGGTCCTGAGTTGGTGATGATGTTGTGCCTGCCATCTTTCACCAATAGCCGTCGGATCTAGATCTTACGCATACAAACCAAATTCTCCAGTTTTGTGAAAAGATGCCCGCACTTGTTCCCTATTTACAAACAACTCCTTGTCTCTCACAATCAACCTTATCTCCTCCCCACCACATCTAGAAGGCCATGGAAAAATCTGGCGCGATGGCCGCTGCAATGCACGGGCATCTACGCACGGGAAATTATGTCGAACACGACTAGTTGTAAGCAGGCTAGGTCTACAGCCATGATGATAGTGACTGCAGATGGTGAGGCTGACTATGGTATGCTGAACACGGCGCCTATACTCAGGTGTCATCTTCGGCGTAGGGTCTTGTCACTTCACTATGAAGAGCAGCACGTAATAATTTGACCAACGGGTAGTACGGTGCTACTACATTGGTAGTACTACTACTAGTACTAGCACCACCGTCTGGATTTAGTAGTACTACCACGTCCATCTGGATTTAGTATTTGACTAGCAATATCTAGTAATGCATGTCACAAAAAATGTACTACTCCCTCTGTAAATAAATACATGGTGTATTTTTTATTCCTATCGGCGAGATAATTTAATGTCTTTTTGCTACTTAATAGGATTACATGCAATGAACTAACCACTGCATGTGATGTTTGGTAGTCTCAAGTCATTGAAAGCATGCACGGGCACGGAGGGGGACGCAACTTCATTGACTTACTGCACCTGCCTTTGGGTATGACACGTGGGCCCAATGGGTGGCTGGCCAACCTGTCATACAACCAAAGGTAGGTGCAGTAGAGATGTAAGGAGTAGATGGCCAACACGCACGTGAATTCAACGCAGTCTGCACTTCTCATATAAAGGCTCCCGCCAGTCTAATCTACGAAATCCTACGCACCTACGCACCCAAGGGCAAGAGTTATCACTCCAGTTGCAAGATCAGTTGACTAGAAGCTAGACCCATGGAGGCGATGAGCGCGAGCATCAACCGGCTGTGCCAGATGGTCCACGACACTGGCCTACGGACCGACATCGAGGAATGTCTCCAGGTAGTGCTTGAGGCTGCCAGGGTGAGGGGTCTCTTGGACGACAGCTTCGTCTCCTTGTTCGACGAGGTCCTCGTCGGCTTCCTCAACAAGTTCACCATCATCAAGAAGCTCACGGATGACCTTGACGTACGCCTCCAGCCCACGCGCCCAGGCTCTACGATGCCTGCCACCCTCAATGGCCTTTATGGTGACAACCTCTTTGAAGCACTGGTGTCCCTGCGACTGCCCGTCGTTGCACCGGATAATGTCCACCTCTGGGTCGCGCTCGCCGTGCAGCGCCTGGTGCAGCAAGACACCATCGAGATAATCACCCACGTTTACGCGCAAATCATCCACAAGGACTACTACATGCAAGAGGAGGACGATAGGACGCTGGCCTTATTGGACCGCAGGGCAACCTTGGACGGAATTGTTTAGAAGCACATTGAGCTTGCCGCCAACGCCGCTGCTCCTCACACGTCGGTTGGTGACCTGGTGCACTAGGGCGTGAGGATGTCGTTGATGGATCTGTATGTATCTTTATCTTTCCGTCAAATCCATGTAGTAGTATATGGTACTACTAGTAATTATCTTACCTTTCGCATCAACTTCATAATTTTCCTACATACTATATGCATGAACCGCGCCAGAACCAAACTTCTCATTACTCTAGGGAAAATCGTTATTTCTATCTATCAGTCGCGCCTTGGAGCATAACCAAATTTTACAAGTTACAAGTTCAAAAGGAAAGCCTGTCGTGTTCGTGTCGCACCCCCACATGGCTGGTCCGGCACGCCGCTCAAGGAGGAATGCGTGCTGTGTTGCATTTTCACTTACAAGTGGGACCACAGTTGAGCAAACCGACTATCGGCAAACCCCCACCCCGCCCACCGCGCGATGGCTGATAAAACTGGAGGGAGAAGAGATGGTTGTCGCATGGACTCCAAGAAAATTGGTGTCGGATGGGACTCATGTGGGTGGCATGTGTCGTACTGCTAGACATGAATGCTAGTTCTGGCCCATGCCACCCCACTATATCGAGGTGCAGGTTACGTAGAACAAATTTCTTGGAGTCCGTGATTAGCCCTCCTCTATCTGTCTTCTCAGCCAGCCAGCAGATGCACGGAGCCCATCGTCTGTTTGCTCATATGCGGTCCCACATGTCAGTGAAAACACAAGAGGACCCACTCAACCTGCACATTTTTCACCTCGACGTGTTGGTGATGAAAAACAAATCCAATAAAGATCTTCGGTGGCCTCTTTTGGAGTTACTCAAGAGTAGTAAGATTCTATTTACAGTTTAACCCAAGATGCACATCACGCGGCTTCAACTACCACTCCATTTTCTTGCATGACACGACCTGGATGCTGGATGTCCCACGTGTCGACAAAAGGTGGAAAAACTCAACCAAATCTTCAGTTGTGCTCTCGGGTTAGACTAGTTGTGCTAACATAAAATTTTATTGTGTAGATTGGATGCAAGTTTTGGTATTGGTAAGAAGAGTACAATGATATATTGATAGAGCGCAATTTAGTAGATGTTCTAGCACTTTTAGCTAGCATAGAGGCTAGATATGAGACTAGTGCACTTGTTGATAGAATAGAGGCTATACACGTCTACTTCTTTACACTCGAAGAAGAAAGAAGCACGCATGATCGAGCCTCCGCAGATCAACAATGAATGCATCGAGAAGGCACTAATCCAACTTATAGGAGCAGTTATGGAAGTTGGATATCTTCTAAAATGTATTCTTGTGGTTCTTGTTTTTCTAGTCAAAATTTTGGTGATGTATTTCCATGTACCAAAAAATCAATGATGAAAAAAGATATGTGTTTGCAAAGAAAACTGTACGCGGCCGGGATGCGACCGCGCGTCCGGCGCACGGCCACCGCATCCGAGAAATGGCCCGGACATGACCCCATTGCCCTACCCAAATGGACAGAATCCGGGCAAAACGGAGGTCCGTTTGGGGTCGTGCGTTGGAGTTGGCCTTACAAGTGGGACCGCAGTTGAGGAAACCGACTATCGGCAAACCCCCACCTCGCCCGCCATGCGATGGCTGAGTTAGAGAAATGACGAGGTTGAAGAGACTGCTGTAGCACGGAATCCAACAAATATGGTGTCACATGGAAGTCGTGCTGCTAGCGTGTGCCGTACTCCCGGACGTGAATGCTTGTTCTGGCTCATGCCACCCTACTACTCCTACTACTTATAGTAGTAGTATCGAGGATTCGAGGTGCTGGTTACGTACAAAGAACACATTAACATATGGCCCACCTCACACTGTGGCCAAATTTCCTAGAGTCTGTGCTAGGTTAAAAGTGTTCTTTGTGAGGATGGGTGGCTGGTCTCAAGTTTAAAACTTGTTGTATTACGTACGTAGACGTAGTGATAGTGCAGCATGTGAAGCTTGTACAAATAGTGTACTATTGTTGATTGGCCTCATCCGATAACCTGTTGCAATGCACGCACAATTATGTATTCGGAAAATATTTTTTTGCCTCGTCGCAACACACACTCAAAGAAGTGACTCGAAAGCCATTCATAAATTTAGTAAGTTTATCACAGGCATATCATTTTATTACATACAACAGGTCATCAGCCCACAAAGACAACGAGGATACATTATGAATACTAAAGTTTTCATCACACAACAAATAACAAGCAATGAAATGAACTTCAACTCAACCAATCCTCGGCGTTGGAAACACTTGCTTTGAACCACAAGTGATTCTCTGGGAATGGCCAGCTACTGTCAATCTCGAGACTAATGCAGGACTGATCATCCAGGCAGAAGCGACCTACTATATCACGACCAGGGTAGGGAACCACCACAATGTCCGACGTATAGATACAGTTGCTTCTCATAAATGGTAGTAATGTTGTGTCAACAGCAGTTGGATATCCTTTCACCATCATTGGATAGTTTTGTCCAAGGAAGAGCGAGTTTGCTCCAAGATTATCAATAATGTACCAGAGAGAAGGTGTTGGCGCTAGCATAGTAGTATCCATCCTGAATACCATGCAACGGGTGTTGTCATAGGTCCGGAGAGTGCGACCATGGGAGAAAACACCTACTTCCTTAATAGTAACATCATCAGTGGGTTGTATACAGATAAGAAGGGGTGATCCATCAGAAGTTGCCAGGCGCCACTGAGTATATGGGCCCTCCTCGTCCTCATGCTCATGATCATCACCATCATCATCTCTCCCTTGGTTATAAAAATTTTCAAGTACAGGTGGTGGAATGTTCACAGGACCTTGGAAACACAAGAAGGTTAATTAGTAGAGAAGGGAAACTTGCTAACTCGCATGCATGTGGATGAAACAATTATAATTATTGTGGAAGACAAACGTGCCGAAACTACAAGGATCCCATGCAAAAACAGTGCCACAAGTGGTGGCAGCAAACACAAGACCCTCGTATTCAATTGCATCACAGTACACATTCGTGTATAGAAACTTATTTTTGAGCATCATCCATCCAGTCGAACCATGAAGGACGGCAACAAACTTGTCGAAGATAGCAACAACTTGATAGTTCTTGTAATTCCAAGAGCGGTTGGGAACTCGAGAAATTGCTATCTTCCGTAGACGATAGTCACCATGATCATATCTGAACGTACGTAGATCATCTGTGTGCTCAATCTCAGGGCACTCGGAGATTTTTGGAAGTGGAATCCGCTGATGAGTGTACACATTCACAAGTTCCCACTCGCAATTGTACCCAATATAAACAACCCAATCCCCAATTTTTCCTGCCCAAGCCTTGCCCTCAAGCGATGGCATCTTAACATCATACGTATCATTATCAAGCGGCATCAACTTGCACAAGGCGAGGCTCCCCTCGTCCCCACGCCAGTTAGCAGGGTCACGCGAAGAAGATAGGGGAGATCAAACCGCTCCTGGACCTTTCAGTTCCTTGTAATGATGTTATTAGTTGACTCGAGAATGTTCTTGAACGAACCTGCCATGCTAGCCGAGGTGATGACATCGCACCGATCAATGATTTCCCCCACCATGTCATCTTTCAGATCGGGACAAGAATAACGGGGTCATTTTCGGCTTGTTCCCTCCATGGAGAAGACGATCGAACAATGACAGAAGGAAGGGTGAAGGCAAATGGAGGAGGGAGGAAGAGCGTGCAACAATAGATCCAAATCGAGAGGGAAAGGCGAAGAGTCGATGGACGGTTGCCAGTTTGCCACGGGACACGAAGAGGCACCCTGTCCTACACGTCCTTTCGGAAATTGTACAAAAGGACTCGCCGTCATCTCACTGACATTTTGGAACGGTACCACATGTCAACGAAACATGGTGTGTAATTTATCATGCAAAATGCGATTTGGACGCGTTGGCCTGAGGTGCCGCATTAGTTATCGACCTTTATTTTTTAACATACAATCTGAGTGGATAGCTCCTGTGGTCATCACATGTGAGTGAATATATAGGTGGGCTAGGTGGGCAGGTGGCAACAATCTAAGTGCTAAAAGAGTTGATCTCAAAAAAAGAGTTGATCCAATGCTTGGTTTTGTTTGGATTTTCCAACTATGACCATTGGATATAGTGAATCAATGGCTTACGTTCAAAGTTATTCTCATAGTACTATTGAATGGTATAGGAACGTGGAGAGATTTGATTGATTTTATATCGCTGAATAATATAAAATATTATGAGTGCAGATGCTCCACCCCGAGGTTTGTAGCTCCTTCTCGGTCGTTGGGAATCTATGTTCTTCCACTCTTTCGTTTAAGACATGAGCTTTGTTCATACTGTTGCCGGCACACGGGACATCTATATGCCTCCATTTTACAAAATCATACTATATGCCTCCATGACACGCGGGACATCTAGCATCAAGGTGGCGTGTCATGCAAGAAAATGGAGATATGCAGTGCGTAAGTGAGTCGTCCACTTTGATGGCACCTAGTACTATGCAATATTTTTTCTCCTCGATGGCACATGAATAGTGCACATACTCAACGACAGAGCATGGGATGGTAGCCATGGACACGATGGGCCCTTTTTGAAGAGAGTACTAATAAATATGTAACTTTGATGTGTCTCGTCAACTCGCAACGAGAAGCTTGGTTACTACGCCTTCTCCCTCGCCAACGCGTGCACGGTGGCTCGCAGCACGAGGAGAAACTTTTGCTTACAAGCGGTGGACATGCAGCAGTTCATTTGGTGTCAGATTGCCAGAAGTAGTACCATCATTATTGTTCGACTTCCGGAAGAGGAGAAGAGCCAAGCGCAAGGTCACCTACTAATCTAGTACAGTACTACTATATCCAAACTGGTCCACCATTTTAGAGCATGGTTAATTAATATAGGCGGCTCTTGCAGCGGCACATCATTTAGAGCAAGTACTCTTTTCGTAGGATCAAAGGAAGTGAAACAAAAGTTGGAGTGGATGCTAGATTGCCAATTAAAACATGATTACATAGGAAAAAATCCTATAGCATTCTATCCTATGAATCAAATGACCAATGTAGGAAAATTATGAGGGGGTCTCTCTAATAGTGTTCCTCGGCTCGCACCGAGCATCACGGTGGTCGAACTTGGAGTCATTCATGTGGTACACATGGTATCTCAGATCTGGTACTCCAATATTAGGTTGGCTCTATGTGATGTGGCAAATTCATATACTAACCGAATGCTGGCTATACTACTACGGTACTCACACTCCAAGATGTGACTCAAAAACCATTCATAAATTTAGTCTCTGACACGCATTTGCAAATGTACCATTCATTACATACAACAAGTCATCAACACACAACGACAACGATGATACATGTTGGATTATAGATTGTTTCCAACAAAACATTCTAGTAAATACTGAAGTTTTGATCACACAACAAATAACAAGCAATGAAATAAACTTCAACTCAACCAATCCTTGGCGTTGGAAACGCTTGCTTTGAACCATAGGTGCTCTGGGAAGGGCCAGCTATTGTCAATATCGAGAGCAACACAGGACTGATCATCCAGGCTAAAGCGGCATATATCAGGAGCAGGGTAGGGAACCACCGCAATGTCTAAGGTATAGATATAGTTGCTTCTCATAAATGGTAGAAATGTTGTGTCAACAGCAGTTGGATCGCCTTTAACCATCATTGGATAGTTTGGTCCAAGGAAGAGCGATTTGCTCCAAACATTCTAGTAAATACTGAAGTTTTGATCACACAACAAATAACAAGCAATGAAATAAACTTCAACTCAACCAATCCTTGGCGTTGGAAACGCTTGCTTTGAACCATAGGTGCTCTGGGAAGGGCCAGCTATTGTCAATATCGAGAGCAACACAGGACTGATCATCCAGGCTAAAGCGGCATATATCAGGAGCAGGGTAGGGAACCACCGCAATGTCTAAGGTATAGATATAGTTGCTTCTCATAAATGGTAGAAATGTTGTGTCAACAGCAGTTGGATCGCCTTTAACCATCATTGGATAGTTTGGTCCAAGGAAGAGCGATTTGCTCCAAGACTATCAATATTGTACCAGGGAGAAGGTGTTGGTGCTAGCGCACCAGTATCCATCCCGAATACCCTGCAACGGGTGTTGGAATAGGTCTGGAGAGGGCGACATTGGGAGACAACACGTGCTCCCTCAGTAGTAACAATCTTAGTGCACTGTATACAAACAAGAAGAGGTGATCCATCGGAATTAGTTGCCAGCCACCACTAAGTATATAAGTCGTGCTTGTCCTCATGATCGTGATCATCACCATCGTCATCTCCCCCTTGGTTATAAAATTTTTCAAGTATAGGTGGTGGAATGTTCATAGGACCTTGGAAACACAAGAAGAAGGTTAATTAGTAAAGGGAAACTTGCTAACCTGCATGCACGTGGATGAAACAATTATAATTACGGTGGAAGACAAACGTACGGAAACAACGAGGATCCCATGCAAAAACAATGCCATGAGTGGTGGAAGCAAACACAAGATCCTCATATTTTGAGCAATGTCCATTGTCGAACCGTGGAATCAGTAACGACGGCAACAAGCTTGTCAAATATAGCAACAACTTCATAGTTCTCGTAATTCCAAGAGCGGTTGGGAACTCGACAAATTGCTACCTTTTGTAGACGACAGCCACCATGATCGTATTTGAACGTACGTAGATCATCTGTGTGCTCAACCACAGAGCACTCTGAGATTTTGGAAGTGGAATCCGCTCACGAGTGTACACATTCACAAGTTCCCACTCACAATTGTACCCAATATAAACAACCCAATCTCCATTTGCGCCAGCCCAGGCCTTATCCTTAAGCGATGGCATCTTGACATCACACGTATCATTATCAAGCAGCATCAACTTGCACAAGGCGAGGCCTCCGTCGCCCGCACCCATGCGAACAGGCTTATAGCGAAGAAGATAAGGGAGATCAAACCTCTCCTGGACCCTTGGGTTCCTTGTAATGATGTTATTAGTTGAGTCGAGAATGATCTTGAACAAACCTGTCATGCTAGCCGAGGTGATAATGTCGCACCGATCAATGAGTTCCCCCACCACGTCATCTTTCAAACCGGGACAAGAATAACGGGATCGTTTCCGGTTTGTCCCCTCCATGGAGAAGACAATCGAACAATGGCAGAAGGAAGGGTGAAGGCAAATGGAGGAGGGAGGAAGAGCGTGCGACAACATTTCCAAATCGAGAGGGAAAGGCGAAGAGTCAATGGACGGTTGCCAGTTTGCCACGGTACATGAAGAGGCGCCCCGGCCTACACGTCCTTTCGGAAATTGTACAAAAGGACTCGCCGTCGTCTCACTGACATGTTGGAATGGGACCACATGTCAACGAAACATGGTGTGTAATTTCTCGTGCAAAATGTGATCTGGCCGCGTTGGCCTGAAGTGCCGTATTATTTCTCGACTTTATTTTTTTAATGGCGTGCCGTTCAGTTTTGAAGCACGACTAACTGGTACTATTTGCAGAGAAAATATAAACTACTCTACCAGTACTCCACCTCTAGTACTAGTAGTATAAAAAAGATATATAGGTTGGAGCTTCAGAGCTTTCTTGCTAAGGGCTGCCCACTTGCTTCTCACACTATCACCCTCTCTCCAGATCTAAAAAAGAAGGCATCTCTCTCCCTCCTCACCGGTGGTCATAGATCCGCCGGGGAAGAAAAGGACGTGCAGTGTTGACGCACTCATCATCGGCGAGCAAGGTCACGCACTGATGACAAGGCCGTCCTGTCAGACCTAGCGCCCGTGCGGGATGGCCTCCGTCCCCAAGCTCGCTACCATAGTGCGTGCGGAGGACGACGACCATGAGCGAAGCCACTTCCCGCCGGCCCTCAGGTATGCTACCTCTTTTCGAACCATACCCTTGTTCTATTGCCCCATCTGCCATGTCGCTGCATGTGGATCTTTTTCCACTCCACCATCTTCCCAATTTGCTATCCTCTGCTCTGCTGGTCATGCAGACGAAAACCTTAATTTGCACTATTAAAGGAAACCCTACTTCATGCAGACTAATCCATGTCTGGGTTGAATAAGGAAAGGAAGGGAGACTGTACAGTCCAAGAGAGTAGACATCGAACCCGCATCTAGGTTGAAAAGGGGAAAATCGGTAGCTAAGGAACGAGTCTCGTGTCTCTTGGTTGAAGAAGGGTAGAAAGGCATGACAACGCAATAGAGAATGACCAGGTCGATCGGTTTGTTGTCCTCACATAGGAAAAAGGTGGCTAAACATAAGAAAAATGGGACGTAATCCACATATGCAGCCTGGATATTTGTTGCTCTGGGCAACCATACCTCCCTCACCACTCTATGCGTCCGTGGAGGTACATCGTACTGGTGCACCCACTGTCTGAATGGGCCTCCCATGGTCTTATTGTCACTTTTTTGCTGTTAGTATAATGCCAGCAGGCAAGTCAAGCAATGCTACTGCTAAAGTGATGCCACATTTAACTAATGTCGCACTCAGTCTAATGCCACCGATAAATTTAAGCAATTCCATTTAATGCCACTGGATTATTTTAGGGTTAGCTGTTGATTGTGGATGTATTAAAGATTTTTCAGCTAAGGCATTCTAATGTTGTTGCACAACCAGTATACCAACGATGAAACTTGTTACTACCTTCAGATTTTTGCACTGTCAATGCTTATAGATTACATTCCTCACTTTCATGAGATAAGTTAATTTTTTTATACAGTGTCACCAAAATGCCAAGACACTGATGTCATTTTATTTTGGTTAAATTGCACAAATAATTATGAAGACAAGAGGAAAGGTCAAAAGTGGGCACCTCCTCCGGTTGTTCTCTCGATTCGATCGATCAAGTTTTTATGTTTGATCGATTATCAAGATTGGGATAGCAATTTTTAAGGTCCCCCCGAGTTCGAAATGATATTTACCTTGGAGGTACATGGTTTGCAATTTTTTTATACTGTCATTAGTTAATAATGGCCGTTCTCTTGATTCGATCGATCAAGTTTTTGTGTTTGATCGATTATCATGATTGGGATAGCAATTTTTAAGGTCCCCCCGAGTTCGAAATGATATTTACCTTAGAGGTACATGGTTTGCAATTTTTTTATACTGTCATTAGTTAATAATGCTAGTTACCTTCAGACTTTTGTATTTGGTTTAATGCTCATGCACAGGTAGTATACCAATGCTGAAACATGTTACCTTTACATTTTGTATTGTTAATTCTTATAGAAATCTTCCAGTGCCAGAGTTTATTGAAATATGTTTAGTAAAACCATTGTACTGTACCCTGTAATAAAATAACTACTCTATTGTTGCACTAGCCACTGGATTAGTGTATATTTGTAGTATTCGAAATTTTGAATGGTGTTGTATTAGAGTATGGACATAAATATAGTGTGGCAAGCTTTCCCAGATATGTGCTCAAGAGAACTACTACCTGTTTTTCTAAATACTAGACGTTTGGGTACTTTAAACTGAATCGCGGAAACGTCTTATATTAAGGAACAGAGGGTGTAGAGTTCACTCAAATTATCCCGGTAAAGCTAGTCACACCTTTGTTAAAATTAATGTTCATTATGTTATCGGAGGAGGTTTGTAAGTTTGTCTCTAATGCCTGTCGACTACATACTTGACATCATGATGTAATGTTAAGTCATTTCCTTTTGTATAGTGTCACTGAATTGTCAAGGCGATGATGGCATTTTATTTTAGTTGAACTGCACAAAATATGCTTAAAAGAATAGGGAAGGTCAGGAATCGATCATTCTTTCAGAAAGAACTATATATGCCTTTTGGACATCAGCTGTTGTTGCCTTATTTATTCCTCCAAACAGGTGGTTAGAAACAGTCTTGCTACCTTTTCCCATTAAGAAATTGGAATGCTTATATTTGTGAGTCTATGCTTCAACTAGTGCCACTTTTATAGTAATAACACTTTCAATATCTATGCAAACAGGGATGCTCGATTTTAGTGGAACTGCACAAAAAGTCTAACTGGTTCAACATTAGGAGCATGTTTTCTTCCAAACCTTTATATCCAATTGGTGGCACTATGAGTTGTTCATTAAGAAGGTACATGGTTTGCTACTATCTTGCTACTCTTTTTGTACTGTCATTAGATAGTAATACTAGTGGTTTGCATGTCAATTTATTGGCAGGGTGGACCTACATTGGAGGTGCAGGACAGGATTCAATGATTGGATGCTCAATTTCAGTTGTATCGATTTCACCTCTTCCATCACTGCGAACATGGATATCCTTGGTCTGATGAAGAATAGGCGCTATATTTCTTCTCTGAACAAGCTAATCAATTCAGTATGACATTGTCCAGGGCAAAACATGACTGTATCAAATTGTCCAGTGCAAAACATGACAGATGCTAAGCGGAAGAGACATGTTTAAACCGGAAATACAAGGTGGGGTATATGTTTACTAGCTGCTTGATATTTGTGCAGACAGAGATGTCTGCCCATTGCTATTTGCCAAACACACAAAGTGACCGCAATTTTGGTTGAACTGCACAAGAGAATAGTATAGTCACTGCATGCAATGCCATTTGAAAATAGACACAGAAAGATTGGATAGCCACTTCATGGACTGTAGAAAAGTAGTACTGTACTATTTATTGGCCAAAACTAGGTGCTTCATTGCTTTGGTCTGATTATACAATGGGCATCATTTTGCCTAAGTTAAAGTTTGTATTCCAAAAATAGTCTCGCCGTGTGATCAAGAGAAGACCAAATTATATTGCAGTGGATGTTCCTCCATCATGTGTGGTTCATTCTCGTGGTTCCAGCTGTTGGTGAAACCACTTACGTTTGCAAGAGGAATTGTCGACTTCACAAACAAATTTCTGTTTCAGTCTACTGAATGTTGGCCAAGAGAAGCATCCATGTTAGTAGGAAGAACATATGTTTTTTCTAGATCTTTGCTTTTGGAGCTACATATTTGTATATGATCTGTGAATCATTGAGATGCATTAACATGTTGATCTTATGTATGGGAATCATACTAGTTGGTTTTAGTTGTGGCTGATCTTTGTTTTTGGAGCTACATATTTGTATATGATCTGTGAATCATTGAGATGCATTAACAGTTCCTTATATCTATTCGCTCAGTGTTTACAAGTTACTGATCGATCACTAGCTAGCCTACTAATGCGCTCCTAGCAGTTTTTGTTGCGACGCAAAATCCGAAATGGCAGTTTTTTGAATAAAAATGCCTACCTCTGAAGAAACTGACAAGCCGCTCTGAAGAAAATGCCATGCAAATCTAAAGAAACTGCCAGCGAAAACGTTCGCAAATGCCTTATCTCCCAGCTAAAGTTCATCAACTAATGTCCTCGGCTGTGACTCGTTGCATGCTGCTTCGCGTACTGGCTGCGAGCGATTTTGAGTGCCTGCATGCAACCGACCGTAATTAAGGCAACTAACTGATGCGAAAAAAGATGCGCTTTAATTGTTGCGGGCCTTTTAAATTCGTGGAATCATTATTGACAAGGAGGGAGATGATTCGAGTGCACTCATTTGACCGTCATGACGGCGTGCGACCCATCACGGATGGGATGGCACAGTCAGAATTTCAGTTTCTCTAGTTTTCCACGGCAAGCTAGCGTGCTAAGACATGCCTGCTTAATTATGCATTGAATTCCGATGACTGTCGTGCTACCTTCCGCCTATAAGTACTGTTTCCCGTCCTTCTATGGTGGCACCGTGACCCAACTCGCCCTATCCTCATAAGCCCCCACCGGCCCGATGTCGCTCGCCACTAATCCTCGCTCTCGCCACGTCCGCCATGCCCCCGCTCATCCGTGATAGGCGAGGCCGGAGGCGGTCACCACCGGAACTAGTGTTCAGTGTTTCACCGGAAGGCAGATGGAGGGAGGAGGCATTCTATCGTTCTTTAGATGGCAATGCAGAGATCGAGGACTTGTTGGAGCGCGACCGCCTAGCGGAGGAGCATGAGTTGTTGGAGCGCGACCGCTTGGCGGAGGAGCAGCGTATCGCGGATTTGCGCCGCCAGCGGGACATGGAGCAGCAGCGCACTGATGCTCTGAGTCACGAGCAGAGCACCCGCAACTGGGCCGACTACGTGGAGACCGGCGCTCGGAAAATAGCCCTGGAGGCTGTCGGGCACGCACGCGTTCGTGACGCTGATCTTTACTACCAGCTCGTCAAGTGGGTTTCCCGCTTAGAAGTCGAACCTTCGGTGGACCACGCTGGCATGGAAAGGGCTAATGCGCGCGAGCAACGTGACCTATCGCACCTTTGTCAAGTCCGAGGCGAGGCGGAGGATGCCGGTGCCGGCATTTAGCGTGTTCCACAGATGGTGGCCGGCATCGTCTAGTTAGCTAAGATTAAGTTAGTACGTGTACGCTACTAGAGTATTAGTGGGAGTAGATAGTTAACTTGGCTATGATGGTTATCAACGTGGAAGTTCAGTACTCTATATGTGGATCAGACCTGTTACTTTGCTCTGAATGTTGAACTTTCCGTTTGAACCGTATGGAATGGGCTATTATTATTTTTAAATGGGTTGTATTTGTCCTCCACAGGTTTAGAGGCTGACTTGTGGGCCTACGAAGTTGACGCGTACACACGAGATGATTGTACGTGGAGAGGATGACAACAGGGACCCGCCAAGGTCATGGTAGTACGCAAGCAAGTGCGTCCTTATTTCAAGCCAATAAAAAATGGCTCCTCCTAATGGATTTCTGACATCTGGGTCCCATGCCATTGTCAACGTAGTCAATAAACGAGAGAATTGCACAACGAGCGGCTGACACAAGGGACCCAGCAGCTCGCCCAGTTATTTTTGTTTCTAGTTAATTTGATACATGCCATTCCAAATCTGCTGTTTCTGAGAAATGCCACTGCAATTTCCAAACTTTGAAAAATGCCATTTCATGCCATTTCCAGTGGCATTTTTGAAGTCTGGAGTGGCATTTTTCAAAGTTTTCAAATTGCAGTGGCGTTTTCCAAAGTTTGCAAAAATTGCAGTGGCATTTTCCAAAGTTTGGAAATTACAGTGGCATTTTTATGAATCGCCATAATTGGAGTGGCATTTATCTAATTTGTTTTTGAGATGGAAGCAGGGTGTCAACTGGGCTGTGCGGGGCACTCTGGCATGTCTAGACAGCCTTCTCTTTTATGTTTACCACAGACCAACCCAATAGTTTTTTTTCTTTCTGAAAATGGCTAGCCTAGTTTTTTGTGATTTGCCAAGTAAGTCTCTTTGTCGGGCCTATTGGGCTGCAAATCTTTCAATACGAGGAGAGCTTCATTCGGGTGGACGAGAAAATGGCCTATCGGTAATGAGAAATGGGTTATACATTTTTAAAACACATCAAACCGGCAATTAGTTTCAAATTTCTTTTTTTCATTTCGAGATTTTAAATTGCATTAATTTTTATGCGTGGAAAATTTGTTGGATTTTATATTGATATATATTTATTTTTAAAATCAATTTGAATGTGACTCGAAATTTTGGGATTAAAAACAGTTCGGACCGCATCGAAATATGCAAAAATTCGTATAATTTTTTAACCATGGCCATTGTACTGCTAACAAAAAGAATATGGGCTCCAAAAAAACCTTAAGAATTAGCAAATTGACTGTAAATTATTAGGAATAATGGCAGATGGGATGTATGCTGTTTTCCACAGATTTGAGGCTTCCCTAAAAAAAGGTTGACGCACAAGCAGTGACTGTTGGATGTCCATCCAACGGCCGTCATGCTTCTTCAATCTCTGCTCTTCCTACTCCAGCCGCTCAAACAAGCACCGGCGGGACTGCCTGCTCCCTCCTCCTCGTGGCCGGCTGTGCTGCTGCGCAGGCCTCACCGTCCCACCGTACTCCCATCGCTGGCCTAGCCATCCCTCTACTCACCCACACCTTCTATTATTCTCCGGCAACGGCAGACGAACCAGTACACCCTCATACAGTCGTACTCCCCTCCGCGTGGGAAACAACTTCCAAGTCTTCCCTGCCTTCATGTCGTTCCCTTCCTAGGCCTCGCCGTCGTCCACCACGCTAGTGCTCTCGGTGCGGCCTGGTCAACTTGGTCAACGATCGACATGCATCTGAAGTGGACTGTACGTGGAGAGGCTGATAGCTGGGTCCATGGCTGCACGCAAGGAAATGCCTCCTTATTACGCGCAAAATAATGATTCCTCCAACTGACATCTAGGACCCACCGAAAGGGCCTCTGTATTTCGCAAAAAAAACGTTACCGCCGCTGACAGCTCGGACCCACCAGCTATATCTTCGCACGCAAGGAAGTGCGTCCTTATTATGCACAAAAAATTTAATACTCCCCCTGCTAGCTGGGACCCAGTATAGTGGCAGGCTGACTTGTGGGCCTACTAAATTGACGGGGACGGAGGGCTTTGTTAACTTAGTCAATATGCACGGTTCTAGCTCCAGTGACCGTTGATACGTCTCCATCGTATCTACTTTTCCAAACACTTTTGCCCTTGTTTTGGACTCTAATTTGTATGATTTGAATGGAACTAACCCGAACTATCGCTGTTTTCTGCAGAATTGCCATGATGTTGTTTTATGTGCAGAAAACAAAAGTTCTCGGAATGACCTGAAACTCCGTGGAATATCTTACAATAAATAATAAAAAATCCTCGCCAAAGATGAAGACCAGGGGGCCCACACCCTTGCCACGAGGGTGGGGGGCGCCCCCCCCCCTAGGGCGGGCCCCCATACCTCGTGGGCCCGCTGGAGACCTCCCAACTCCAACTCCAACTCTATATAACTGCTTTTGGGGAGAAAAAAATAGGAGAGAAGAAATCATCGTGTTTTACGATACGGAGCCGCCGCTAAGCCCTGAAACCTCTCGGGAGGGATGATCTGGAGTCCATTCTGGTCTTCGGAGAGGGGCATTCGTCGCCGTCATAATCATCAACCATCCTCCATCACCAATTTCATGATGCTCACCGCCGCGCGTGAGTAATTCCATCGTAGGCTTGATGGACGGTGATGGGTTGAATGAGATTTACCATGTAATCGAGTTAGTTTTGTTAGGGTTTGATCCCTAGTATCCACTATGTTCTGAGATTGATGTTGCTATGACTTTGCTATGCTTAATGCTTGTCACTAGGGCCCGAGTGCCATGATTTCAGATCTGAACCTATTATGTTTTCATCAATATATGAGAGTTCTTGATCCTATCTTGCAAGTCTATAGTCACCTATTATGTGTTATGATCCGTTAACCCCGAAGTGACAATAATCGGGATACTTACCGGTGATGACCGTAGTTTGAGGAGTTCATGTATTCACTATGTGCTAATGCTTTGTTCCGGTTCTCTATTAAAAGGAGGCCTTAACATCCCTTAGTTTCCATTAGGACCCCGCTGCCACGGGAGGGTAGGACAAAAGATGTCATGCAAGTTCTTTTCCATAAGCACGTATGACTATATTCGGAATACATGCCTACATTACATTGACGAATTGGAGCTAGTTATGTGTCACCCTATGTTATGACTGTTTCATGATGAACTGCATCCGGCATAATTATCCATCATTGATGCGATGCCTACGAGCTTTCCATATACTGGTTTACGCTTATTTACTTTCCCATTGCTATTGTTACAATCACTACAAAATACCAAAAACATTACTCTGCTTTCGTTACTCTTTTGTTACCGTTACCATCACTATCATATTACTTTGCTACTAAACACTTTCCTACAGATACTAAGTTTCCAGGTGTGATTGAATTGACAACTCAACTGCTAATACTTGAGAATATCCTTTGGATCCCCTTGTGTCAAATCAATAAATTTGGGTTGAATACTCTACCCTTGAAAGCTATTGCGATCCCCTATACTTGTGGGTTATCAAGACTAATTTCTGGCGCCGTTGCCAGGGAGCATAGCTCTATTCTTTGAGTCACTTGGGATTTATATCTGCTGGACACTATGAAGAGTTTGAAAGACGCTAAGACAACAATTTATGCCTCAACTACGAGGGGAGGTAAGGAACTGCCATCTAGCTCTGCACTTGATTCACCTTCTGTTATGAGTAAGCTTGCGACACCTAAACCTGCTTCTGCTATTCGTTCTGATATGTCGCATGTTATTGATGATGCCACTTCTGCTATGCATGATACTTATGATGAAACTACCTCCATGCCTGATACTACTGTGCCAATTAGTGATTTTCTCGAGGAACGACTTGCTAGGGCTAGAGAGATTGAAAATATTGAATCTGATTATGAAGATGGAAGTGATGATGAAGAATCACTTGTTATTCCTGAGGGTTATTTATTTGATCAAGAAGCTTCTTTAGCTATTTTAGCTTGCAAAGATAGATATGAACTCAAAAGGTTATTAGCTAAATGGAATAAGCAATCTCTAAATGCTAGGATGAAACCTGACCCTGCTTTTGCTACTTCACCTATCTGTGTTGCTGATAAGGATTATGAATTCTCTGTTGATCCTGATATAATTACTTTGGTTGAATCTGATCCTTTTCATGGCTATGAATCCGAAACTGTTGTGGCACATCTTACTAAATTAGATGATATAGCGACCCATCAAAGAATCAATGTTATGATAAGAAAGACTTTGTTGCTAGGAAATATGGCAAAGAAAGAGAGCCTTGGGTTCAGAAACCCATGCCTTTTCCTCCCAAACCATCCAAGAAAAAGGATGATGAGGATTTTGAGCACTTTGCTGAAATGATTAGACCTATCTTTTTGCGTATGCGATTGACTGATATGCTCAAAATGAATCCTTATGCTAAGTACATGAAAGATATTGTTACAAATAAAAGAAAGATACCAGAAGCTGAAATTTCCACCATGCTTGCTAATTATACTTTTAAGGGTGGAATAACAAAGAAACTTGGAGATCCAGGAGTACCTACTATACCATGCTCCATTAAAAGAAACTATGTTAAAACTGCTTTATGTGATCTTGGAGCCGGTGTTAGTGTTATGCCTCTCTCTTTATATCGTAGACTTGATTTGAATAAGTTGACACCTACTGAAATATCTTTGCAAATGGCTGATAAATCAACTGCTATACATGTCGGTATTTGTGAGGATGTGCCTGTTGTGGTTGCAAACGTTACTATTTTAACGGACTTTGTTATTCCTGATATTCCCGAGGACGATAGTATGTCTATTATTCTTGGAAGACCTTTTCTTAATACTGCAGGGGCTGTTATTGATTGCAACAAAGGCAATATCACTTTTCATGTTAATGGTAATGAGCATACGGTACATTTTCCGAGGAAACAACTTCAAGTTCATAGTATCAATTCTATCGGAAAAATTCCATCGATTATATTTGGAGGTTTTGAATTTCCTCTTCCTACTGTCAAGAAGAAATATGATATACTTATTATTGGGGATGTGCATATCCCTGTTGAGGTAACCTAGTGTTATTCGAAATTTCTCCGGTTTCATGTTAATCGGAATGAGTTTGTTAACAAGACTTGATCAACCTTGTTAGTGGATTCCTTTTGATGAGCATGAGATGGATGAAACTAGAAGCACAACCTTCTGTACCCTCTCTATACTTTCTATTATTTAGTTGAAATAAAGTAAAAATAAATAATGTTCTGTCTGTTATCTGATTATCCATGCAATATAAAAATACCTTGAAAATAAAAGTTCTCCAAATGCCCTGAAAATTAAATATGATTTTTTCTAGAATATTTGAGGATTTATGGAACAAAGAACATACCAGGGGGGCCAACCACCTTGCCACGAGGGTGGAGGGCGCGCCCATCCCCGTAGGGCGCGCCCCCCTGCCTCGTGGGACCACGGTGGCCCTCCTCCACTTATTGTTTCACCCACACACTCCTTCTTCCTCCCCCAAACATGAAAAATCATTTCAAGCCCGAGTCCAAGCTCGTTTTGCTGCCATTTTCGATCTCCTTGCTCAAAGCACCTCTCACAAAACTGCTTGGGGAGATTGTTCCTTGGTATGTGACTCCTCCATTGGTCCAATTAGTTTTTGTTCTAGTGCTTTATTCGTTGCAAATTTTTGCTGCTTAGGTGACCCTATTCTTGAGCTTGCATGTCAAATTTATAAGGTTCCAAGTAGTTTTGATGCATGATATAGGTACTAGGCACTTGTAGGAGTGGTTGCTATCAATATTATTGAGTTTGGTTTACTTTTATTTTGAAGTTACTAAAAAAATTTCAGAATTTTTCAGAGGAAGAAATATGCTTAGGAAAATGTTCCAAGGCGGTTCTTCAAGGAAGCAAGGACCCAGGCTTGCAATGCGTGATGCTGACGAAGAGCCACCAAGAGACGCTCCAGTGCGTCCTTGTGAGTGGCCTTCTAAAAATTTTATGGATCGAGTGGGAATTAAAGAAGAATTTAACGCATATTTGTGTAATGCCGGTCTTGAGGACTTTGAGGCAGACAAATGCCCCCAGTATCATGATCTCACAAACTCTTTTGTGAGGAGGTTTGAGTAGTCATCTTCGCGTAATTCTCCTTCAGTCATGTTTGATCTTTATGACAAATCTTATACCATGTACTTAGAGAATTTCACTTTTGCTTGCAAACTTCCACAATGGGGTAGTGTTAGGGATAACCCTAAATCTGAATTTAGAAACTTATAAATGTAGGGGAATCTAGAGATATAACGCAAGCTACCATAGGGAGCATTCACTTTCCTGCTATACATTATTTTGCTCTCTTCATAGGTAGGTGCATAAATGCTAAGGATTAAGCATGTCACATGTGTGTCCCTGACCTTAGCATTCTCAGGAGTGCTGTGTCAGGAGACCAATCTTATCATATGGGAGCCATTGTAGCTCGTAGCTTGCATCATAATAGATATAATGGAGATTTCTTTGGAGGAATTTATGCAACCCGCTTAGCTAAATTTCTTGAGATAGACGTTTGTGAAGGAGACATGGAGTTGCCTCCTGCTTATTTAGATTTTGATCTATGGTTTCTCACCATTTTGTCGAGAGGAACGAATCGCCTCTCCAGTACCGACTAATCTTTGACAGACGAAGTGCTGTCCATATCACTCTCCCTGCTCTTGCTTTCTTTGATTATCAGGCAAGAGGAGGATATACTATTACCAGAGAGGAGGAAGATGAGTACGAGAGGAGAGCGGAGGCCGCTCGTCGCCATGCTGCAGCTCAGGAGGCGATAGCCGCTGCATCGCAGTATGACCCCAACTATTATTATGGATATCAGCCAGGCCAGTCGTGGCCATAGACCAACTTAGGCCAAAAGCCTAAGCTTGGGGGAGTACGTATTTCTCACTGACATTACATTTATGTTCACACACACTCATTGCTAGATGTCGGTGCTCATACTTTTTCATTGTATCATCCATGCTAGTTTATTTCCTTTTATGCTTTCTTCTTGTGTGTTTAATAAACCTTAAGAAAAACAAAAAATTAGTTGTAGCTTTTAATTAATTTAATTTCCATGCTTGTAGTAGTAATTAAAAAAGAAAACCCAAAAAGATTTCCTGTTCTTCTTTTGCTTGTTGGGAGCTTTCCCGTGTAAATAGTTTTATTTATTTTCTTTTCTTTGGGGGTCAGTAGGAGAAGACCATGATTAAATTGTTGAAGTGGCTCCTATATGCTTTATTGTTGATTTAACCAAGAGCCCATATTGCTTTGTCTTCTCCTGTTTATTGAATGCTCGCAGATTCCAGCTTAGTCCAATGCACGTGCACTCTTATTATTATTCACATTGTTCGGTCATGCAAGTGAAAGGCAATTATGATGATATATGATGGACTGACTGAGACGAGAAAAGCCGGTACGAACTCGACCTCTTTTGTTTTTGTAAATATGATGAGTTCATCGTTCTTGATTCAGCTTGTTGTGAATAAACATGTTTGCAATGACAATTAGAGATCATAGTTGCTTGTGCCATGCTTGATTAGCTATGAGTTATAATGGTTTACCTTGCGTGCCAACATGCTATTAAAATGGTTATGATGTGGTATGATAGGGTGGTATCCTCCTCTGAATGATTTAAGTGAATTGACTTGGCACATGTTCACGCATGTAGTTGAAACAAATCAACATAGCCCTCACGATATTTATGTTCATGGTGGATTATATCCTACTCCTGCTTGCGTCCAATGTTTATTAATTTTAATGCATGTACATGGCTGTTGTCGCTCTCTAGTTGGTCGCTTCCCAGTCTTTTGCTAGCCTTCACCTGTACTAAGCGGGAATACTGCTTGTGCATCCAAACTCCTTGGAGACCTCCTGACTCCAACTCCAACTCTATATAACTGCTTTCGGGGAGAAAAAATAGGAGAGAAGAAATAATTGTGTTTTACGATACGGAGCCGCCGCCAAGCCCTAAAACCTCTCGGGAGGGCTGATCTGGAGTCCGTTTGAGGCTCCGGAGAGGGGGATTCATCGCCGTCGTCATCATAACCATCATCCATCACCAATTTCATGATGCTCACCGCCGTGCATGAGTAATTCCATCATAGGCTTGCTGGACAGTGATGGGTTGGATGATATTTACCATGTAATCGAGTTAGTTTTGTTAGGGTTTGATCCCTAGTATCCACTATGTTCTGAGATTGATGTTGCTATGACTTTGCTATGCTTAATGCTTGTCACTAGGGCCCGAGTGACATGATTTCAGATCTGGACCTATTATGTTTTCATCAATATATGATAGTTCTTGATCCTATCTTGCAAGTCTATAGTCACCTATTATGTGTTATGATCAGTTAACCCCTAAGTCACAATAATGGGGATACTTACCGGTGATGACCGTAGTTTGAGGAGTTCATGTATTCACTATGTGCTAATGCTTTGTTCCGGTTCTCTATTAAAAGGAGGCCT
The DNA here is from genome assembly GCF_002162155.2 of Triticum dicoccoides. NCBI lineage: Eukaryota > Viridiplantae > Streptophyta > Magnoliopsida > Poales > Poaceae > Triticum > Triticum dicoccoides. The sequence continues at coordinate 465,644,956 of NC_041390.1, forward strand.
TGATATCCCTTAGTTTCCATTAGGACCCCGCTGCCACGGGAGGGTAGGACAAAAGATGTCATGCAAGTTCTTTTCCATAAGCACGTATGACTATATTCGGAATACATGCCTACATTACATTGACGAATTGGAGCTAGTTATGTGTCACCCTATGTTATGACTGTTTCATGATGAACCGCATCCGGCATAATTATCCATCATTTTTCCGATGCCTACGAGCTTTCCATATACTGGTTTACGCTTATTTACTTTCCCGTTGCTATTGTTACAATCACTACAAAATACCAAAAACATTACTCTGCTTTCGTTACTCTTTTGTTACCGTTACCATCACTATCATATTACTTTGCTACTAAACACTTTGCTGCAGATACTAAGTTTCCAGGTGTGGTTGAATTGACAACTCGGCTGCTAATACTTGAGAATATTCTTTGGCTCCCCTTGTGTCAAATCAATAAATTTGGGTTGAATACTCTACCCTCGAAAGCTTTTGTGATCCCCTATACTTGTGGGTTATCAACCGTACGATGTCCATCCAACGGCCGTAGTGCTTCTTCAACCTCTGGTCTTCTTTCCCCAGCCGCCCAAACCAGCGCCGGTCCTGCCTCCCGTGGCCGGCTGTGATGCGGCGGAGGCCTCACCGCCCCCTACTACTCCCACCGCTGGCCAGGCCATCCCTCTACTCACACATACCCCCTGTTATTATGCAGCGACGGCATCCTCACACCGCAGTGAACTAGTGAACCCTCATACTCATCTACGCATGGGCATCCACTACTGCGTCTTCCCTGGCTCCGCGTCATCCCCTTCCTAGGCCTCGCCGTCGTCCACCGCCCTGGTGCTCTCGGTGCGGCGTGGTCAACATGGTCAAGGAATGACTTCCATCGGAAGAGTACTGTACGTGGAGAGGCTGACAGCTGGGTCCACGGTAGCTGCAAGGTAGTGCCTCCTTATTACGCGGAAAATAATTATTCCTCCACCTGACAGCAGGGACCCACCGGACGGGCCACTGTATTTGGCGAAAAAACGTTTCCCCCCTAACTGCTGGGACCCACCGGACGGGCCATCGTATTTCACGAAAAAATGTTCCCCCCGCTGTCAGCTCAGACCCACCGGAAGTGCCGCCTTATTACGCACAAAAAATGAATACTCCCCCTGCTAGTTGGGACCCACCATGGTGGGTGGCTGACTTGTGGGCCTACTAAGTTGACGGGGACGGAGTGCTTTGTCAACTTAGTCAGTATGAACGATTCTAGCTCTAGTGACCGTACGTTGTCCATCCAACGGCAGTAGTGCTTCTTCAACCTCTGGTCTTCTTGCTCCAGACGCCCAAAGCAGCGCCGGTCCTGCCGCATGCTCCTGCCTCCCATGGCCGGCTGTGCTGCCGCGGAGGCCTCACCGCCCCTACTATTCCCACTGCTGGCCAGGCCCTGCGGCGACGGCAGCCTCACACCACAGCCGAACCAGTGAACCCTCGTACTCCTCTCTGCGTGGGCTTCCACTGCCGCGTCTTCCCCGGCTCCGCGTCGTCCCCTTCCTAGGCCTCGCCGTCGTCCACCACCCTGGTGCTCTCGGCGCGGCGTGGTCAACATGGTCAAGGAACGACTTCCATTGGAAGAGTACTGTACGTGGAGAGGCTCACAGCTGGGTCCACGGCCGCAGCAAGGAAGTGCCTCCTTATTATGCGCAAAATAATTATTCCTCCACCTGACAGCGGGGACCCGCCAGACGGGCCACCGTATTTCGCAAAAAACATTTCCCCCTAACTGCTGGGGCCCACCAGCTACATCTTCGCATACAAGGAAGTACGGTCGGGCAAAAACAACGATTCGCCCCCCTGACTGCTGGGACCCACCAGCTACATCTTCACACGCAAGGAAGTGCCTGGTAGTCGGGACCCACCTGGTCGAAGCGTACGTAGCGTTGTTATTCTGGCTGCGAATGTGTACGTACATACTGGTCGATGTAGAGGCGCGCACGTGTCGTAGTAGAGGCGCGCACGTAGCATGTACACGTACGTACATCAGCCAGGGTGCAACAAAGTAAATACGGCCACGTACATACATATAGGAGGGGTCTCGAACGCCTACTCACGTGTACTGACGGCTAGGGCTCGTGTACATGGCTAGGTCGGAATGGAGAAACTACGTCATCGTCGTGTTCATGGGGAGGCAATGGAACGCGTCGTGTTCATCGGGAGGCAATGGAATGCGTGGGAGCCAACCGGCTTGGATGGAACAGCCGATGGGAACGAGGCCTGGCGTACCGCAGAACAGAGGAAACGACCTTGTGTTCGAGCGGCCACGTTCGAAACGGGATCCTGTTCATCGGGAGGGGTCTGGCGTACCGCAAAACGGAGGAAATGGTCCTCCTATGGTCGAAATGGGGGTCCTATTGATCGGGAGGGGTGTGGCGTACCGCAAAACGGAGGAAATGGACTTGTGTTGGAGCGCTACGGTCGAAACGAGGGTCATGTTCATTGGGAGGGGTGTGGCGTACCACAAAAGGGGACTCCACGGGATACTGTTCATCTCCACCGTCGACCCCCTCCAGCCTCCAACGGCTACTGTTCATCCACCGTTGACCTCCTCCAGCCTCCACCTGTGACTGTTCATCCACGGGCTCCTGTTCATCCAGCCTCCACCGCCCGCTACTCCACTGGCTACTGTTCAACCAGCCCTCTCCATCGGCTCCTGTTCAACCACCCCTCCACGGGCTACTGTTCATCTAGCCCTCCATCATCTACTGTTCATCCTGCCCTCCATGGGTTGGTCATGTTCATCCAGCCCTCCACGGGGGTCCTGTTCATCCAGCCCCAACCGTCTCGATCGATCGGGGTCCTGTTCATCCAGAGGCAACACCGCGGGGTCCTGTTCATCCACCCCCACCGGGAACTGTTCATCCAAACCCCCCAGGAACGCTCACTGTTCATCCAGAGGCAA